>NC_071087.1:71804051-72113051 GCF_027358695.1 Spea bombifrons
CATGCGCAGCACCAGAGAACAATGAGTGACGTCCTTCATGAAGCTGCGAACCGCGAACGAGCCAGCGATAAGCTCCGATAAGACCCCCGGTAGCCACGTACCCGCAAACAGCCCCCCAACCAGACAGGCTTGCATCGAAGTCTAGGACAAAAAGTCTGGTCTTGACCCGAAAATGGCACGGCCGTTCCACGCGTCCATGTGGACCAACCACCAATGGAGCTCTAACCGAGCCTCGTGTGACAAGGCGATCATAGAGTCGCAGGAGTGTCGTGTCTTTAGACGCTGGAGGGCCTGGGAAGATGGCCTGAATGGACACAGAGAGAAGGCCTAAAACCCTGGCCAGGCTCCTGAGAGAGACCAGGCCGCCACGAAGGAGCTTGCAAATTTCCTTCTTGATGCCCAGGACTTTTTCGCGAGGGAGCCGGAGAACTGCCGCCACGGAATCTACCGAGAAACCGAGGAACTGGATGGTCTGCGTCGGGGCCAAGACCGACTTGGTCTCGTTGATAATGAAACCCAAGTCCTGCAGAAGATGAACCGTGAGGGAAATATCGCGGCGAAGGGAGTCGACATCCTGGGCCATGAGAAGGATGTTGTCCAGGTAAATGATGGAGCGGATACCGCGCGCCCGAAGGAACTCCATGACCGGCTTCATGAGCTTGGTGAAACACCATGGAGCAGAGCTGAGGCCGAAAGGGAGGCAAGTGAACTGCCAGAGGTGACCCTGCCAACGGAACTGCAGAAAACCTCGATCTTCGCGATGAACGGGAACCATGAGGCAAGCGTCCTTGAGGTCAAGGTGGGAGAACCAATCGTTCTCCCTGAGATCGCGGAGGAGATGGATCCCCTCCATCTTGAAATGTCAGTACACAACGTACCGATTGAGGGCCCGGAGTTTGATGACGGGGCGGAATTCCCCCGACTTCTTGCGCACCAGAAAGATGTGACTGAGGAACCGAGGCGGAGACTCGGCCCTTTCTATGGCCCCCTTGACTAGGAGGGACGAAAGCTCGGAATGAACTAGGGACGTCGCGGCGCGAGACAACCTGGGAAAATGAGGGACAAAATTCTGACAGGGAGGGGAGAGGAAGTCCAGATGGAAACCCTCTATGGTCTCTGCAGAACCCAGGGATCCGACGTGAGCCGGGAACAGACATCCTGGATCCACCTCTGGGGAAAGGGAGCCGGTACTGCGAGCGGTAAGCGGTGGAGGCATCCGGAAAACGGGGTCTTGCGCCATATGAGGCCGATCTGCTGGCGGCACGACCCCTCTGCCGACCAGCTCTGGAGGAAAAACGGTTTCCCGTGTTGAAGACTCGCCTCATGTTGCTCTGGGCCTTAGTGAGCGACGTAAAAACGTTAACATGCTGACTAAGATCCTTAATACATTTTTCGCCAAAGAGCAAGCCCTTGGCGTCCGCACCGAGTTCCTTGGGTGCGAGGTCTGCCAGTTTGGCATCTAACTTAAATAAGGCTGCCTTGCGCCGCTCCGTGGAGATTGCATAGTTTGCATTGCCCAATAGACATAGGGCCCTCTGGGTCCAGTCACGGACCAAATGGGGATCCAAGGAGGAGCCGTCAGCTATGGCCTCATCTGCCATTTGGAACACCTGAGTCAAAGGGCCGGAAACATCGAAAAGTTTGTCCTGGGCGGAACGTAGCCCCAATTCGATGCCCTTGCGAGGGTCCTTGCCGTTTTTGGTGAGGAATGTAACAAACTGTTGATCAAACTCCGGTGTGTGCAACACCTTGTCCTGAATTGTGGGACAAGGACACTCGGAACGTAGCCGCTGACCTACCTCCTTATCAAGAGGACGGCGGAGCCAAAATCTTAAGAACTCGGCAATATGGGCCGAAGGTGTCCATTCAGAGGAACGGGGGTGTCGCAGGGCTCTGGGGCCAAAAAGTGAAGTGCCACAATCATCCGTCACCTCAAAAGGCTGGTCCGGTGCGTTGAACGGGGTGCGCAGGGTCTTAGGGAGTTCAGGCGCCAGGTCCTGAGCCCGTGCAGGCGAGGCCGGCCCTGAGGAGCCCGCACTGTGCTCGTCCAATATCTCATACTCCGTGAGGTCCTCAGTTGGAGAGATGATAGGGAGAATGGCGCCGCGAGAATTCTTCAGCGGAGCCTTCCCCTTGCCAGAGGTAGAGGGGGCATCAGTCCAGGTGCGTTTGTGAGAAGACCTAGCATCGGCCGAAGAAGCGGAGCCGCCAGCTTCCGAGTCCTCCACGCCCGTAGGGGAAGGAGGAGGTTGGATGGAGCGAGATTGGAGCTCCTCAGCATGGGCAGGGAAGGATACAGCCAGTGCGGAGCCAGGCCTGGACCGCGGCCGGAATCTGAGTTTGGGAATGCTAAGCCATCTTACACCCAGGTGTGACTCTAGGGATAACACAAACACAGGTGGTGAGTGTAAATAATAATATTCATATGGCTGGAACAAAACACGGGGCTCGCCCGTAGGTGAATGGGGTTCGCCCACCAGGTGTTAGGGAAGGGGTCTTTTAAGCCATGATTAAGAACCGTAAGGTTTGAAACCCGTTGGCGTATTTTTTCTCAATCACTTGAGCACATCTCTTTTATTTCTCTTTTTTTGTCTATCATGTTTTAACTGGTCTAATAAAATTTTGAATTTTTAAACCCTTTTTTGTGGAGCTCGATCTTCTATCTACACTGTTATTTGGATTAACCGAGGATATGGCTCGGCCTTCTATCCCGTGCTCCCTGCAATTTGAAGCATCTCTGCAAAACATCTAAATGGTGAGCTGGAGTTATCGTTGTTTTTTGTTAGGGAAGGGGGTCACCCCCAAAGCAAGGTGGCAAGCACCCGTAAAGCAAATTCCAACTCCAAAGCCGGGGGTAGTCTTGGATTAAAGCCCAATAACAGTGGGGGTCACCCCAAGTAGAGGCAGCAGGGGTTCACCCCAGGTAGAGGCAGCAAGGGTCCACCCCAGGTAGAGGCAGCAAGGGTCCATCCTAATGACAAGCAGTAGGGGTAATCCCAGTAACAGATTCCAGAGGTAATTATAACTGATAATAGCCAGAGTTTATGTACCTAAAAAAGAAAAACCTGCAGAAAATAACAAGCAATAAAATGCCACTAAATGGCAGTGACAGGAAAAGAAAGAACAGTCCAAGGCAGAAGCCGCAGAAAATAATGGAGCCATACCCAAATATAAACACATCAACCCTATGAGGGAAAAAACATGACAAAATGGCGCGCAGCGCGGTGAAAACTGACCAGCGCGTCACAGCTGCAGCACAAGCCCGCCGCAATCACCGCGCCGCGGGCCGAGGACGGGGAAGCCGCAAGGACCGCGGGCCGAAAAACCGACGAGCGGTACGAAAACGAGCGACCGGGAGACGGGAAAGAAAACCACACGCGGCAACGGACAGCAGTAGGAGAAACGAGAGGTAGCACGTGGCTTCGGAGCGGAGGACAGAAGCGAGTAGTAGGAACACCCCGCAGGGCAGAGATTAGAAAGGAGGAAACGCTGAAATAGCGGAACCAGACAGAAAAAGTACGGAAAGGGCAAACTAAAGCAAAAGGGGAAAATAAAATAAAGGCCAAAAATACTAGGAGAACACAAATCAAAGGAAAGGGGGACAAAACCAAAAGGATATATATATATAAAAGTACCGAAATAAGTACCAAAAATACCAATAAATATACCAAAACAGAAAAATATCACATGGAATATAATAATATATGAGAATATCCACATATATAAAAGGAATGTTCTCACCTGGAGGTTAAACAGCAAAGAAAGAGGAGGAGTTTCTGGATGTGCTGACATTTATAGACTTTTCCTGTGTTCCTATTGGTTGTTTTTACTGTTTCTCTGTTAACTGTTTTGCTGCTGGAGGTTAACAGTAAAGAAGGTTTAATGCAAAATACGAAGCCTCCTGTCTTGCTATAAAATTGGATAGAACCCATTATCTCAGTTTATTTTAGTTAATAAATATCACTTTAAGCCTCATTATAACATTTAAACCATTTATCTAATTTACTAGGGCAATGTTTACTTTATTTGAAGTTGCTCACTATTGTCTGTAAGTATGAGATGGTTTACTTAAGTTAGTGGTGAGAAATGTAGAATTTGCTTTTCAGCTCAGTTATGTTGGCCACATAGTCATATAGCCATAATTGAGTTTGATATTTCCATCAAATCCTTGTTGCAGAATCTTGTAATACCTTTTTTATTGGACTAACAGTATTAAAATAATAGACGAGCTTTCGGGAGTCCTCCCTTTATCAAGTCAAAAGCATTTCTGACCAAGCAAGTGAAAAACACAGTTAAAAACTGACCAGTACATGTTCTGATACAGGGTTAAAAAAGGGGTTAAAACAACACGGTAGAGAATTTGCAGACAAAAAACTAAGAGGGTCGTAAATAGTAAATAGTGGCATATACTGCACAGATAAGGCAAGGGGGGGAGCAGGGGTAAGCGTGTAGGAGAGAGAGAAGAAAAAAAAACACAGGTATGCGTGAGGATGTTTGTTTGTCTCTGTATTGCAATAGGTGTTGGCGTGGTGTTTGTAGCGCAGAGTTAATTTTCTTATTGATGATCCTGGGTTTGTATCCCTTTTGTTTGAGTGTCTCAGACAGTGTTTTTAGATGCATGTCTCTGTCATCAGTGTTGGAGAAGATGCGGTGGTACCTGGTGGCTTGGCTATGGATGATGCCTTGCTTTGTGTGGGATGGATGGAAGCTGGATTTGTGCAGGTAGTTGGATCGGTCTGTGGGTTTTCTGTATAGAGATGTATGTAGTGTGTCCTTGTTTATTGTGACAGTTGTATCCAAGAAGTTTACACTTTCTGTGGAGAAGTCCATTTTGAGTTTGATAGATGGGTGAAATGTATTGAATGCGTTATGGAACTTTCTGAGGTTTTCTTTTCCGTCCGTCCAGACAATGAAAATATCATCAATGTAGCGATAATATTTGTAGGGTTTGTGAAGTTGTGTTTCCAAGAATCGTTGTTCCAGGTCAGCCATGAATAGATTGGCATATTGTGGTGCCATTCTCGTCCCCATGCAGTTCTTGTTTGTTGGTTGGAATTGGAGCTCTATGGATAGCTTCAACCTTAGAATCAGTTGGATGAATGCCATGTGCGTCAATTCTGTAACCAAGGAAATCCACACTGCTTACACCAAAAACACACTTCTTTTTTAAGTTTTAGACCAGCGTCAAGGAAACGTTTCAAAATAAGTTGTAGCTGTGCAGCCAATGATTGTAGACAATCTGCTCCAATAAGAACTTCATCAAAATAAGGAATTACACCCATAAGTCCAGATAAGAGGTCCTCCATTAATTTCTGAAATATGCCAGGAGCAATGGAAACTCCAAACTGCAAACGTTTTGCTCGGAAAGCTTTGTGCATCAGCAGCCTCATCATCCACAGGTAACTGCTGGTAGGCTTGAGCCATATCTAATTTGGCAAATACCTTCCCTTTTGCCAAAGTAGTAAGAACTTGATTAACAGCTGGAATTTGATACGGATGCTCTTGCAATGCTTTGTTGATTGTACATTTGTAATCCGCACAGATTCTGACATCACCATTTGGTTTCATCATTGGAACTATGGGTGTACACCACTTAGGATGTGTCACAGGTTCAAGAATACCTTGTTCTACAAGACGTGTAATCTCAGCATCTATTTTGGGTCTGAGAGCTAATGGAACTTTGCGAGGCTTCATACGAACTGGAGGTACTGTAGGATCTAATACAAAAGAAACAGGAGGACCTTTATACATGCCAAGACCTTCCTCGAAAACTGCACTAAAGTCATCAACCACATTCTGTAGTGTATTTGTGGATACATTATGAACTCCAGTTAATGTGATTCCTAGGGGTTCAAACCACTCTCTACCCAGCAAGCTTGCTCTTTGTCCCTTAGTAATTATTAAACGTAAGTGTCCTCTGAATTTACCGTATTTGACTGGTATAAAGCAAGCACCCTTGACATCCACAACTTGCCTGTTGTAATTTACCAGATGAATATCACAAGGTACTATTGAAGGGCCATTATGAGGCCATAACAAGGCAAATGTCTCTTCTGAAATCAAAGAATATGCGCACCCGGAATCTACTTCCATTTTGCAAGGAACATCTTGGAGCACAATCTCAGTGTAAATCTTAAACCCTGATGGCGAATTTTCCACTGTATTTACATAGTCATTTGAGTAAACACCTGTAGTCATTTCACTACCCCAAACAGCATGTGGCATATTAACCCCTTAACGACAATCCACGTACATGTACGGGGTTGCCGTGCAACGCGATAACGACAATGCCCGTACATGTACGTGGTAACGTTATTTGCCGTTTACCGCGGCGTTTTCGCCGCGATCAGCGGCATCGCGGTTTTCCTGGAAGCCTCACAAGTGAGGTTATCCAGGCAAACCAAAAAAAAAAGTTTTGTAACCTTCCGATCTCCGCAATTCACGGAGATCGGCGGTTTAAACAACAGACCGGCGATGCAAATCACCGGTCTGTTAAACACGCCCCCCGAGCCCGATTCAAATCGGGTAAGAGGCATTCCAGGCTGCTTCTACATTGAGGCATGCCTGCAATGCCCCAGAGGGGGCTTCACAACCTCCCGATCGCTGTGATTCACCGTGAATCACAGTGATCGGTGGGTAAAACTGGTCTGTCAATCACGCCCCCCCCGAACCAGATGCAAATCTGGTGAAGGGCATTCCAGACTCCCTCTTTGTTGAGGGAAGCCTGCAATGCCCCAGAGGGGGCTTCACAACCCCCCCCGATCGCCGTGAATCGCAGCGATCGGTGGGTTAAACGACAGGCCAGTGATTCAAATCACTGGTCTGTCATTCACGCTCCCGCCCCTGCCCCCGATGCAAATCGGGTGAGGGGCATTCCAGGCTGCCTCTTCATTGAGGCAAGCCTGCAATGCTCAGGGGGGGCTTCACAACCTCCCGATCGCCGTGATTCACAGTGAATCACGGCGATCGGTGGGTTAAACGACAGACCAGTGACTGAAATCACTGGTCTGTCAACCTCCCCCCCCCCGAAGCCGATGCAAATCGGGTGAGGGGCATTCCAGGCAAGCCTGCAATGCTCCGGGGGGGGGGGATTCACAACTTCCCGATCCCCGTGATTCACAGTGAATCACGGCGATTGGTGGGTTAAACTACAGACCAGTGACCTGGTCTGTCAATCACTCACCCCCCATTCCAGCCTGCCTCTTCATTGAGGCAATGACGTTTTTTAACTATACACTGAGGTTGTGTAGCCTCAGAGTGGGCTACACAGCCTCAGTGTATTGTAAAAAAAATATTTAAAAAAAATTAAATATATATATATATATATATATATATATATATATAGTTACATGTAAAAATAATTACCTACTGTCACGAAAAAAGTGCAAATAGGTATATATGTATACGTTTTTTTTTATACACAATTAGCGCTACATACAATTAGCGCTGTATCTTCCCAAAAAAATCCCACACGCAAAGAGTTAAAATATTAGGATTATAAATGCCCATAGTGTGCCTAGTTTTAAAAAATTATGATTTGATGGGGTAAATTGAATTGGCCAGCTTCAAAGATGTCCCAAGTATGGGACGTGGGCACAGAGTGACCAGATGTATAAATGGCAAAAAATACACACCTCACAAAGGTGGCCTTTTACCTCCCAAATAACCCAACAAACCCCTGCATGTGGGGTATCACTGCGCTCAGGAGATGTTACTGAACACATATTGGGGGGGGGGTGTTTGGCAGTGACATATACCAGGAGCGATAAATTTATACCTGAAGTACAACGTGTGTGGAAAAAATACAAAAAAAAAATTAGTGCATGGAAAGGGTTAAAATACCAGCATTTCAAATACCTTGGGGTGTCTAGTTTTTAAAAATATATGGTTTGATGGGGTAAATTGTATTGGCCGGCTTCAAAGATACCCGAAATGGCACATGGGGCAGAATGACCAACTTTGGGGAAAAAATGGTTTTGAAATAGCAAAACGCTACCTGTACTTATTGCCCCAAAATGGGCAGAAAAAAGCAAAAAAACATAAAAACATTGGGTATTTCTAAACTCAGGACAAATAGTCGAATCTATTTAGCAGGTTTTATCATTAGATGAGTAAAAGTTTTTTTGTTTAAAAAGTGAGAGAAAGTAATTTTTTAACAAAAAATCACCATATTTTATCATTTTTTGTATAGTAAATTAGATGGTATGATAAAAATAATGGTATCTAAAGAAAGCCCTGTTTGTCCTGAAAAAAACAATATATAATATGTGTGGGAGCACGAAATGAGAAAGAAGAAAATAACAGCTAAACAGCAACACTGAAAAATGTTAAAAGAGCCATTGTCCCGCAATATACTACGAGTAAAAACCCCTATTGTCCTTAAGGGGTTAACAGAGTGCGCTGCGGTTGGCATTGTACTTGCATTTTTTCTTGCATTATATTGGTTTTGTGTTCCACTGGCTTTACTTTGGCAAACTCTCTGTATATGACCTGTATGTTTACATTTGTGGCAAACTGCATTTCGGAAATTACATGTATTACGTCTGTGTTTTCCGCCGCAACTATAACAAGTCCCTTTAAATGGAGCAGTGACAGTGTATGGTGAAAAATCCTTTGATTTAACATCCATTTTCCTCACTAGATTAACTCCAGGTGGGTTATCTTTGCTGGAGGATTGTATCTCTTTGGAGTGTAAATATGCAGCCTCATATGCAAGTACTTCTTCTTGTGCAGTGATAAAAGTTTAGTTTTGTCTTGCAAGAAGTCTCCTCTGTAATGCTTCATCATGCACTCCACATGCCAGCCTGCCCCTAAGCAACAGTGGCGACTCTAGAAACAATATATGGGGGGGCACACAAGATACCACAGTCAAACTGGGGGGGGGGCATTCATAATTTCCAAAAGTAATGTGCTATGGAATTATACTTTTGTTATTGGGCTAAAATAATACTTGATCATTCAACATGGGAAGCCTGAAGCCACAATTGAGTGCGACTAATCCTTGAAATAAATATTATAACACAATAAATAACTTTTCCACTAAATGATTTCAGGGCCTTGAACGTTTTGTCCCCTGAAGTCACTACAACTTCAGGAGGGCATTTTATCTCTGGATAAATATAAATTAAATAATTCCTACTGTAAGTTAAGTGCCAGGAAACCGATGACCAAACACACACACCTACACAGGCTCTGTCACATCGACACCCAGACACACACACCAGGACAGGCTCTGCCACACAGACACCCACACACATCAGGACAGGCTCTGCCACACCAACACCCAAACACACATCAGGACAGGCTCTGCCACACCAACACCCAAACACACACCAGGACAGGCTCTGCCACACCAACACCTATACACACACACCCGAGGACAGGCTCTGCTACACTGATAACCAAAAACACACTAACAGCAGGACACAATCTACGTCACAGACGTCTACATCAGGATGGATTTTTCACACTGCATTGTCATTTATACCCCCCTTAGTGTTTTTGCCCCTTGTGTATTGATGCCCCTGCTGCCCATATATATTAATATTAGCCCCAGTTGCCGATAGCTGGTATAGATCAACACACACAAACCAAGCTTTGCATGTACAGATCAACTGAAATTCACTTGTGATCTCAGCACTGAAGGTATATATCAAATAAACAGAATCAGACATACAAATCCTGTATTTGCAGGTATACAATAGTATATGAAATATGTTAATTGAGGGGCAGGAGACCCTAGGTGATATAAGGTGCCCTATGGGTGACCCCGGTCACTGTCCTTTTTACAGACATGGCCAACAGTCTTACCTGCTTCCCACCCTCCCTCCCTATTTTTTGTGTACTAACTTTCTCAATCCTCCCCTAACCTCTGGTGTTTTATTGGACGTGCCCACCGAGCTTGTGGACGGCTGGTGGTTAGCATTGGTGGTGGGACAGCGAAAGGTAGCTCTCATCTTTGTTTGGACGAGGGGGGAGGTGAGTACCTGTTGTCTGGATTGTGCCATGTGAGAGGCCGGCAAGGACGGGGTTAATTCGATTCCTGTGTTGGTTATGTTTGAATATGTTATTGTAATGTGTTATGTATATTTGTATATTTGTATTTATTATTTATCGGTTATTGTATATTCTTGTTATTGGTTTATGGTGTTTTGGGCCAACACAGTGTTTTATGGTTTATAATAAAATTGTGCTGTGGCCTGCTTTATCCAATTTCAGTCTCCGTGTCGTTATTTGGTGGGTTAAATGGTATCGGGTTTACAATGCACGGTACACACTACCTACATACATGACTGTGGCGTCTATACTATTCTGAATGCTCACTGTATCATTTTTGGGAAGCCATACCATGACTTTGTGAGTCACCATGTCCGGAAATGGGTTGCTGTTAACATAGCACAACACAAAGAGTGCAAATGGAAAGCGCAGAACATGAAAAAATGGTGCAGTGGTTTATATACATGAATGTCACTATCTTTGAAAGACCATTGGTTACATATCTGTGATCTCTTCTCCAAAACGAGAGTAGCAGATGGTCCACATGTGCAGAGGATGCATGCCCAGGAACATTTTCTCCCTGATTGCATGGTTTTATGCTGCCTTTGTCGCCAATGGTATCATGCAGCATGCCTTTTACAAAGCACCTTAAAACTGCCAACATATTACAAGTGTCACCAGTGTTCAAAATGACAAAGATCTATATGATATGTCAGATGGTTTTATTGCAGAAAAAACTGTTTGATTTTTCTCCCATTATATCCTATGGGCATTCACTCAATTCTGTCATTCACCTGCCATTCCCTAGAAAACTGCTATAATCTCACATAAACCTATAACTGTACTAGGGGAGTATACATGACCAAAATCTATCTATTTCTCTGAAAAACAGGTTTGATTTTTCTTCCATTATATCCTATGGGCATTCCCTCAACACTGTCATTCAACTGTCATAATTCACAGCCATAATTCCACCTAATCTGACACTTAGATCATGTGTCTGTAACAGGGGAGTATGTGTTCCAAAGATCTACATCATATGTCTGATGGTTTCCTCCCATTCTATCCTATGGGCATTCACTCAATACTGTCATTCCATAGAAAACAGCTATAATCCCACAAAATATGAGTTTGGGATCTTGTGTGTGTACTAGGGGAGCATGTGTGCCAAAGATCTATAGCATATGTCAGAGGGTTTTCTCTAAAAAAACAAGTTTAATTTGTCTCCCATTATATCCAATGGGCATTCACTCAATACTGTCATTCACCTGTCATTCCATAGAAAACAGCTATAATCCCACATAGTATGAGTTCTAGATCATATGTGTGTACTAGGAGTATGTGTGCCAAATATCTATATGATATGTCAGATGATTTTCTCTAAAAAAAAAAACAAGTTTGATTTTTCTTCCATTATATCCTATGGGCATTCACTCAAAACTGTCATTCACCTGTCATTCCATAGAAAACAGCTATAATCTCACATAATGAGTTCTAGATCCTGTCTTTGTACTAGGGGAGTATATGTGCCAAAGATCTATATGATATTTCAGAGGGTTTTGTCTGAAAAACAGGTTTCCTTTTTCTCCCATTATATCCTATGGGCATTCACTCAAAACTGTCATTCACCTGTCATTCCATAGAAAACAGATATAATCCAACATAATCTGAGGTTTAGATCCTGTTGCTGTACTAGAGGAGTATATATGCCAAAGATCTACATGATATGTTTTAAGATTATATTTAAAAATCAATTATTCTTTTCCCCTCTATTATAGTCTATGGGCATTCCTCCCATTAAAGTCTATGGGCATTCCATTTTGTCATTCGTTTTAGTATGTCTCCATATATAGTAACATTACTGAACATCGGTGTGTGTCACAACATCTATAAGAATCTCAGAGAAAAGAAAAATGACCCTCGATTGGATGGACTCTGTTTTACATTGTTGTATGGCGGTGAGGAAATCCCTCTCACTGTTCACATGTATAACCCATATGTGTCTGATGAAGCTATCATAGCCTTATCTATCATAGATATTGTTATTGTAGCAAAGTATCTAACCCACAGAAGGTACGGAATGAGATGGGGATTTGGAACGGTAAGAGGAGATTCCTTGTGTAGTTAAAAGAACAGGGAAAAGAAAAAATGTCGGTGCGCTAAGCTAGTCACAGACTCAAATAATACAAATGTATAATACGAGGCCTACCAAACAGGTATAAGCATGCTGCAAAAACAGTGTATTGGCTGTACAATGTATACAAAAAACAAAAACTGTCTGCGCTTCTTACCCTAATAAAGTTGGCAACTAATATATAAACATAATATAAATGAGAGGTTTTGGTTATATGAATTGGCCAAAGCATAATTAAGCTCACCCGCCACGTCAAGGCACACTCTCAATAGGGTGAGAACCTACTCTCACCTCCTACGTAGTGGACACACAAAGCAGTTTATACTGCTACCAAAACCTTATTAATGTGTTGGGGAGGTGCAATTAAACCTCCTCCCTATTAACCCCTGGACAGCAAGCTGCAACCAGACCGATGAGGAGCCAACAACCTCAAATATGTGCAAACAGGGAAAAGAAAAAATGTCGGTGCGCTAAGCTAGTCACAGGCTCAAATAATACAAATGTATAATACGAGGCCTACCAAACAGGTGTAAGCATGCATATTCATATAACCAAAACCTCTCATTTATATTATCTTTATATATTAGTTGCCAACTTTATTAGGGTAAGAAGCGCAGACAGTTTTTGTTTTTTGTAGTTAAAAGAACACAAGGAAGTGGTCGGTGGAATAGTGCCCCCCCCCCAGGTTTTCTGAATCGGTAGCAACAAGCGATACGGTTTCTACCCGGGGATGCCATTCCTGTGCAGGAGGTGTGGGAGCTATGGGCACACTCAGGCAACCTGCAAAGCTGACCCTGGTCCCTATGCCCTATGCAGGAACTGTGGAGAATGGGGCCACCTCATCGCTAGCTGTGATAAGTCCAAGTTGTGCAACGGATGTGGCAAGCCAGATCATGTATACAAGGACGGTCCCAGCAAGCCCCAGCGGTCCTGGGCAAATATGGCTGCTGGACGGCCTGAGAAACTAGATCCAGGTCCAAGTAAGCCCTCCTCTACAGCTGACCCGAAGGAGCATGTAATGGTGATGCTGCCCCTGGATTATTCTGCTGTGCTGGCTGCAGTGGGATCAGTAATGCCAAGCAATGAGCTGAAGGAACAGGCTGTTTCGGGTCCAATGGATCCCTCCCCTGTGCAGGTCCTTATACCAGCCATGAGAGTCGCATTCCTGTGGGGGACCTTGAGAGCAGTCCTGACGACAGAGGTGGAAAGTCCAGCAGTGATATCTCACCATCAAGTCCGGCACAAGTGTTAACTACAGCTGTCATAGAGGAGACCGTCCTATCCCTAATCTCCATTAACCCTGCACATATGATTGCTCTGATGGAAGCGGATGTGGAGGTCCCATGCCTAAGAGGGGGAGGTCTGACAGTGAATGCTTTTTGGCACCCCTTCTGGGGGCTGAAGTGGAGATCCTGGGAGACAATGCAGAGGAGGAATCCAAAGTAGAGTTTTCTGTGAGCCCTGGAGATGGCGCAGTCAAATCATCAGAGCAGAAGTCAGAGCAAGGAGACCTTCCGGAGTCATCCGGAACATACAGAGCTGTGCAGGTGTTGCTGGGATGGGACTCTCTCTCTCTGATCCCTGTTTCATCATGGATTACAGCAGCGTATCAGAAGTTTCAGACTCTGAAGGTGAGAGGGACTTTGATAAATTACACTAATGCGCTCACTGGATCTCACGGTTGTCTCATTTAATGTGAGGAGTCTGAGGAACTCTGTCAGAAGGGCTGCTTTGTTTGCATGTTTACTGACAGTTGCTTACAGGAGTGTGCAATAGATTATGGACTGTTTTATGGACATTTAAAGAAGGACTGGACCGCGGGGTCCTCTTTTACCTCATGTGGTTTAAAATTCTATTATTGAAATTGCTCCTGCAATGTTGTTTTTAAAGGTTTTACTGTGCGTCTTATGAATGTATATGCTTCACCTGTCAAGAATGAAAGAATAGACATTTTAGAGTGTATCTCTAAAATGTCTTTGCAACAGGTTCTTCCCCTCTAATAGTTGGAGGTGATTTTAATTGTATGCTACCAGGCAAAAATAGAAGTGGAGCGGGTGAGAACCAGAAGGCAGATAAAACTTCTTGCCAGTTTAGAAATATTGTCATTGATTTTAAATTGAAAGATGCACGGAGGCATTTGACCCTGGATATACATGGGTTGTCCTCTACTGGTTTTAATCTCCAGGACATGTTTTCAGAAGATAATTTATTCTCAGACCATAAGCTTTTAAAAACTTGCTTTTTAATTCCTAATAAATCAAACTAGGAATGGTCTGTGGAAACTAAATGTATTACTAGAGGACAAACAAATCCGTAATAATTTTAAGGTCTCATATGGGCGATGGCAGCGCCAGAAAGACCCAAGTCAGAATTTTTGGACCGGTGGGAAACCATCAAGCCCAAGATTAAGAACTTTTTTATTGTTGCTGATGAGAAGAAGAAAAATGAGAGGAAACCAGTTTTGGCTCTCCCCAGAAGAAAAATGGTCGCCGCCACACCGATCATCAAAGATCGCGGCGGCGCTTCCTAAGCATAAACTGTGTTGCTGATATGCCTTGATATCGAGGCATGTAGCTACACAACCCCCCTACCCCGATGGCCTTGTGAAGAGCAAACACAAGTGCCATCATGTAAATGACTTTGCTGTCATTCACAATAGAAAACCGAGTTCACAGAGGGTCTATTCAGACCCTCTTGAGCTCCTCCTGCAGGTTGAATGCAGGTACTGAACAAAAACCATGCAAGGTCAATGGAAGCCCAGCTCACTAATCAGTGTGCTTAGTAAAAATAAAAAATAAAAAATAAAAAAAAAAATACGTTTTTTATGAGGAAGTCCTACAATTCTTTATCTTCACAAAAATTCCCGCATGGAAAGAGTTAAAATATTGGCATTATAAATATGGTGGTAAAATTAGTGCATGGAAAGGGTTAAAATACCAGCACTTCAAATACCTTGGGGTTTCTAGTTTTCAAAAAAATTTGGTTTGATGTGGTAAATTGTATTGGCCGGCTTCAAAGATACCCGAAACAGGATATGTGGGCAGACTTTTTGACATGTCAAAATTCCAATTTGAAAAATGGACACCTCTCAAAAAGGGCCTTTTAGTCCCTGAACAACCTAACAAACCCATCCATGTGGAATATCACCCCGCTCAGGAGATGTTGCTAAACACATATTGGGGTGTTGTTTGGCAGTGCCATATACCAGTAGCTGTAAATTTATACCTGGAGTATAACGTGTATGAAAAAAATAAATTTTTTTACTACCATAAAGTTTGACAAAGGCTGATGGTAGAACTAGAGCATGGAAATGGTTAAAATACCAGCATTTGAAATACCTTGGGGTGTCTGGTTTTTAAAAATATATGGTTTGATGGGGTAAATTTCATTGGCTGGCTTCAAAGATACCCGAAATAGCACATGGGGCAGAATGACCAGCTTTGGGGGAAAAATGGTTTTGAAATAGCAAAACGCTTCTGCTACTTATTGCCCTATAACGTGCAGAAAAATACCCCTTGTCTTATAATTGGGGTCGTCTTATAATCGGACCTCAAGGGGACCTGGATCCTCCTGTCTTATGCCCCCCATTAAACCCCCCCAAACTTACCGGTACTTCTGACTCCCTGGGGTGTAGTCAGGGCAGCAAGTAGACGTCTACGCGATTCTAGTAGGCAACTTCCGCTGCAGCCGGAAGGAGGTGCTGTTAGCAGCGAGAGTTGTCTGCGTCCATCGCGCAGACCTTCCCCAGCTGTCAGAGAGGAGAGTTCCCCGCACCACCGGAGAGTGTATGCGCGATGGATGCAGACAACCCCCGCTGCCAACTGCACCTCCTTCCGGCTGCAGCAAAATTGTGTTAAATGGGGGTGTGAATAAAATGTGTGTTAAATGGGGGGCATAAGGCATTTCTGTAGGCAGAGTGCTCTATGAAATGCCTTTTAACCATCTATAGTCCTGAAATGCCTTATACCTCCCTATATGCCACTTTGCCCCATAATATCCCTTTGAACCCCCTAAATGCCAGAGTGGTATATAGGGGTATAAGGCATTTTTGGAGGCAGAGTGGCACATAGGAGGTCAAAAGGCATATCATGGGGCACAGTGGCATATAGAGGCTTAAAATGCATATCATGGGGCACAGTGGCATATATATATATATATATATATATATATATATATATATATATATATATATATATATATATATATATATATATATATATATATATATATATATATATGTGTGTGTGTGTGTGTTAGACATGCATTTTTAACTACATAACATGCACTTATCTCTTTGAAGTAAAGGCCGTGATTGAAATATGATTTCAAAATAACAGCTGAACTGGCAGTTAGTTTTCATTCTTTAATATTAGCCCCTGCTGCGCCAATATAAATAAATATTAGCCTCTGCTGCCAATATTTATTAATATTAGACCCTGCTGACTAATATATTTTATTACCCATCAATTCTCTGTTTATTAAAAATAAATTGTCACAAGGAAATTACAGAGGGACAGTATAATATCACAAAATATCCATATTGGTACAAAGATTAACATACAGAATTGTTAAATTGTTGTGACATAATTGAAGCGAACATAGTAGAATCACTGTATTACCACGCCAAATTCCAGAGAACTTAATATCTGACATTATGCATTTATCCAAATACATCATAGTTACAGAGAATGAATCATGTAAAAAAACAGGAATTTAGCAAGAAGAAACAAAAAGAAAAATAGCAAAATTCGATACCAATTGACTATCTCATTAAAAGAAATATGTGTAGAAATATCCCATGACATCAGTAACTTAAAAGAAAAAGGTGAAATGAGGAGAGAAGTCCAGCAATAACAGATTATGCTGAACTAATAGACCTAGTAATTACAGTCTGATTATAACTGTGGCAAAGTCCCCAAAATTTTAAAGAGATTAAAATGGAAGCCCATCGTAACCATTTGAGACCATTTTTGTATGCCAGACCTCCCGCGGAAGCGACCAAATCCTCCATTTGTGAGATGATATTTATGGAAGAGAACTATGCACTAATGGGTGGAGGGCCTGGAGTTTTCCAAAAGCGTGGGATAACCAATTTTGTTGCGTTATAAAATGGATCGTCAGAGACTGTTTGTAGCTACCAACAGAGTTTCCCGAGTGATTTAGCAAAAGAGACTCTGGGGAGGCGAGAAAATCCACGTCGTCTATTTACCTGATTACCCTAACAACCATCTCCCAGAAGGGACGAATATCAGGACAAAACCACCATAAATTAATATACGACCCATCCCACAATCCACACCTCCAACATAATGGGGAAATCCCCGGTAAGTAATGGTGTAATTCTGCAGGGACCTTATACCATCTGGCCAATAATTTGAAAGAGCATTCCTGTGTTTTACTCGATATTACTCTTTTGTGTATAGCCAGAAACACGTATTCTATTCCTCATCTGAGAAGGTGCATTGTAAATCCCTTTCCCATAAACTGGTTTTACATCTCCCTGAGCAGAGAACAGCAAAGCGTATAGTTTTGACAGCAAATGTGCCGGTTCGGACTTCCCCGAGCACAAATGTTCAAACTCTGACAAAGGTCTGCTTACCTGGGAAACAGACAGCCTAGACAGAACAAAATGTTTCAATCGATGATACATAAAGCTAGACTAAAAAGAAGAAGGTACATCACGAAAAAGTCCCCTAGAGGCTTAAAATCTGCTTTTATACTGCTACCAAAATCTTATTAATGTGTTGGGGGAGGTGCAATTAAACCTCCTCCCTATTAACCCCTGGACAGCAAGCTGCAACCAGACTGATGAGGAGCCAACAACCTCAAATATGAGCAAACAGGGAAAAGAAAAAGTGTCAGTGCGCTAAGCTAGTCACAGGCTCAAATAATACAAATGTATAATACGAGGCCTACCAAACAGGTGTAAGCATGCTGCAAAAACCGTGAATTGGCTGTACAATGTATACAAAAAACAAAAACTGTCTGCGCTTCTTACCCTAATAAAGTTGGCAACAAATATATAAACATAATATAAATGAGGGGTTTTGGTAGCAGTGTGCCCACTATGTAGGAGGTGAGAGTAGGTTCTCACCCTATTGAGAGTCTGCCTTGACGTGGCGGGTGAGCTTAATTATGCTTTGGCCAATTCATATAACCAAAACCTCTCATTTATATTATGTTTATATATTTGTTGCCAACTTTATTAGGGTAAGAAGCGCAGACAGTTTTTGTTCTTAGCATTGTGTAGAACAGCTGAAACAGTTAAATCACAGGCTAAAGAGTTAGTTACTGAAACATGTGCTGTAAATCAACTGAGGAGTGAGCAAAAAAGTAAAATGGAGAATAAAAAGATGCAAAACAGAAAAGGAAGCAGAGTGAATAGAGATAAGCAGCAAAAGCTTTGTAATAGATGTGGTACTGAACATGAACAGAGAAAATGTCCTGCATATGGACAGAACTGTAATAAATGTGGTAAATTAAATCATTTTGCACGCTGCTGCAAAAGTGCAGGAAAGCAAGTTCACACACTGAATGAAAATGCTGTAGAGGAATTCTATGTAGACACACTGCTGCAGAATGAGAAACAAACAGAGGACTGGATCCTTACACTGCAGGTACAAAATATAAAGATGCCATTTAAATTAGATACAGGAGCTCAAATTAATGTCATATCAGAGTCTGTGTTTAATCTGATGAAGCCAAGACCAACACTACAGGAGACTAATATCAGGGTTACAGGATACTATGGTGCAAATATACCTGTGAAAGGCAGATGTTTAGCAAAAGTGACATATAAAACTAAAGTGCACACTCTATCTTTTATTGTGGTTCCAAAAAACGTTCAAGCAATATTAGGTTTATCATCTTGTGAAAGACTGAATCTAGTGAAAAGAGTACTTGTGCTGGAAACTGGAAGTGATCCAGAATATGAAGGCTTTTTGGAAGAATACAGTGATTTATTTAATGGGGTTGGTTGTCTGCCAGGTGAACACACCATCAGGATAGACAAAACGGTACCGCCAGTGGTACATCCCTGCAGAAAAGTGCCATTTGCACTTCAAGACCAACTCAAAGCAGAGCTTGATAGAATGGAAAGCATGGGAGTCATTGCAAAAAAAGACAAACCAACTGAATGGGTAAATTCCCTAGTAATAGTAGATAAGAAAAATGGAAAATTACGTATTTGCCTGGATCCTCGCGATTTAAATAAAGCCATAAAAAGAGAACATTTTAAGTTACCTACTCGCGAAGAGATCATGTCACAATTTGCGAATGCTAAATATTTCAGTAAATTAGATGCTTCCTCTGGATTTTGGCAATTGAAGTTGGATGAAGACAGTTCAAAGTTGTGTACGTTCAACTCACCATATGCCAGATACAGATTTCTGAGATTACCATTTGGTATTGCATCTGCCCCAGAAGTATATCACAAAACTATTCACATGCTATATGAGCACATTGAAGGTGTGGACACATCCATGGATGATATTATCATATGGGGAACTACTAAGGAAGAACATGATTCTCGTCTCAGAAAAGTTCTAGAAGCTACTCGACAAGCCAACTTGAAGCTAAACAAAGAAAAATGCCAATTAGGACTTAAAGAGCTGAAGTTCGTTGGAGACATCATCAGTGATCAAGGCGTAAGGCCTGATCCCATGAAGATATCAGCAATAAAATACATGAAGAAACCGCAAAACGTAAAAGATGTGCAGAGGTTTCTAGGTATGGTAAACTACATGGGAAAGTCTATACCCAACCTGTCAGAGAAAATAGCACCGCTGAGATGGTTACTAGAAAAGAAGAATGCATGGAACTGGAATCATGAGCAAGAAACAGCGTGGCAACACTTAAAGGAAGTGCTTACGCATGAACCGGTGTTAAAGTTTTATGATCCTGCTAAAGCCATTAAAATATCGTCTGATGCATCACAAAATGGAATAGGAGCAGTTCTACTACAAGACCATGATAGTACCTGGCAACCAGTAGCATATGCTTCCCGCTCCATGTCTGGTGCTGAAACTAGATATGCTCAGATAGAGAAAGAACTTCTTAGTATCTTGTTTGCATGTAACAGATTTCATCAATTTATTTCAGGACAATTGGTAAATGTGGAAACTGATCACAAACCGTTGATAGCATTGTTCACAAAGTCTCTCAATCACTGTCCTCTAAGGATTCAAAGAATGATGATCAAATTGCAACGTTATACCCTAAAGGTGACATACACACCAGGGAAAATTATGTATACGGCTGATGCATTGTCCAGAGCAGTGGATGAAAGAGCTGGCCAAGATGACAAAGTAGCTGAAGAAATTCAAGCCTACGTAGATATGGTCACCTCAGCTATGCCTATTACAGATGCAAAGATGCAGATGATCCGTCAAGAAACAGAGAAAGATTCTACTTTGGATAGAGTTAAACGTGCTATTCAAATCGGATGGCCTGATGTCAAAACAGAGTTGCATAGTTGGAGTCCAAGAATACTGCAACTGCAGAGCTGAACTGACTGTCGTAAATGGAATCATCTTTAAAGGCAGTAAGATTGTGATTCCTCATAGTCTCCGCAAGCTAATGCTGGAGAAAATCCATGAAGGCCATTTAGGCATTGAAAAATGCAGGAAACGAGCAAGAGAAGTAATGTTCTGGCCACGAATGAACCAAGACATTTCTGATATAGTGTCCTCCTGTGATACATGCTTAAAGTACCACGTGTGCAATGCAAAAGAACCACTGCAGCCACATCCAGTTCCAGAAAGGCCATATCAAAAGGTTGGTGTTGACTTGTTTACATGTAACAACACAGATTTTGTCATTATCACTGATTACCATTCCTTGTATCCAGAGGTATGTGGATTGAGATCAACTTCGGCTGAGAATGTGATTCGATGCATAAAGTCAGTCTTTGCTAGACATGGAATTCCTCAAGAAGTGTTTACTGACAATGGCCCACAATTTGCCAATGCCCGATTCACACAGTTTGCCAAAGAATGGGAATTTGTACATACTACATCAAGCCCATATTTTCCACAGTCCAGTGGACTAATTGAAAAATCTGTTGGAATTGTCAAAAAACTAATGCAGAAATCTGAAGAGAGCAAAAGTGAGTTTTATAAAGCGCTGCTTGCATATCGCAGTACGCCACTAGCATGTGGTTACTCGCCTGCACAACTTCTTATGGGAAGACGCCTGCGTACTAATCTACCTATGAAGGATGACCTGCTTGCAACAAGGACTGATGCACAGGTAAAGTAGTTTAAAGAGAATCAGAAGGAACAGAAAGTCTATTTCGACTCAAGAGTTAAATCTTTACCTGAGCTGCATAAGGGAGAAAAGGTGAGGATTAAGGACAAGGACAATACGTGGACACAGAAAGGTTCCATAGATGAACAAGTGCAACCTAGATCTTACACGATTCGGACAGAGGAGGGAAGGATTATTCGAAGAAATAGAAGAGACATTCTAAAAGAACCAGAGCAGAAATGTTCCAACACTGAATCGGATGGAGTACTATATTGCAACACGGAGACGGAATCAGAGACTGATCAGGTTGTTAGACGGTCTACACGTCGAAGGAAAAGTCCTGAAAGACTGATAAAGTCATGTTAATATATCTATATCCAACAAGTGAGACAGTATGCATATGTAATTGTTAGATAGATAAATGTTTGGTTATAACATGTTTTTCTTTTGCATGTCATTTTCTTAAGAGAGGAAGGTGTAGTGATATGTGCATATTAAAGGACTGTGTTGCTTTAATAGGCAGGGGATTCCCTGAGTAGGAGGGGTTTATGTGAGCACATGTTGATGTTAGTTGAGCAAGGACTCGACCAGTGATGTTGTTACTGATTAAAGAACAAGCTGTTCATCTGAAGTGAGTGTCAGCATTAATTATTCTGCAAGAACCATAGAAAACACAACACCTCCCTCTACCCCTTCTCTCCTCCTCCTTGTCCTGGGATGTAGGGTTCATTGCCCCCACAGATGGCATACCGCTCGGCCCCTTTGACGATTTATACCATGAGCACTAAGGGTCTAAATATCCCCGAGAAGCGCTCTAGGGCCCTCAGGGAATTTAATTTACATAAAGCGTCTGTGGTACTGCTACAGGAAACGCATTTTAAAGAGGACTCACACTTTCACACTTTAACACAGAGGCCAATGTCGCGGTCCCGTGTCCGATCATGGTCCCTGGGTCTAATGTGCGGCGATCCGCTCGCGGGTCACGGAGACCCGAGCAAGAGATCTCGGGCTCCGTTTCCGGCGGGCGTCCGCACGTAAGATCCGTGGGGTCCGGATTCCCCAATCTCCCTGCACGGGCAATCGGCAACCCGATCGCCGGTGCAGGAAGTAGGAGGGCAGGTCTGGGGATTCGGCAGCGATCAGAATAAAGACTGCTCGCTGCCATAGGAATCCCCAGAGAAGTTTACTTACCGGTTCGCTGGTCTCCACTGGGGGCGCAGTCAATTCTCAGAGTCAGAAGGACGTCTTAGGGCACGCCCCTGATGCACTATTGGGGGCGTGGCTTTAGGTGGCGCCAGATTTAAAAACCCTGTAGTACTCCTCACAGTCACCCTGTTGTGGTCTATTGTCTTGGATTTAGTTTGTTACTGCTGCTAATTTGGTTGACCATTGGCTTTCCTGACTACCCTCTTGCCTGCTGATTTTGTACCTCTGCCTGAGACTCTTGTTACCGACCCCTGGCTCATCTGACTACCCGCTTAGTGTACCTGACCCCTGGCTCGTCTGACTACTCGCATAGTGTAAAATCAGAAATCCACTAGGGGGCGCTCGTGTATCTCAACAAAAAATGAAAACAAAACAAAAACAAAAAACAAATGATAGTGTAGATGTAGAGATATATATTGCAATCAATATATCCCAAATTTTGCACTCACACTCTGTCTGAGTCGATCAAGGCAGTAGCTCAACCATCCACCAGGTGGGTTACGGATGCGGCATATATAAGACAAAATACATAAAAAAGCCAATAGTGTAATATTACTTTAAGGTGGAAAAACGCAAGGATGGAGTTACACTTACGCTTAGGTAGAATAATTTGTGCCCGTGTCAAGATGTTCCTCCTTGTGGTTAGATTCCAATGGCAGAAAGGTTCTTCACAAATGAGGATACTGCACACCGAAGATATAGTAAAATAATATTTTATTATCTAATGTATTCAGAGTCTTTTCACCATGTGTAATTGGAAAAGAGCTCTATGACAGAAAAAACAGCTTTTAAAAAATGTTAAAAACTGCAGTATGAGGCTTTTACAAAAGCCTTTTTCTAGATAGATTTAAAAATATATATGATGCAATGAGCTTTTAAAAAAGCTGTTAAAAAGTAATCCAAAGTCCAGATAAAAGAAAAGGTAGTCCTAGGTTTCAAACTCTACGCGTTTCGCCTTGTTTGGCTTCATCGAAGTGTTTTGCCGGTGTCTTTTTAAATTTTCGCGCCGTCTCCACGTCCCGTCCGTCTGTGCGTCTGACGAAACAGTCCATCGGTGCGTCTGACGGCACGGCGTATCAGCATAGCGGCTTCTAGTGAGGAGATGCCCTACTTCCGGGTTTCGATCGGCATAATTCTCTCCGATACAGCAGAGTGAGGTGAATAGAAGAAGCAAGTAAGTATACAGGATGATCGATGTATATAAATTAATTGAGAAGGTGGTGAAAAAATATAATAAACTGAGTGTATATAAACGGAATCTTGTATATGTATATATGTGTGAACCGTACTGTATATGTGTGTAACCAGAGAAAAAAATGTATAAACTATAATGTGTGTATTGTAAAGATGTAGAAAAGATATGGAATTGAAAAATAAATGTCTGAAATAAAGGGAATATTATGACTGTGTACAGGTCTAAATATGTAATGTCCATAAATTCTTTGTAGATGTATATATGTGTTCTCGGGGATCAATTGAATGACCTGGGTTATGAAATATATTATTTGTATATAAGTGTAGTCAAGAGAAAAAAGGTATGAATTGTGAAACTGATGAATAAAAATAAATATAAAAATACATATGGATGTAAAAGAAATGACAAATGAATGTGTAAGATAAAAATGCACAGAATGGTGTTTGTGGACATAAAAAAAAAATATAATAAAAATACATGTAAATATGAAAATAAAAAATAAATAATAATATTCAGTAAATGTGTGGTTGTCATTATTAGGGTTAGGGTTAGGGTTGGGGTTGGGGTTAGGGTTGGGGTTGGGGTTGGGGTTGGGGTTAAAAAAAAAAAAAATTAAAATATCTTAAATATGGGCTAAGATGTCTAGCTCCATATTTAGTCCTCCATTTTTGAATGTTTTCAATTTAAAAATACATTCTGTTTCTTTTCTTGATAGATTTTCTGTAGTGTCCCCACCCCTCCAATTTTTAGATACCCATTCTATACCAATTATTTTTAAGGTTTGGATCGAAAACAGGGGACATGTGTTACAGTGTCTTGGGACCGAATGTTTCTGGTTTCTATTTCTAATATTCCCTAAATGCTCGAGGATCCTTTCTTTCATGGGTCTGATGGTTCTTCCCACATACTGTAAACCACAATTACATTGTAATAGGTATACCACATTCTTTGTGGAGCAATTGATAAAATGTTTAATAGTGTATATGCGACCTGTGTTGCTACATGTGAAATGGTCAGTTTTTTTCAGCAGAAAAGTGCACATCTTACATTTGCCACATTTGTGGAAACCATTAGGTCTAGTACCCAAAAATGTTTGAGAGTCCAAATTGATATTTTGTCTGGGTAAGACACTCGGGGCCAAGATGGTTTTTAAAGAACCCGTCTTTTTAAAAATTATTTGAGGTTTTGTTGGCAAAATTTTTCCCAAGATTTCATCATTCTGTAGAATGTGCCAGTGTTTATTAAGAATCCCCTTTATTCTATGAGCCTGTGTGTTATATTTGGTGAAGAAGGAAAAGCTAAAGTCCTTCTCTTTATTTGTTTCTGAGGATTTCTTTTTTTGTGTAAGTAATTGTTGTCTGTCCATGTTTTCTACTTGTTGGTAGCTGTTTATTAGTTTCTCCATTGGGTATTGTTTTTCTATAAACTTCTTTGTTATTTCATCTGCTTTTTCCTCCCAATCTTCATTTTTTGAGCAATTGCGTTTGACCCTCATGAGTTGCCCTTTGGGTATGTTGTCCAGCCATTGGGGATGATGACAGCTAGTGTAATGTATATACCCATTTTTGTCAGTGGGTTTGGTATAGTTCCTAGACATAATGTTGTTGTTCTCAATAAATAACTCAACGTCCAGAAATTCAATATGGGTTGTCTGAATATTGGACGTGAACTAAAGGTTCACCTGGTTGTTATTTACATATTGTATGAAGGTGTGTAGGTTATCTTCCGTCCCTTTCCAGATAATGAGGATATCGTCTATATACCTCCTCCAGAGCACCAGGTCTGCACCATGGGGACCTGGTGCTCTGGAGGAGGCCCCAATCCCTTTGATCTCTTCTTGGACACCCAGAAATATTTAAGGAAGCTTACGGTGAAAAGATTTTTTTGTAAAAAAGAGAAAACAGAACAGATAGGAAACACCAGTAAAACAATCAGGATCAATTTATACATACAAATCTTAGGCCAAAATCTAAATTTTTTCCATACAGCGATAAGAGTGAACACATCGAGGTGTTTACGGACTTGGTCCTAAAGGACACGGAAAATTTAACAAAAAAACAGAAAGCATTTAATCTGAGTAGAGAGGAACAATCAGCGCTACGCTCCATAAAAGAAAAATATAATATAGTAGTCAAACAGGCAGACAAGGGAGGTGGAATAGTAGTGATGGACAGAGCATATTACCTGAAAGAAGCCCATAGAATTTTGGGGGATACGAACACATATAAGACATTAGATAAAGATCCAACTAAGGATTTTAGTGCTAAACTATATGGAATACTGGGTAGGGGTCTTGATTCGGGCATTTTAAATAAGAAGGAATATGATTACCTCAAGAAAGAACACCCAAAAATACCGGTATTTTACTTCCTCCCAAAGATACACAAAAATCTTAGCGAACCTCCAGGGAGACCAATTATCAGTGGCCTTGACTCATTAACCTGCAATACGTCAGAGTACGTTGACCACTTTTTACAGAAATATGTACCTAACACCCCGGCATATTTAAAAGACACTACACATTTATTAAATACTTTGAAGGATACTCAAAGTGACTCCCCAGTATCCATGACCTAAGACTCGCCTTTATACAGACCTAGGGAGTGGACATGAAGACTTAACGACTCCTTTCTACTGGACAAAACTCTTGTCTCCCAAACGAGGTTAGAACTGGAGAGGTACTTTAGTGAAAACGATACGCAGGAGACGACCCCTCCGGTTCTCTGGGAGGCTCATAAGAGCGTCATACGGGGATTCTTCATTCAACAGGGTGCACAACAGAAAAAAGCTCGCAATAGGGAGATTGACAGGCTCACTACACAAATCATGCACCTAGAGGCCACTCATAAACAGACCCTGGCAGATGACACTTATAACGAACTAATGGACTTACGGGGTAAACTCTGTGTAAGGAACCGGGTCCATGCTGATGACTGAAAGGACCCAGCGCGCCCAAAGATGGAGTTCAGGAGTCATTGCGCGGTAGCGGAGATGGACAGGGCCTGATGCAGGGTGACTGCACTCACCGGGGTGTTGAGTATCTAGGGTTGTGCAGCCAAACACCAGCGCCCTGATATAGCAGCGGAAGAAGTCCAGAACAAAGTGAAATCCTGCAGGCACCCTGGAACAGGCATGAGACATCACATAAGACTCATGTGTGGGATGCTGCAGGCTGGGAATATGGAAGCTAAGCAGAGAAATATAGCAGAAACATAACAAGCAAGGGACAGGGAGACCAGGCACGAAACATAACCAGACAAGATATACATGTTACAGAGCACAACAGGGAACAAGACAGGACACCCCGTTGCCAGGGACACAAGACAGGACACCCCGCTGCCGGGGATACAAGACAGGACACCCTGCTGCCAGGGATACAGGACTGGACACCCCGCTGCCGGGGATACAGGACAGGACACCCCGCTGCCGGGGATACAGGACAGGACACCCCGCTGCCGGGGATACAGGACAGGACACCCCGCTGCCGGGGATACAGGACAGGACACCCCGCTGCCGGGGATACAGGACAGGACACCCCGCTGCCGGGGATACAGGACAGGACACCCCGCTGCCGGGGATACAGGACAGGACACCCCGCTGCTGGGGATACAGGACAGGACACCCCGCTGCTGGGGATACAGGACAGGACACCCCGCTGCCGGGGATACAGGACACACACATAAATACAGGAACTAGCCTAGGACTGTTTGATAACTATTGGAGATTCCGTCACATCTTATGGCCATAGTATGCTTAGCCCACCACTACGCCAAAGTACTCCAATGACGGTGGGTCCTAACGCTAATCCCTACTGACAAAGGTACGAAACAAACCAAACATGAAATCCAAACACATAGCACTAAGACATACCTTTAGACTGCAGACTGAGACAAACAGAACACACCTTATAAAGGAAACAAAGCTGAAGCAAAGAGCTGAAGCAGAAACAAGGAATGGAAGATCAGAACAGAGCAAAAGGAAATCCAGGAATGGATTGAAGCAAAACAGGGAAACTGAAACAAGAGTGAGATATGCAGCTCCACAGCCTGGGTAGGATCATGACACTCTGTGACCTACTAAATTCCCGATTTAAGAGGGCCTCTCTTTATAGTCAAAAATTCTTCCAAGAACACGGCAACAAGTGTGGCAAATTGTTGGCTAAAATGATTACCCCACTTAAAAAGGCCACGCATATCCGCAAAATACGGACAGCCGCAGGGGCCTTCCAAGATAATGGAGGCATTCCTGTCACGGAACCGGATCCATACAGATGACTGCATTGACCCAGCGTGCCCAAAGATTGTGTGCAGGAGTTACGGTGCAGTAGCGGAGTTGGACAGGGCCTGGTGCAGGGCGACCGCACTCACCCAGGTGTTGAGCACCTAGGGTTGTGCATCCACGTACCAGCACCCTGACATAACTGCAGATGTAGTCCAAGATGAAATGAAGTGATATCCTGCAGGCACCCTGGAACAAGCATGAGACATAGCACTAGACTCACGTGCAGGATGCTGCAGGCTGGGAGTATGGAAGCTAAGCAAAGGATATAGCAGAAACATAACAAGCAAGGGGGACAGAGCGAGCAAGATACAGAGACACCCCGCTCCTGGGGATACGAGATAGGACACCCCACTGCCGGGGATACAGGTTACATCAGACTGACACACATAAATACAGGAACTAGCCTAGGACTGTATGATAACTATTGGAGTTTCCGTCACATCTTATGGCCATAGTATGCTTAGCCCACCACTATGCCAAAGTACTCCAATGACGGTGGGTCCTAACGCTAATCCCTGCTGACAGTGGTACGAAACAAACCAAACATGAAACCCAAACACATAACAATAAGAGACATACCTGTAGACTGCAGACTGAGACAAACAGAACACACACGTGGGGCACACCTTATAAAGGAAACAGAGCTGAAGCAAAGAGCAGAACTGAAAGCAAGGAATGGAAGATCAGAACAAAGCATACGGAAACCCAGGAATGGATTAAAGCAAAACAGAGAAACTGAAGCAAGACAGATATGCAGCTCCGCAGCCTGGGTAGAACGTGACAATTCCACTCTTATTTCACATCCCTCTATAACCTGCAACAGCGGGGGCCCCCGTCTGCCAGACGCGAACGGATACACCAATATCTTACAAGCCACATCAGACGTAAACTTACTCGGGAACAGGCGGACGCGGTTGAGGAGCCGCTTCCTGTCGAGGAGTTATCTCTAGCTGGGAGGGCCAGAAGGCCTGCCTCTGGTATACTATAAGACCTTCTCGGAGCAGCTACTTCCTCGACTGCTATCGCTTCCCAGACTCTGGCTGTGACAATCAAGGTCATACACAAGAAGGGCAAGGACCCCTGCTTAACTCAAAGCTATCGGCCCATATCCTTGTTGAACGCTGATTTAAAACTTTTTGCAAAAGCGTTGGCGCAACGCTTCGCACGGTTTCTCCCCCAGCTGGTCCACCCAGACCAAGCGGGGTTTGTCCCTTGGACAGAGGCTCAGGACAACACTTTCAGACTCTTAAACCAGGGAACCAGGAACAGTTCAGGTGTATTTTATGTATATAACAGGACCAGCAAATAAGGGTAATACAGTCTAAGCAAGAAGCCGGACGTATGGCAAAATAAACTACCGGTAATAAGTCTTTTGGCAGGGAGCCCGCTTGGAAGGGCACAAAAGGCAGAGAGCCCGCTTGGAAGGGCACGAAGGGCAGAGAGTCCGCTTGGAAGGGCACGAAGGGCACAAAGGGCAGAGAGCCCGCTTGGAAGGGCACGAAAGGCAGAGAGCCCGCTTGGAAGGGCACGAAAGGCAGAGAGCCCGCTTGGAAGGGCACGAAAGGCAGAGAGCCCGCTTGGAAGGGCACGAAGGGCAGAGAGCCCGCTTGGAAGGGTACAAAAGGCACACAGCTGCTTGGAAGGACACAAAGCAGGGAATCCACTTGGAAGGACACAAAGCAGGGAATCCACTTGATCAGGACACAAAGCAGGGAACCAGGAACAGTACAGGTGCAGAACCACAGCAGAAAGGTCCATAGACTTCAATACAAAGGCCCTGACTGAAGGGCAGGGCAGGTTCATAAAGGCAGGGTAATCCAGGTAACAAGGCCCAGCTGGATGTATTGACTAGAGCTCAACCCAGGTAACAAGGCACACCTGAGTTCTGAGTGCTCCAGAGAGCAGCCACTAGCAGTAGCAGATTTAAACGCCACAGGTATAAAAAAAAGCCATGGTTCAGGCAGCGAAAAAGTGGTTTCTGACAGTGTCAATGGTACTCTGTTGCCACCGGTAACTATTCGGAACGACACAAGGCAGGGTTGCCCTCTGTGCCCAATGCTGTTTGTGCTGTCTCTCAAGCCCTTTTTGGAGGCTATCTGCTCTAACCCTGACATCCTGGGGTTTCGGGTCAGAAGGGAGCACCACAAAGTCGCTGCCTACGCAGACGACCTCCTGTTTGTAGTAGAAAATCTTCCTGGGTTGGCCGGGTGAACGTTATAAAAATGTATTTACTTCCATGGGTGTTATACCTATTCCAAAGGCTCCCGATCCGAATCCCTCACGACTTTTTTGACACTCTCCGATCTGTTAATTTGGGCCAATAAGAGCCCTAGACAGAAATTCTCACAGCGAGGCGGACTCGCGTTGCGTGATTTCTATAAATATTACCAAGCCACACACCTGTTACGAATCATTGAGTGGAACGTGGTGGGTCCGACTGCAAAGCCTTGGGTCGCAGTATAGTTGGGTGAGCTAAGAGGCAGTGTGCTACACGCCGTGTGGGGCCCTAGGGTCGGACTGGGGGTGGAGCGCCACCCCTTCCTCTCACCCACTTTGGCGGTGTGGGGGGCCACGGGGTGGAGTGCTCGGCTGTCCACGTCACCTTCGCCCTTTATGCCTCTGTGGGGTAACCCTGATTTTGCTCCGGAATGTGACTGTGTGAGGTTGGAATTTCTGGGGCTGCCGTCGCCGATCCGGACCCGGGCTCTGCAGAGGGATGGTGGGGTTGTGCCGTTAGAGGCATTGCGTCCAGGGACCTACCTACCTGGCTGGAGCGTTTCACATACCAACAGATTGTACATTACATTTCCACGCTCCCAAATCACCGTAGCTTACATATGGACTTACCGAGCTTTGCAAACTGGTGCATCGGGGAGCGTCCTCCAGAGGGGACCGTCTCCTTGCTTAATTCCTTACTCCTGACTATTTCACACTCTTTGAGACCCTCTTTCTGTGCGACCTTTCAGATGCGGACTGGGAAAGAATTTTCATTTTCACACACAAAAGCTCCAAAGCAACTAAAACCCAAGAGACGAATTATAAACTCCTGACTCATTGGTACCGTATGCCCCAGAGGCTACATGTTATGTCTCCAAACACCTCTGATAGATGCTGGCGGTGTGGTGGGGAGGTGGGTACTATGTTGCATGTGTGGTGGGACTGCCCCGGGATACGGGGGTTTTGGAAGGAGGTCCACCGGTTAATTTCGGAGCTTTCTGACTCCCCTCTGCCTTTTCAGGCTCTCCCCATGCTGTTGCATCATACCTCGCACCCTATCTACAGATACAAAAAAATCTGTTGTTCGCCATCTACGCGACGCGGCCAAGAGCCTCATCCCCTTGCACTGGAAAAATACCTGTCCCCCAACTATTGGGGAGTGGAAGCTCCGGGTGGAGGAGATTAGGAGGCTCGAGGATCTCTCTGCCTCCTCCGTGCGGCAACGGGAGGGTTACACGTCAACCTGGTATCACTGGTTATCCTTTTTGTCTACGGGCTCCGTAGGCTATACAGCCTGGCGTGTCTTGCCTGTCCCCTGAGATATGTATCTGTAATTATCCCTGTGGATCTGTACACTCTGAACTGGGCTTTGTTTGATTCCTACGTAAGTACTGATGATAATGACTGACTCATAGTCCTCATTGTTTAGATGTACTATGCTTGCTCACTATGTCTGTATAATGTCATTCATGAACTCAATTATCCCTCCCCCACCCTACTTCCCATCCCTTTTTTTTCTTTACCCCTACTCCCCTCCTCTTAGAAAATGTTGAAAATCACAATAAACATTGGATTTTGAGAAAAAAAAATTGTGTTAGGTAAACGCAAGCCACTGCATAGCTTAAGCCGCATCAAGTAAGTTAGAGATAGTCTAGGGGATCGATTACCCCATACATATTTCATAAATAATCTCTGACAAGCTTTAAGAAAGATTTGGGTATAAATATAGGCAGAGATTGAAATAAATATAAAAAGTGTGGCAGGATGTTCAATTTAATGACACTTATACGGCCAAACCACGAAATATGAGGAATGGCCCACCTGCGCAAATCATACCCCACAGTAGAGGACTGCACTGGGAGGCGGGTCCTGCGGGTCCCGCGGGACCCGCCAAAAAACGTGCGGGCGCGGGCGGTCTTGCTGGGGCTGCGGGCGGGAGCGGGCGGTCAGGCACTGTACCTGCGGGTCCCGGTAATCCCGCGCAGTCCCGCAAGGCTGCCTTCTTGCTGCTCCCTTACAGTGTCTCCTATCTTGCTCCGCCCATGAACAAGGCGGAGTCACGTGATGTGACATCACTTCCTGTGACTCCGCCTTGTTCCTGGGCGGAGCAAGAGAAGAGACGCCGTGAGGGAACAACTCGAGGGCAGCCGCGCGGGACTGCGCGGGAAATCAGGTAAGGAGGCGGGCATGATTGGCCACAAATGTGGCGGGAGCGGGCGGGATTGGCCACAAAAGTGGCGGGAGCGGGCGGGAGCGGAACACCCACATTGCGGGAGCGGGCGGGAGCGGGCGGGCGTGGGATTAAAAACCGCGGGAGCGGGCAGGAGCGGGATTAAAAAAGTAGTCCCGCGCAGGGCTCTACCCCACAGCGAACAACAAAGCACTGTAATTCAAAGGTAATAATTGGGTAAAGTCAGTGGCAATCCACAAACCCAGGTATTGTATGGCTTTGTCACACCAGAGAAATGGAAATTTTCCACTAATCCTTCCCTGTGTATCAATAGGGATATTAACACCGAGGATCTCAGATTCTGTAAATTGATTTTATAATTTACAATATGCGATTTTGACGTTTCAGGATTGGTAGTTACGCACATCATGTAATCAGCATAAATAGCGAGCTTATACCACATTCCCCTACTTTATTTTCTCCCGTGTTGCACATTTTCTAAGTATCCTCTCTAATGCAGAAAGCCTAGTGGGAGCAAAAAACTCTTTGGGTAAAAATTCAGCCCACCATCCCTCCGGAATAAATTCGTAAGTTTTTCTGCAATTGACCTAGGACTGTCACTTTACATTAAAACATGCATATATTAACATAGTTACATTACAATCTTAAATACTTCCCCCTACCCAAATGTAAGAAAACCCAGTGGGAGCAAAAAAAACCTTATAGGTAAAAATTCAGCCCACCGTCCCTCCGGAATACATTCCCTCAGTGACATGAGTTTTCCTGCAATGTATTTAACAATACCCGTGACCCACAAATTACAGTACATTTATGATACAAAGCATAGGCATAAATTAAATGAAGTGATGGTAATGAAGTGGTGGTCCAGGATTATAGCTGTAAGCTCTTTCATGGTTCTATGGATTTAAAAGAATAAAATAAATATTAACTCAAAAAGTTATATTATCTTTTTGGCAATCCCTCTTTTGGGCATCGAAATAAACTATTGCCAGAACACATTCTCCTCAGTTTTGATAGTAACTAATGATATTATGTTGGGATGCACATATATTTCAGCATCCCACTCGCACCCTTAAAAAACTTTTAACATTTAACCTAAACCATAAATTTCCTCTCTTTGCAATAATGCAATGTGATACAGTGTATACTTATCCACTGGTCCATCACCACTGTCTCTTAAGCTCTATCTCTGAGATGTCCTGTAAGATCAAAAAATAATTGTTGTGGGGTAGGGTCAGTGTCTAGTTTGAGCTCCAAAGAAAAGTTGATCTGCTGGGTCTGTTCTGTCCTGTAGAGAGTGTTCTTTAGACTATTCTTCACAACCAGACAATATTTCACTCATAGAACTGTGTGCTGGAGGAACAAATGGAGGAACAAATGGAGTCAGATGCAGGAATCGCTAGTAATTCTGACTTCTTATTCTCTTCTTCCGGTTTCTTGATCCCCCTTTTTAACTCCCTAGCCTGTTCTCCCAATGGCCCATCATTCTCTCAGCTTGTTGTCTTGGTTCCCTGTACCCTTTCTTTCCTCCTCCAATTATCATTTTGCCTAGTGATGTTTCTCTGAGGATACTCCCATCTCTGATTTCTCCAGTTACCCTCTATCCCTCTTTTAGTGTCCCAGTTATTATTTTGCCAAATAGCAGTTGTACCTTTGTGGATCCCATCCCTGTTTCCCCAAAAGAATACCTGTCTTTTGGTATTCAAATTATTCCTCCCCCAGTATCTAATGTCTTTCTCTGGCTCTTCCCATCTCAGATTTTTAAACTTATCTTCCTTTTCATTTCTCCTCCAGTTACCAGTCTCCCTGATTCTTCCATTATTATTACAGTTTCCAAATCTCTGGTTTCTCCAATTATTTCCTTCTTTCCTCCTCCAGTTCTGACTAAATCTACATCTGTTTCCCTGAAGCTCCTCCCATTGCCAATTTCTCCAATTATTCTCCATGTCATATCTCCACAAAAACATGTTCAGTGTGAAGATGATCAATCTTGTCTGCTCTAGTTAGCAGCAGTTCTAGGTCTGTGGGCCTTTGGTCAAACAGCCTCACAAACTCCTGACATTCCTTGGATAGAGCATCCAACACTCTGGATATATGTGCTGGTGAACCCAACACCATTGGCTGCTGTGGCTGGCGTAGTGTAGACCTGAATAATATTCGCTTAGCTACTTCTCTAGGACCATCTGTTTGTTTCATTGTAATGTTAGCCAATACTTTCTCTATACTCAGTAAATAGAATTGTTTTGCTGCAATTCTTCCTGCCTGTTTAGACACACTGTCATTAAATCCCAGTAAAATACTAGCTATGGGGTCCATAGCATACTCTAACAGGTCAGGTTTGTTATAACATCCATAAATCCTTCATATTTCCCACAGTTTGGATCAATTGGTTCTGGGAGCATGTATGGACCATTATGCTTCTTAATATAATTTGGAAAACTTCTACAGAAAAATATTCAGCAGCTGGGAATGCCATTGTAAAATCCCGTTAATCCCCACCAAAAAAAATTCAAATGAAACCCCCTTTAAATAGTGCAAACAATTGTAACAATGCTTATATGTTAACTAAGGTGAATACGGAAAAGTTCCCCTTTGATGGCCTATCCTGAAATGAGAAACAAATAAAATGGTGAGTAAACCAAACCCCCCCCACACACACACACACGCAATTCAAATAGAAGTTCAATTACTGCCAAACGGTTTTAATTCACCATGAGGCAAATGGTTTTTGTATTCAACTAGGCCTCACACATGCACCAGGCCTAGCCCAAGATCAATGGCAAAGATATTAAAATTGGTGTATAGAGAAAAAATGTACAAAAAAATTGCTACTAAAATTATGCAATGTAAAAATGAAATAAGACACCATTTGCAATAAAAACATTGAAGATATCTCCACAATGAGGGATACTGTCTGACTATTACCAGGCCTAGTGCAGAAATTGTTTCAAATACTTTTAAAACAACAAGATAATGCACAATATATATATATATATATACAGTAATTCCACCCCCCGTCTTGTGATAATGTTGCACTGCAGTTGCGCTGTGCACTAAAAATTTAGTCACTGGCCTCACAAATATCTGTTGTAGAAGTCTGATATTCGTGGTTGCCAAATGTGGTGTTAAACCAAATATAAAAATATAACACAAAGGTTGGTCTACTTTGACAGATATTTAATAAGAGACAAAAACACAGTAACATACAATAAATGAGTGACAGCCCAACATACAATGCAACACTTTCCAAGACTAACCTGCAACCTAAAGGTCCAACATAACCTAGCACACCACTGATTACCCAATCCATGCAGGATGGTGGGCAGAGAGAGACTGAACTAAGATTTTGCATTCAACAGGCATATTGAATCACTGTAGGTGAGCCCTCGTTAACATATCAAAAGACATGTAATACAGGAAGAGTTCAACTGGCAAAAACATTGACAACAATACTTGTCGCCACAAGTGGAACCTCCAATTTGTACCCCTGTAACAATCGGATTAGCGCTGAGTGCACACGCGAGTGGCTCCATCGTCAAATTAAACAAAAGAGAGGAGGCAGCCTTGGTGTGTACCATTAGCCAACAACATTAATGTTAATTTAGGCTGAGGAATTAGTATAAAGGGCTTTAACCTGACTAAGAAAATTCTCTCCAATTCCAAACGCTGACAATGTCCTAAAAAGAAAAGGCCAAGCTATCCTGTCAAACACCTTTTCAGCGTCCATCGATATCAGAGTAAGGGACAACTTACTCTGTCAGAACGGAGTCAGGCACATAGCTGGGTGACAGTAAGACATGGTTGCAGTGGGGGAGGGAAGAGGAAGAGGAAAGCTAGCTCAGAGTTTCTCCATCCCAACAAATTTGCCAATTTAAGTGAGCATGTTGGGGAGGCAGACTCAGAGGTGAGCTTTCTGGAAAAAACTGGTCTCCCTAACAGCCCGGAGAGCAGCTTATCCAGTGTGGATCCAGGGGATCCGAAAGGAAGGAAAGCCCAGGCAGGTTGTGGTGGTAGGGGATTCTATAATTAGGAAAACAGTCAGGGTAATCTGTAGCTCTGATCGCAGCAACCAAATGGTTTGCTGTCTCCCGGGTTTGGCATCTTGCAGACAGAGTGGATAGATTATTGGGAGGGGCTGGTGAGGATCCAGCTGTCTTGGTGCACATTGACACCAATGACATAGTAAGATGAAGATGGAGTGTCATAACAGGTAATTTTAGGAGTAAGATTAAAAAAGGACCTCCAAGGTAGTATTCTCAGAGATACTACCTGTGCCATGCGCTACACCAGAAAGGCAGCAGAAGATTAGGCAGCTAAATGCATGGCTGAAGTCTTGGTGTAAGAAGCAGGGCTTTGGGTTTTTAGAGCACTGGGCTGATTTTGCTTTGGGCTACAATCTCTATAGTCATGATGGATTGTACCTAAATGCAAGCGGGTCCAATGAATATTTCTGTTCATTAGAAGATTTGCAGGAGAAGGCACCATTGATCTTATGATGTGTATTTGAATTTGGTATAGGCACCATGTCCACAGTGTGGATGTGTGTGCATGTTTTACACCTTCCTTGTAGGCAGGGGAAAGTGCCATTTTTTGTGGACTTGTACAGGGCACTCCTGGTTATCAGTTGTTTAAGATTGGGGGGCTGTCTGAAGGAAAGCTGGGGAGGCTGTGGAAAAATTTCAGTTGTCAATAATCCTGGCATTGTAGCCCTGGGTCATAAGGTCTCCCCTCAGTTTCTGGAGCTGCTTGTCATGATCTGCTGTATAAGAACAGATGCTGTTGTATTTTATGGCCTTGGTGTTTTTTGTATGGAAGCTGTTGTTTTTAAGGTAAGTTGGTCTGTGTCATGCTCTACCCAGGCTGCGGGGCTGCATGTCTTTTGTTTCCCTGTCTTGCTGCTCATGTTCATGTTTAGTTCCTCCGTAGGCAGGTTTTAGTGTTAGGACCCACCGTCATTGGAGTACTTTGGCGTAGTGGTGGGCTAAGCATTCTATGGCCATAAGATGTGACGGAATTTCCAATAGTTATCATATAGTCCTAGACTAGTTCCTGTATGTATGTGTGTCAGTCTGTGATGTCTTGTAACCCTGGTAGAGGGGTGTCCTGTCTTGTAACCCTGTTAGAGGGGTGTCCTGTCTTGTAACCCTGTTAGAGGGGTGTCCTGTCTTGAGTATTCTGTGTCTTGTTCCCTGTTGTGCCCTGTATCATGTATATCTTGTCTGGTTATGCTACTTGCTCGCTATGTTTCACTTGTACTCTGCTTAGCTTCCCTACTTCCAGCCTGCAGCATCCTGCACATGTTTTCAGTGCTATGTCTCATGCCTGCTCCAGGGTGCCTGCAGGATATCGCCCTGTTCTGTCATCATCCACTGCTATGTCAGGGCGCTGGTATGTGGCTGCACAACCCTAGATGCCCACCAGGAGTGTGCTGTCGCCCTGCACCAGGCCCTGTCCAACTCTGCTACTGCACCGTAACTCCTGCACACAATCTTTGGGCGCTCTGGGTCTTTACAGTCGTCTGTATGGACCTGGTTCGTGACAGTCTGTCTGTTGGTTTGCAATACAGGGATGTGTGGATGGAATTGTTCCTAATGCTGATGGTGGTGTCTAGGAAGTTTATTTCTGTTGGTGAGTGGCTGATTGTGAGGTTGATTTTGGGGTGGAATGCATTGTAGTTCTCGTGGAAGGTGAGAAGTTCCTCTTTGCTGGTGGTCCAGATGAGTAGAATATCATCTATATAGCGAAGATACAGCAGGGGTTTTGTTTAGCAGGTGGATATGAAATCGTCTTCTAATTTTGCCATAAAAAAGGTTGGCATATTGTAGCGCCATTTGAGTACCCATCGCAGTCCCAGTTTTCTAGATGTAGAGGATGTAGAGGTCCCGTCCAAACCTGAAATAGTTATGGTTAAGTATAAATTGAATGAACTGTGTAACTGATTCAGTGTCCATGTTGTGTCGGTCCAAGTATTCCTGGAATGCTGCTATGCCATCTCTGTGTGGGATGTTAGTACATAGGGATTCAACGTCCATGGTGGCCAGGGGAGTGTCTGTGGGAGTGGGCCCAGGTCAGGCAGTTTGTTCAGGAGGTCTGTGGTGTCCTGACTCAAGCTGGGTGTTTGTTGTACTAGTGGTTGCAGGGTGTGATGGGTGTGACAGACCGACCAGGGACCTCAGGTTGTCCCTCTCCGCCAAAAGCAACTTCTCCCTTCAGGACAATAATTTCCCGCAATCCGTAGGCAATATCCCCAATATCCTGTGACATTTCTCCCCCATCACAAAGAGACTAACACCCAGACGGGTTGACTCTGAAGTTAGTCAGTCCATCCCGTCCCAACTGGTCCCCTAGCCCAATTGCCCCTACAAGTACAGTGCTCACCCGGCCAAACTCTGCCTCTCCCGATGAACATACCAGCTGCTGGAGAGAAGTGCTGACTGCCCCTTCTCCCTGGAGTGTACTCAGCCACTGGGGAGTAATGCTACCTGCATCCCCTCCCTAGTGATCCTGCACTGGTTCTCAGGCACTTGCTCAGCTGCTGAGGAGTGACGGTGCCTGCATCCCCTCCCTGGTGCTCCTGTTGCTACTGGGGAGGAAGGACAGGTTCTTCCACTCCCGGACTTGTGAGCTGCCGCTGGGGAGACTGGCCGGCTGCGCCATCTCCCATGCACTCACTCAGCCACTGGGGAGTGATGCCACCTGCACCCCCTCCCTGGTGCTCCTGCTGCCGCTGGGGAGACTGGCCGGCTGCGCCATCTCCCGGGTACTCACTCAGCCGCTGGGGAGTGATGCCGCCTGCATCCCCTCCCTGGTGCTCCTGCTGCCGCTGAGGAGCTAGACCGGCTGCGCCGTCTCCCAGGTCATCGGTCAGCTGCTGGGGAGGAGGGACGACACCCTCAGCTCCCTCAACTGGGATCTGTCACTGGGGAGCGAGAACAGGTTCTTCCGCTCCCGGATCTGTGATCTGCCGCTGGGGAGACTTGCCAGCTGTGTCATCTCCTGGGTACTCACTCATCCGCTGGGGAGTGATGCCGCCTGCATCCCCTCCCTGGCATTCCTGCTCAGATGCCCAGCTCTTCTGTGGGCTGGTGCCAGCGGAGACCATAGTCCCATCCACTGCCACATACTCTGGAACAGGCTGTTTTACAGCCCTTGTCCACACCATTCATATACTTGAATCCGGAGCCGATCCAACTGCGAGGATCACCTCCACCGGAGGTTTGGTGCTGTACAGAGACAAACGCCGTTGGGCCTCCCGCTCTGCTCCAGATGGGTCCATCAGCTCTGCATAGCTCACCCATTCTGTTTCCTGAAGATTGATCCTGGTGTGGAATGTCCCTCAGACTAGGAAGCAATACCAGTGTCAGTCCTGGAGAAGTCAGATCCCGCCGCTGCCAACCAGTTGTGACCAGGGACCTGAGGTTGTCCCTCTCCGCCAAAAGCGACTTCTCCCTTCAGGACAATAATTTCCCGCAATCCGTAGGCAATATCCCCAAGCAAAGTAAAGGGATATCGCTATCCAGTACCCAAATAACCAGGCAAGACTAGTCTTGATTAGATTATCTTCCAGACCTTAGTGTGCTGTGTGTAAACAGTTAGGAAATAATAAAATACATTTTTATTAATAACACACAAAAGGAGAACATGGCACTCTTTACCAGGGCCCATAGTCTGTAGTAAGGAGGCTGGCACTCAGTCCCCTCCAGGAGCCCATGGCATGGAGGCTCCCGTGACAATGGGTCTCCTGGGTTTGTGCATTTTGGGTGGCACGTAGAAAGAGCCCAATTTTGTCTCTTCGGGTATTAGTGGTTTTAGCTGGTCTATGGTGTATGGCAGTTTTTGTATTATCCTATTGAGTTGTTTTGTAAATTGCTTGGTGGGATCATCCTGTAGATTCACATAGTGCCTTTCATCTGACAGTTGTCTATTTGCCTCATGTATATAGTCAGTGGTGTTCATAATGACAACAGCACCCCCCTTGTCCGCCACTTTAATAATAACATCCTGGTTGTTCTTCAGGGATTGAATGGCTTTATGTTCTTTGTGTGTCAGGTTGGGTGTTTGGTCACCCCGTTTCTCCAGTATTTCCACAGTGGCTTTGTTTCTGAAGCTCTCTATGAACCTGTGCAGTGTAGGGTTGCTGCCTGGTTTTGGGCTCCAAGTGGATCTTTTTGTGGGAACCTGAGTACTGTGATGTTGCTCTGTGGTGTTGGTGTCCTCTCTATCATGGAATAATTCCTTGAGTCTGAGTTTTCTGAAGTATTCCTCCATGTCACTGCACAGGTTTAGTGGGACAGAATGGCAGGCCTTTGGAGAGAACAAATAGTTCTTCTCTGCTTGGTCTGTGTGTTGAGAGGTTCACAATGCAGTTCTGCTTTACTTGGCTGATGGATTCTGGTGTAAAACCTGCTTCTCAGTCTCTGTAGTTTCTTCTTTTTGGTGTTGATGAGGAGTGTGTGTAGTTTCCTGTAGTACTGCTTGCAGGATCTGTTTTATGTCCTCATAGTCTGGTCCAAGTTGTTCCTTGAGGGTATATATCCCTGCTTGTAATTTTGATTTCCTATTGTAACAAATCCTAATGAGGTTGTTGCGTAGCCTTTGTGATGTTCTGGTGCACAGTTGTTGTGCATATCTGCTGTTGTATGTCTCCAGAGTGGGATTCTTCAGTACAAGTCCTTTAGGGATTTGATTTTCCTTTTTGCATGTAGTAAGGAAGAAGATGTCGCTGTCCAGGTATGCAAGTTTCTTCAAGGGGTCTTTCACATTTCATTTGGTGCGGTATATTGGGGTATCTTCCATGTTGATAAAAGATGTGGTGTGTATTTGAATTTGGTATAGGCACCATGTCCACAGTGTGGATGTGTATCACTGTAGTGGGGAAATTAATGGAAACAACGTTAAACGACAGGATTGTTGAATATCTGAAGTCACAAAAACAACATGGGTTTACCTCAGGAAGATCATGCCAGACGAATCTTATTGATTTTTTTGATTGGGTGACTAAAGTAATTGATCAAGTTGGTGCAGTAGACATTGCGTATCTGGATTTCAGTAAGGCCTTTGACACTGTGCAATCTCTGAGTTTAGATCCCAATGTTGTTGAATGGATTAGGGAGTGGCTGAGTGACAGACAACAGAGGGTTGTAGTCAATGGCATATATTCAGAGCAAGGTCTTGTTACCAGTGGGATACCTCAGGGATCTGTACTTGGACCCATTCTCTTTAATATTTTTATTAGTGATATTGCAGATGGGCCCGATGGAAAGGTATGTCCTTTTGCAGGCATGCCTTATACCCTCCTATATGCCACTCTGTCCCATGATATGCCTTTTAACCCCCTATATGCCACTCTGGCCTACCCACCCACACTTACCTACCCACTGAGACACTTACACTTCCCTACCCACCCAGACACTTACCTACCCACTGAGACACTTACACTTCCCTACCCACCCAGACACTTACCTACCCACTGAGACACTTACACTTCCCTACCCACCCAGACACTTACCTACCCACCCAGACACTTACACTTACCTACCCACCCAGACACTTACCTACCCACCCAGACACTTACACTTACCTACCCACCCAGACACTTACCTACCCACCCAGACACTTACACTTACCTACCCACCCAGACACTTACCTACCCACCCAGACACTTACACTTACCTACCCACCCAGACACTTACACTTACCTACCCACCCAGACACTTAACTACCCACTCAGGCACTTCACTCACCGTGATGCCTCAGCAGGCGCTTGCTGCAGCTCCCGCGGGATTACAGCATGACGCTGTTTGACCCCGCTAGGCCCCGCCTCCTCCAGAAAATTGAAGAGGTCTGTGCAGGGACAGCGCAGTACCGCCGGGTTCCAGTCTTCTGGAGGAATCTCCCCAACCGGCTCTGCTTCCCCACAGTGGGCGGGCTATCCCGGGAAGGTATGCGCTTATGCAACCTCGGCTGCTGCCGGCACTTTCGCCGGCGCTCGGTGATAGACGCCGGCAGCAGCTGAGGTTACCATACAGGAGGATCCAGGTCCCCTGCAGCGATGCGGGGGATCTGGATCTTAGTCTAATAGTCAGACCTCATTTGAGGTCTGATTAGAAGACGACCCCGATTAGAAGACGAGGGTTATTTTTCAGAGCATTTGCTCTGAAAAAAACCTCGTCTTATAATCGAGCAAATACGGTAATAATAAAAAAAATAACAGCACTGACCTGAAAGTCCAGGGTGCTTCCAGGTCAAATGCTGGGCTGGGCTGATCAGATAGGAGTGATCGGATCCTGGCCAATAGGAGTGATCGGATCATTATGGCAGCCCACGGATGACCCTGCTCTACAAAGAGAGAGGGGTCATCTAGGGTAATTATGAAAAACACAAATTATTAATAAATGAAATAATCATAATTATTACCTGATCACTTGTCGGTGACATTTTAAGTCGCTGATTATTGATCGGTCTCCCTGATTGATGTCAGCGGCCTAAACCTGTCACTTACAAGTAATCTGATAAAAAAAAATATTAAAAAAAATGTAAATGCACATGTTCCAGTTTTGCCCTCATAGCTTCCTCAAAAAATGCATGAACCATGCATGTGAGGTCTTGTTGGAATCAGGGGATCTTGGTGAACAAAATGTGGTGTTTTCTTCCACTGTTGCACTTATGGTGTGCAAGAAATTCAGTGCAACATTGAAATGTATGCGTTAAAAAAGCAGTAACATAATTTCCCTGTGAAGTTTGGCAGACATCAGTGAAGAAATGGCTAGCTGAAAACTGTCAAAACTACCCTAGTTGAACACCTTGACTTGTCTACTGTTCATAAATATATACTTTTATGGGGTAATTTACAGCGGGGGGCTTCCAAAATGTCCCAAATGGGATATGGGCCCAGGAAACCAATTTCTGAAAATTCCAAATGTGAAAACGAAAATGCGCATGTTCCAGTTTTGCCCTCATAGCTTCCTCAAAAAATGCATGAACCATGCATGTGAGGCCTTGTTGAAACCGGGGGATGTTGGTGAACACAATTTGGTGTTTTTTTCTGCAGTTGCACATATTCTATACAAAATATAATATAAAATCTAAAGCAACATTGCAACATATGCAAAAAAAACCCAAAAAATATAAAAATACCTCAAAATTTGGCAGCAATTGGCGATAAAATCCCTGTTTGAAAAGTGTCAAAATGACCCTAGTTGTACACCTTGACTTATCTACTTTTCATAAACATATAATTTTGGGGGGATAATCAGTATCTGTGACAACTATTGCAGTTATTAGACTACCATGCCAAATTTGAAAAAAATTAAATTTCAAAAACGTGATGCATGCCTTGCAATATTTGCCCTATACTGGTCAAAATAGATGAAAATCCTGGCCATGTTGGGTGGTTTCCAAATCAGGACAACTTAATGAATATATTTGGGATAATTTTTTCCCATTGGTTCAATGTGTGTACAATTTGTATGTATACAAAACTGTAAAAAAATGCGTTTTTTTAATTTTTTTTCCAGTTTATTTCAAACAAAACAATGTACTACCCAGCTTAATATGGTTTCAAATGAAAGCCCTACTTGTCCTAAAAAAAACAATATATGATTTGTGTGGATGCACCAATTGATAAGAGAGAAATTACAGTTGAAGAAAGACATGGCAAAAACACAAAAACGGCTCCGGTCCTTTAGCGACACGTTAGTATCAAAATCCCGGTCCTGAAGGGGTTAATATGCATATATCACTACACCTTTCTCTCTTAAAAAAATGACATGCTAAAGAAAAATATGCTATAACCAAACATTTATCTATCTAACAAGTACTTATGCATACTGTCTCACTTGTTGGATATAGATATATTAACATGACTTTATCAGTCTTTCAGGACTTCTCCTTCGACGTGTAGACCGTCTAACAACCTGATAGTACTCCATCCGATTCAGAACATTTCTACTCTGGTTCTTTTAGAATGTCTCTTCTATTTCTTCGAAAAAATCCTTCCCTCCTGTGTCCGAATCGTGTAAGATCTAGGTTGCACTTGTTCATCTATGGAACCTTTCTGTATCCACATATTGTCCTTGTCCTTAATCCTCACCTTTTCTCCCTTATGCAGCTCAGGTAAAGATTTAACTCTTGAGTCGAAATAGACTTTCTGTTTCTCCTTCTGGTTCTCTTTAAACTGCTTTACCTGTGCATCAGTCCTTGTTGCAAGCAGGTCATCCTTCATAGGTAGATTAGTACGCAGGCGTCTTCCCATAAGAAGTTGTGCAGGCGAGTAACTACATGCTAGTGGCGTACTGCGATATGCAAGCAGCGCTTTATAAAACTCACTTTTACTCTCTTCAGCTTTCTGCATCAGTTTTTTGACAATTCCAACAGATTTTTCAATTAGTCCATTGGACTGTGGAAAATATGGGCTTGATGTAGTATGTACAAATTCCCATTCTTTGACAAACTGTGTGAATCGGGCATTGGCAAATTGTGGGCCATTGTCAGTAAACACTTCTTGAGGAATTCCATGTCTAGCAAAGACTGACTTTATGCATCGAATCACATTCTCAGCCGAAGTTGATCTCAATCCACATACTTCTGGATACAAGGAATGGTAATCAGTGATAATGACAAAATCTGTGTTGTTACATGTAAACAAGTCAACACCAACCTTTTGATATGACCTTTCTGGAACTGGATGTGGCTGCAGTGGTTCTTTTGCATTGCACAAATGGTACTTTAAGCATGTATCACAGGAGGACACTATATCAGAAATGTCTTGGTTCATTCGTGGCCAGAACATTACTTCTCTTGCTCATTTCCTGCATTTTTCAATGCCTAAATGGCCTTCATGGACTTTCTCCAGCATGAGCTTGCGGAGACTATGAGGAATCACAATCTTACTGCCTTTAAAGATGATTCCATTTACGACAGTCAGTTCAGCTCTGCAGTTCCAGTATTCTTGGACTCCAACTATGCAACTCTGTTTGACATCAGGCCATCCGATTTGAATAGCACGTTTAACTCTATCCAAAGTAGAATCTTTCTCTGTTTCTTGACGGATCATCTGCATCTTTGCATCTGTAATAGGCATAGCTGAGGTGACCATATCCATGTAAGCTTGAATTTCTTCAGCTACTTTGTCATCTTGACCAGCTGTTTCATCCACTGCTCTGGACAATGCATCAGCCGTATACATCATTTTACCTTTAGGGTATAACGTTGCAATTTGATCATCATTCTTTGAATCCTTAGAGGACAGTCATTGAGAGACTTTGTGAACAATGCTATCAACAGTTTGTGATCAGTTTCCACATTTACCAATTGTCCTGAAATAAATTGATGAAATCTGTTACATGCAAACAAGATACTAAGAAGTTCTTTCTCTATCTGAGCCTATCTAGTTTCAGCACCAGACATGGAGCGGGAAGCATATGCTACTGATTGCCAGGTACTATCATGGTCTTGTAGTAGAACTGCTCCTATTCCATTTTCTGATGCATCAGACGATATTTTAATGGCTTTAGCAGGATCATAAAACTTTAACACCGGTTCATGCGTAAGCAGTTCCTTTAAGTGTTGCCACACTGTTTCTTGCTCATGATTCCAGTTCCATGCATTCTTCTTTTCTAGTAACCATCTCAGCGGTGCTATTTTCTCTGACAGGTTGGGTATAAACTCTCCCATGAAGTTTACCATACCTAGAAACCTCTGCACATCTTTTATGTTTTGCGGTTTCTTCATGTATTTTATTGCCGATTTCTTCATGGGATCAGGCCTTAATCCTTGATCACTGATGATGTCTCCAAGGAACTTCAGCTCTTTTAGTCCTAATTGGCATTTTTCTTTGTTTAGCTTCAAGTTGGCCTGTCGAGTAGCTTCTAGAACTTTCCTGAGACGAGAATCATGTTCTTCCTTAGTAGTTCCCCATATGACAATATCATCCATGGATGTGTCCACACCTTCAATGTGCTCATATAGCATGTGAATAGTTTTGTGATATAATTCTGGGGCAGATGCAATACCAAATGGTAATCTCAGAAATCTGTATCTGGCATATGGTGAGTTGAACGTACACAACTTTGAACTGTCTTCATCTAACTTCAATTGCCAAAATCCAGAGGAAGCATCTAATTTACTGAAATATTTAGCATTCGCAAATTGCGATATGATCTCTTCACGAGTAGGTAACTTAAAATGTTCTCTTTTTATGGCTTTATTTAAATCGCGAGGATCCAGGCAAATATGTCATTTTCCATTTTTCTTATCTACTATTACCAGAGAATTTACCCATTAAGTTGGTTCATCTATTTTTGCAATGACTCCCATGCTTTCCATTCTATCAAGCTCTGCTTTGCACCAGAGTATCCTGCAACTCTGATATTAGTCTCCTGTAGTGCTGGTCTTGGCTTCATCAGATTAAACACAGACTCTGATATCACATTAATTTGAGCTCCTGTATCTAATTTAAATGGCATCTTTATATTTTCATTTAGTGTGTGAACTTGCTTTCCTGCACTTTTGCAGCAGCGCGCAAAATTATTTAATTTACCGCATTAATTACAGTTCTGTCCATATGCAGGACATTTTCTCTGTTCATCTTCAGTACCACATCTATTACAAAGCTTTTGCTGCTTATCTATATTCACTCTGCTTCCTTTTCTGTTTTGCATCTTTTTATTCTCCATTTTACTTTTTTGCTCACTCAGTTGATCTACAATACATGTTTCAGTAACTAACTCTTTAGTAGGGCTGCAACAACTAATCGATAAAATCGATAATAATCGATAATGAAATTCGTTGCCAACGAATTTCATTATCGATTAATTGAATCGATTATTATCAATTATAAAATGAGGGTTTTTTCAAAGCAAACGCTCTGAATAATACCCCTCATTATATAATCCGTTTGAGTGACTCACAGCAGCAGCTCCTACTTACCAGTCCCTCCCTGTAATCACTGTGACAACTGGCCCCGCCCCTTCCTTCTCCCAGAAGGCCAGAACCACATGGCTGTGACACTCATCTAACTGTAAGTATAAAATTAATATTTGGGCTACTGAAAGTTAGGGGAGGTGGGGGTTAATTTAGGGGCAGTTATGGTTAATGGGGTGTTTAGGGTTAATTTAGGGGCAGTTATGGTTAATGGGGTGTTTAGGGTTAATTTAGGGGCAGTTATGGTTAATGGGGTGTTTAGGGTTAATTTAGGGGATGCTGTGGTTAATGGGGTGTTTAGGGTTAATTTAATGATGAGGACTGAGGGTTAATTTGATTAATTTAATAAAGTTAACTTAAGGTGCAGTTAGAGATAAAGGGGAATCTAAATCCTGGGGGCCGTGAAGATTAACCCAGTACTTATTTATAAAAGTATGGTGTCAGTGTGATGTGAACGGGTCTGTGACTCTATGAGGGGACTATGAGATATTGGGCATATCTGGGGAGGACAGAGTGACATCTGGGGGTATAACGCATATGCATTATATAAGGCATATGTGGGGAGGGCAGTGTGGCATGTCTGGGGAGGATGGAGTGGTGTATCAGGGTGTATAAGGCATATCTGGGGCCACAGTGGCATATCTGGGGGTAGAGTGGAGTGGCATATGTGGGGAGGGCAGCGTGGCATGTCTGGGAGGCAGTGTGGCATGTCTGGGGAGGATGGAGTGGTGTATCAGGAGGTATAAGGCGTATCAGGCACAGTGGCATATGTGGGGGTGGAGTGGCATATGTGGGAGGCAGCGTGGAGTGGTATATGTGGGAGGCAGCGTGGTATATGTGGGAGGCAGCGTGGTATATGTGGGAGGCAGCGTGGAGTGGTATATGTGGGAGGCAGCGTGGAGTGGTATATGTGGGAGGCAGCGTGGAGTGGTATATGTGGGAGGCAGCGTGGAGTAGCATATGTGGGAGGCAGCGTGGAGTGGTATATGTCGGAGGGAGCGTGGAGTGGCATATGTGGGAGGCAGCGTGGAGTGGCATATGTGGGAGGCAGCGTGGCATGTCTGGGAGGCAGCGTGGCAAGCCTGGGCTCAAATGTGCATCAATTGGGGGGCCTGGTTGGGAAATAAAGACAAGAAATGCATTTTATCAAAGTTTTTTTATATTCTGCTGTTTGTATTTAACATCATTTGTTTATTAAATTATTTTAAATAAATGGGAGGTGATGACGTCCGAGTATAACGGACGCAATAAAAACAAGCTATAAGTTTAGATCATTTGAAAGTATAGATGTGGAATTTACAACTCTAACTCCTCTGAAGGTTCTTAAATATTATATTCAGGATATTGAGTTACTAAATTGGACCTCAAATAATATTAATATGTTTGGAGATTTACAAGTGAATGACTCACTCCTCAGTTTTTCCGATTTACAAACTAAATTTAAGCTTCCTGATAAAGAATTATTTTTATATATTAGATTGAAGTATTTTTTGAATTCCAAGATGGTCCATCCTCCCTCAGAATTAGATCTATTAATTAATAAGCATCAGAAAAAAAAATTAATTTCTTTGATGTCAGCGTATCTGGATACGCAAAAGAACGACATAATTCCTGCTTCTGTAGAAAAATGGCAAACTGATTGTGAGATCATACTACCTATTGAGAGCTGGGCTGATTCCTGGACACAAGTCAGGAACGCGGTGCATGCAATTAATATACAAGAGATGTTTTTTAAGTTGCTACATCGCTGGTATTTAGTTCCCTCCCGGCTAAGTAAATTCTCTAATACAACCTCTAGCTTATGTTGGAGATGTGGCTATGAGGAGGGGACTCAATTCCATATTTGGTGGGCATGTTGCAAACTGGATAGTATTAAGCTAGAAGTTACTAAGCTTCTTTCATTTATCTTTAAATGCAACTTCGCCATCCACTCTTATACCTGGCTTTTTCACTTAGCTCTTCCCCCTTCAACTAGCGCATTTAAATTATTGGCAGTTAATATTTTATTAGCTATTAAAATATGTATTGCTAGAGCTTGGAGGAAAGTTGAATCCCCTACTTGGAAAGAAATAATGGATCAAACTACCCACCAAGCTAAGATGGAGAAATATTTCTATCTGATGAATCAAAATCTGCCTAGATATAACCAGATATGGTCCTTGTGGTTTAATTATATTATGGATATTCATTCAAACGATTCTGTCTCTATTACATAGATATACTTTTTTGGGTGCTAACCTTAATTCCCTTGAGTCAAACGATTCTGTCTCTATCTCATAGATATACTCTTTTGGGTGTTAACCTTAATTCCCTTGAGTCTCTTTCTGAATTTGAATTTGTACTACTTCTAGAATCCAAATTAATTATTGATGAAATTAAAATCTCACTTCTTAGATATATTTTTAGATCGGAGTAAATTTTAAGATCTTTAAGTCTGCACATAGTGGATTGTAGTAGGTATTTATCAAACTAAAGACCCCAATGGGTATAGTGTCCTCGGAGTACATTATAGTTACCGATAACTCAACCTCTACCCCTCCCACCGCCACTCTCGCTTGTTTGCGTCTTGCGTGTATGTGTATGAATGTAGGGTATTATGAAGATGTATATACGTCTCATTACTGTTTAAGGATATTAATGTAGTTTATTTGAAGTGGACCAGAGTAGCTCATTTTTTCCTTAATTATAATGGTTTTGTATCAGTAAGAGTTGTAACTCTGGTTTACTAAAGAATCGTTGTGTATATTCTTCATATGCTCTGTATGTTTCTGATATGTGTTTTATATATTTGAAAAATTCCAATAAATTATTAAAGAAAAAAAAAAAAAAAAAATTATTTTAAATAAATGAAAAATTTACATTCATTTTTTTTTATCCGATTAATCGATTAATCGAAAAAATAATCGGCCAACTAATCGATTATGAAAATAATCGTTAGTTGCAGCCCTACTCTTTAGCCTGTTATTTAACTGTTTCAGCTGCTCTACACAATGCTAAGGCCTTGTCCAGATTCAGGTCTTGCTCTCTAAGCAGCCTTTCTCTCAGTCCATTATCTGGTGTCCCACAAACAATTCTTTATTTCATTAAAGAATTTGTTAATTCTCCAAACTCACATGTTTTGCTGCGATTTCTCAGCTCATTTATATACTGATCAATCATTTCTCCTGGCTTCTACTTGCATGTAAAAAATCTGTGCCTTTCATATCTGACATTCCTTTTAGGTATGCAATATTCTTCAAATTTATCCATTATTGGGATTAATTTTAGATTATCTCCTTCTGGAAACACAAAGTTACTGTACACTTCCAGTGCTTCTTCACCCACTACACGCAGAAATAATGAGGATTTCGTTTTCTCACTTTTTCTGTCAGCATCAATTGCAGAGAGATATAATTCAAATCTTTGTTTAAATCTCTTCCAATTTGCAGCAACATTCCCAGTTAACTGAAGTTTTGATGTTGGTTGCAGAGCTTCCATGTTTTCCTACCTTGCTTTTTGCAGACTGCAGCAGACTTTTTTGCAGACTTTTTATTCAGCTCTCAGCAAGATGGCAGCTTGTTGGAACACTCTTTAGCAGACTTTCAGACACCAAACTCTCCATTCAATCCTGTACTTCTGACACTATGTTGTGTTTTCTATGGATCTTGCAGAATAATTAATGCGGACACTCACTTCAGATGAACAGCTTATTCTTTTATCAGTAACAACATCCTGGTAGAGTCCTTGCTCAACTAACATCAACATGTGCTCACATAAAACCCCTCCTACTCAGGGAATCCCCTGCCTTTTTAAAGCAACACAGTCCCCTTTAATATGCATGTCATGATTAACTCATATAACGTAGTGGATGCATGGAAGGGTAACCCATCAGAGGTGGTTAGTTTCTTTGTTTAAGCATTCAATGAGTTAATCTGAGGTTGATTTAAATGTGTTTCTTTGTGCATGCCCTCTGTATCTGTTCTGGCTAGAGGGTGTCTTCCCAAAGGACCCCTGTGGTGATTCATGGCCTAACAGATAAGGACCCTGAGTTATAGGAATTCCATTCCTATCTTAAGGGGAGTGGTTTCCATCACCTTTACCCCACCATAACTTATTGGCACATCAAAAATGGGAACCAATTCTTGGAAAAGGTGTCATATAATTGGACATGTGGTCAGAGGGGTGTTTTCTTGAAACAGAGTCTGATGTAGGGACAATTTTAAACATTTTTAAAAAATAGTTTTAAAATTGAAATGCACATGTTCCACTTTTGACTCGACAATGTCTGACAAATATGACTTATCTATGCATGTGGGGTATCGCTGTACTCAGGGGGTATTACTGAACACAAATAAAGACCTATTTTTTTTTAACACTTAAAATTTATTGGGTTTACAATAGACCAAACAGAGAAAAGAGATGATAAACAATGGATACATGGATTGCAAATATGGCAATAAAAAGAAAACCAAAGCAAATGAAACAGGATTTCAATAATACCCTCAATACACATGGCATAATGACAAATGTAAATAAAAATAAGAGACAAAGTAGAATATAGACACAAAAACACGGAAGAATAGCAGACAAGTCAGGGGAAAGACAAGGACACACAAGGACAGAACACAACAAGGGAGAGACAAGGGAAAAGGACAAGGGCAAAAAGGAAAACATCCACTCAGAAAAATAATCATGGTAAAAGCAAGTGGATGTGAAAATGTTTTCTTTTTTTGTTAGACTAAATTTGGAAGGCGCCGGTGTGAAATCAGCTGCATGGGATGAGCCAATACGCCCCTAACTAGATTCCCTGAGCTGTCTAGTTTAAGGAAATATATATATTTTTAGGGGGTTAAAATTAAATATGGGATGTCTACCGAGTCCCAGATGAGACCTGGACTCAGCAAACTGATCTGTCAAAATTCCATGTATGAAAACTGAAGTGCGCATGTTCCAATTTTGAACCCGCAGTGCCAAAGAGACATGCCCTACCCATGTATATGGGGTATTCCTGTACTTGGGGGTGTTCCTAAATACAAATCACAAGTTGTTTCAGTCATTTTATGTACCCAGGAAAAAAAAATACTGAAATACTGTGTTCGGATTAAATGGGTTTGTTAAAAATGAAAAAACTGAAATTTTACTACAATTTTTAGGACAGACGGGCATTACAATGGTTAAATAAAATGTGTTAGGCTAGGTTTCCACTTGGATTTTTGTCCGGCGTTTTTTTCTTGATGAAAAACGCCAGGAAAACTGCCAAGAAAACTGCCACTGCATTTACCTGCGTTTTGGCGTTTTTTCTGCAGTTTTTTCTGGCGTTTTAGCCTTTCTGTGGAAATTGCTTTTTTTGACCTTAGGCAGTTTTTCCAGCCTTTACAAGTTAGAAGTTTCACCCAGCTAAAAGGGATTAGGATAAATGGGAAGTATCTGCCCTCTCCTGATGTCATTTACTTGGTAGACCCTTTTGTCTCTTTTCTGTGGTTTGTAAGGCATGCTTTATTCCGAATGTCTGCTCCTCTGGGAAGATTGGCCCCAAATGATGGTGCAAATTGTTTGCTGTTGCTTTTGGCACGCAGGATCCGGTCGCGTATGTTTGTTTGTAATGGCATGTTTGTTCCAAATGGTGTAAAATTTAATATGAACCAGTCCAGGACTTTGTTTTGTGTGAAACTGTTTGTTTTCAGCCTATTTCTCGTAGGACACACAGATACTGGGTCCATCCTCTGCATTGTAACTGTGGAAAAAACGCCATAAAAAACGCCAAGGCAATAAACCCACATGGCTTTTTCATGGCGTTTTTTCTCTCCCATAGACTTCTATTGGAGAAAAAAAGCCAAGATTTCTTGCAAAAAACGCCAGAGTGTCAACATGCTGCAGTTTTGAAAAACTGCCACAGAGCCCAAAAAAGCAGAAAAACGCCAAAGAGGACTGAAAAAACGCCAAACAGAAAAACGCCAAGTGGAAATGGCATTTTGCGATTTCCTATTGAATTACAGCTAACATCTGGCTGCAGCCGTTTTTCACAAAAAAACGCCAGGTGGCGCTATTGGCGTTTTTATAGGCGTTTTTAGCATAAAAAAACCAAATGGAAACCTAGCTTTATAATGCCCCAAGTAAAATGACATCATGGGATGTCATCTTTCAAAAAATATATAGTTTTGTTGGGCAGTTTTTCTTTTTCTGGCCCCTACTGGGGCACAACTCCCAGGATACCACATTTAAAAAAAATATCGTTTAGAAACAGCAATGCATGTCATTCATATTTAACCCTGTAAGTGCCAAAATAAATGAAAATACCAGGCATATGAGGTGTTTCCAAAAACAGGACAAATACCCAAATACACTTTTGGAGTTTTTTTCCCCCATTTGCACTGTTTATATTAAGATTTTATAGGTGAAACTGTGAAAATATTTCCTTTTTTCATAATTTCCCCCACATTTTTAGATATTTTTCACACTTAATGATGGTTTATATATATAATTATTATTTCAATAGAAAGCCCTACTTGTGCTGAAAAAAAACAATATATGATTTGTGTGAGTGCACTAATTGATAAGAGAAATTACAGTTGAAGAAAGACATTCTTTTAGCGCCACCTTAGTATCAAAATCCCAGTCATGAAGGGGTTAAAATATGTCCCGGGAAAGATATTGTTTGTTTACAAACTGCACTACAGGCAGTTTGCAAAACATGGTAAGGGTCCCTGGGGCGGAGCATCTTGAAGAGCAGGGTGGGCCAGTGCTCCAACAGCACTAATTGCTGTTTTGATCCAGTCCAAAGCCTGCATTCTGGACAGGAGCTCCACAGGTGTGGACTAAGTAACAGCTTAGGAAAAGGGAGGCGTGTCACAGGGGTTAAAAGGCATATCATAGGGCAGAGTGGCATATAGTGGGGTATAAGGCACTCTGCCTCCAGAAAAGCCTTATACCCCCATATGCCACTCTGCCTCCCTAATATGCCTTATATAATGATATTATTATCATTATTATCCTTTATTTATATAGCGCCAACAGTTTACGCAGCAGTTAATACAATACATAAATTCAAGGGATATGACAAGACAAGAATTGACAGACTAAGACAAACCGATACATTTGGTGGAGAGAGCCCTGCTCGCAAGCTTATGCATTGTAACCCCCTATATGCCACTCTGCCTCCAGAAATGCCTTATACCCCTATATGCCACTCTAGCGGTTAGGGGATAAAAGGCATTTCTGGAGGCAGAGTGGCATATAGGGGGTTAAAAGGCATTTATAGAGGGGTAGTGGCATATAGGGGGTTAAAAGCCATATCATGGGGAACTCTGCCTCCAGAAAAGCAGTATGCCCCCATATAACATAATTTAACAACGTGGTTTAATATCATTAAATATAATAGCAACAAAGGATGGTAAAAAAAGCAAAACATAATGTCCCCTTGATGCTCAGTCAGTTAAATGTCCTCCATGCTGAATGGGGACAACAATGACATGGGGGGCTGAAAGGGGACAGAGGTGACACTGGGAGGGGCTGATTGGGGACAGAGGTGACACTGGGGAGCTGAATGGGGACAGCAATGACATGGGGGCTGAAAGGGGACATAGGTGACACTGGGGAACTGAACTTGTGAACACATACAGACACAGAGATTTCTTTTTTTTGTTTAATCATTTAAAAATAATTAATAATTTAGAAAAGCATTATGTTGTTTGTCCCCCACGGACAAACTTACATACACACACATACCGATTGTTTTTGTTTTTAACAAATACAAAAAAATATTATACAGTTTGTACAAAAAATAAATAAGTTTACTGACCTTCTACATCTTCCACTTTTGGGCTTTTTCATCTTGACCTCCGTCCTCTGGTAGCTGCAGACTGTCGTTTTCTATGCTAACAGGATGTCAGTGATACGACATCCGGTGCTCCAGCAGTCTGAGTGCGAGGGGGCGGCGCTTTCACCCCTCATACTGCTCCCATCACTATGCAGAAATTCAATCTAAACGGGCGATGCGTGCTGATGCCGCCGGCCGGAGCTACTTTAATACTTTTTTTAAAAATTTAATATGCCGGATTGGCTTGCCATATTAAGTAAAAAAAAATAAATTAAAAAAAAGTATTAAAGTAGCGCTGGCCAGCGGCATCAGAACACAGCATTTTCCTCCATCAGATCCCCACTTTCTCCCCATCTCTTTTTTTGCAAACACATACAATAATATATAACTGGAAACACTGGTAAAAATAATGTACGTTTAATACATTAAATATATCTATACCCCCCGTCCCCCCGGTTCCTACGCCCATGTCTGTGAATAAGTGAGGGGATGAATGTTTGTAAACGCATAGCCAAAACTTTAGCTAATAATTTCAAGTCGGTGTTTATTAAGGATATTGGGCGAAAACACTGGTAAAAATAATGTACGTTTAATACATTAAATATAGGAAAAAACTAACGAAAAATTGGACCCTAGACAAGCATTTCCTTTGGCCGCGCTCCATGCTCCCTGGCATGTAGACACTCCCTCCGCTCCCACACCAAAAAAATACATGTTCCACACTGACCGTAGATTACGGGAAGACTGTGAGAGTCAGTGCAGTCTTCCCTCCTTCTGACTACTCCTTGACATTAAATCCAAAATAGAGAAGCAGAGGCTCAGCACTGAAATGGTAAGGTGAGTTTATTTCACACAGGCAATGTTTCGACACACAGGTCTTTCATGTTGCCTGTGTGAAATAAACTCACCTTACCATTTGAGTGCTGAGCCTCTGCTTCTCTATTTTGGATTTATTGAAGGACTTGGTGGTGCCCTGGCTGCATTCCAACCTCTGTTTCTGTGTATACTCTGTGACATTGAGAGGTCCTCACCCCCCCTCCTGTAATCATCCCCTGAGTCCATTCACTAAGCCACACCTCTCTTTTACTTACTCCATGTAGTTCAGGTATAGATCAAATAAACAACACATGGAAACAGCATATGCATGTATAGATTAACTGAATAAGACATACAAACCCTATATTTGCAGGTGTATATAAATAATGTATGGAAACATATCATAGCATATATGGATCAACAGAATAACACATAAGCCCAGCTTTGCAGGTATAAATCAACTTGAATTCACATAAAAAGTCAGCATTAAAGATAGAAACCCCCTAAATTACAGGCATAGATCACAGGTTTCACACCCAAAGGCCGGCCCTGGCATCCACATTCCCCACATAGAACCTGACCAGCACTCAGATTACACAAACAAATTACAGCCCAGTGTGAGTCAACTTTGTCCCCAAACAGCCCAATGTGAGCCAACTTTGTCCCCAAACATCCCAGCGTGAGCCAACTTTGTCCCCAAACAGCCCAGCTCACAAATAATTAAAGCAATTCATCCACACATTAATTCTCTTACTCATTCACACAATTCAACCACATATTTTCTCACTCTTTATTTGAATATGCTTATGACCCCCCTTCTGTTACGTTTACCCCCCCTTTGCCCCTTCTCACACTATATACCCCTTCTCACACTATCGACCCCCTCTTCTCACACTATCTACCCCCTCTCCCCCTTCTCACACTATCTAAGCCCTCTCACACTTTCTCATTCTATCTACCCCCTCTCCCCCTTCTCACATTATCTACCCCCTCCCCACCCCCCTTCTCACTAGCTACCCTCTCCCCACCCCCTTCTCACTAGCTACCCTCTCCCTACCCCCCTTCTCACTAGCTACTCTCTCCCTACCCCCTTTATAGGTCACTTACCATGCAGTCCTGTGGTGTGAGCGCGAGGTCTCTGTCTCGCTGCTCTGCCGGCACCGAGACAGACGGCTCACGCTCCCACCACTGCAGTCGGGGCAGCGTTGAGGCGGGTGGCAGGAGCAGAGGAGACAGAAGGATGCCGAGCGGTTGCTGAAAACTGTGTTTCTATTGGGGTGGTTCCTATGACCCTGGGGGGGATTTCTTCATTTTCGGTCCCCCCGCATGAGTTACTGGGGGGGATCTGTACCCACCCATCCCCCCGGTTCCTACGCCCATGCCTGTGAATAAGTGAGGGGATGAATGAAACTTTAGTTAATAATTTCAAGTTGGTGTTTATTAAGGGTATTGGGCGAAAACTGCTACAATGCTCATTATCTTTCTCAGGTTTTGGTATAACCAATATATAACCCAAATTAGACTGGAGATCCAGTGTGGCACCAGTTGCCAAAGAATTAAATAGGGTAACCAACTGGGGTCCTAAGATTGGGAAAAGACGTCTGTTATAAAGAATGGTGAAACCGTCAGGACCCGAACACTTTCCTTGAGCCATCACTTTCAAAGCTGCATCAATCTCATTAATAGAAATTGGGGCGTCTAAAAATTCCCTACCATCTGCATCTAGATTCTGTGTCAAATGCTTAGATAAATAATCATCTACCAAATCAAAATATTTATCATTATTATTACACTTGACAATTTCAGTTGAAGCCTGAAATAATTGACCATCAGGGTTTCTAATCTTGGGGATATAGGTTTTTGACCCAAGTGTCCTTGCTAATAATTTGCCTGGCTTATCCCCTAACTCATAAAAAAAGCTTCCTTGTAAGGAGGAAATTCCTCTTAGCCCTATCATCAATCAGGGATGCCAGGCTTTCTCTGAGAGCCTGTAGCTGGGGGAGAATCTTCGCAGATAGGGTGGCCTTATGTAATAGTTCCAATCTATGTATCTGTTGTAGTACATTTTGGGACAAGGCTCTTTTAACATTTTTCAGTGTTGCTGTTTAGCTGTAATTTTCTTCTTTCTCATTTTGTGCACCCACACACAGTATATATAATGCGTTTTTCTGCACATTATGGGGCAAAAAGTACCAGTAGCGTTTTGCTATTTCAAAACCATTTTTCCCCAAATCTGGTCATTCTGCCCCATATGCTATTTCAGGTATCTTTGAGGCCGGCCAATGCAATTTACCACATCAAACCATATATTTTTGAAAACTAGACACCCCAAGGTATTTCAAATGCTGGTGTTTTAACCCTTTCCATGCACTAATTCTACCACTAGCCTTTGTCAAAGTTTATTGTAGTAAAACAATTTTTTTTACACATGTTGTACTCCAGGTATAAATTTACCGCTCCTGGTATATGTCCGTGTCAAACGATATGTGTTCAACAACATCTCCTGAGCGCAGTGATAGCCTTATGCATGGGTTTGTTGGGTAAAAGACCACCTTTGTGAGGTGTGTATTTTTTTGCCATTTAGACTTCTGGTCAGTCTGTGCCCACATCCCATATTCGGGACATCTTTGAAGCCAGCGAATTCAATTTACCCCATCAAATCATCTGGCTCAGGGGGGTCGCGATTGACAGACCAGTGATTTGAGTCACTGGTCTGTCATTTAACCCACCGATTGGGAGGTTGTGAAGCCCCCTCTGGGGCATTGCAGGCTTGCCTCAATGAAGAGGCAGCCTGGAATGCCCCTCACCAGATTTGCATCTGGCTCGGGGGCGTGTTTAACAGACCAATCTCAGATGAACAAAGCTGCGGGGCGTGGCCTGCAGCTGAAGAGAGAGGATGCACGGCTGAGCTCCTCTCCAAACAACCCTGATAATACCGGCACAAACCCTACAACAAGATTTTATGTCCTCCCTCAGTACCTTATCCAAAGAAGTTACCAACATAGGGGAACGGACTGCACACCTTGAGGAAAAGATGGGGGAATTTACTGATGCCCATAACGCTCTAGTAGACAACCAAAACGAAATGACTGATGATTTATTTGAACTCAAATTGAAATTGGCAGACCTAGAAGATAGATCTATATCAGATTCCGTGGAATCCCAGAATCCGTGCAAGCTTCCGACCTCAGGGACTTTCTCTTGGCTTATTTTACAATTCTTACACCTCAAGCAGATCAGCGGGATATGACTATTGACAGGGTCCACAGACTTCCAAAACCCTCTCATCTTTCCAAGGACATACCCAGAGATGTCTTAGCCAGGATTCATTTTTTTCACTATAAAGAGAATGTGCTAAAAGCAGCCAAAAATCCTCCTACTTTACCTGACCGCTTCTCTAAAATAGCGTTATTTGCTGACTTGTCACCAGCTGCTTTGAAAAGAAGAAGAGCGTTCTCTACTTCCACCGCAATTCTGAGAGACAAAGGAATTCCTTATCGTTGGGGATTCCCTGTAAAGCTTCTTGTAACCAGGAATGGAGTCACTCATGCACTTCATAACCCCAGTGCGGCACTTCACCTCATTAACAAATGGTTCCCTGACTCCATGCAAGAGACTTCCACATCTCCGCATAAGAAGAGACCTTCCCCTCTCCGCCAGGAATGGACCACGGTCGGAAAATCATCCTCCATGGATTCATCATATGGACACAGACGTTCTCACTCAAGATCCCGATCTCCTACTTGAGCACCAGGATGTCCCAAGAAGTACATGGACACCTGTTAGCCGACTTCTGGAAGTCTTGGATCCTCTGGAACTCTCGTCCGCCACACCCGGTTCCTCCGCCAAACTCCATTGACTGCAGCTCCAGCTCCTTCCTGACTGGACATTCTTTAGCCGCGTATGGTTAGTGATAAATTTCTATACTGAATCAGGGTCTCTGCCTTAATGTTCTTATGCACTTCACACATATCCACCCTCTCACTTGCCACTGTAAACCTAACGGTTTTGGCATGTTCTCACAGAACACTATTGTTGTTATCTAAAGTTAATTGTTTTCTGTTTCTGTTGCACTCAACTCGAAATTTTTCTATATGATCACTGTCGTTAATGGTATACTACTTAATTTTTGGAGTTGGGCAGGTGCGTTACTTTACCCAAATCTTTTAACTTAAACGAAATTTATTTTGGAAAGAATGTCGCAATCTACAATGTGATGTAATTTGTGTACAGGAGACTCACCTGCTCGACTCCGACACCTTTAGGGTTAAACATAAGAATTTTCCTAATATCTTTTTTACACCTAATACAAAAAAAAGGGGAGTCCTTATAGCTATTAGGAACTCGGTGGCGTACCGCTTGTTTGATGTAACCTACGATGCTAATGGTCAATACATAATTTTAAACTGCGACATTAGTAACGTAAAGTTATCTTAAAGTTAAGACAAACATAGATATGGGCCGATTATATTAGCTGGGGACTTTAACAAGGTCCTCTCCCCCCGCTTAGATAAAAATCCTCACGACACCTCGGATAAAAACACAGACATTTATAACATTCTCTTTAAAGAGGACCTTTATGACACATGGAGACTATACGTTTTTCTCTAACCCACATCACACATACTCACGTATTGATCTTATAATGGTAGACAAATGGCTTCTCCAGAAAATTGTCTCCTCCACAATTGGAATTATATCATGGTCGGACCACGCTCCTGTCTCAATATCTGTTAGGGAACAATTTAACACTCCGCCTACTGCCCCCTGGAGACTCAATCACTCTATTTTGGGTGACCCAACTGCTAATTCTATAATAGAACGGGACCTTACTGAATTCTTTCATTTTAACTCCCTTACAGGATTGGTATGTGTGGAATCTGTGGATTGGTAAGTGTGGATTGGTATGTGTGGATTGGTATGTGTGGAATCTGTGGATTGGTAAATGTGGATTGGTAAGTGTGGATTGGTATGTGTGGATTGGTATGTGTGGAATCTGTGGATTGGTATGTGTGGAATCTGTGGATTGGTATGTGTGGATTGGTAAATGTGGATTGGTATGTGTGGAATCTGTGGATTGGTATGTGTGGAATCTGTGGATTGGTAAGTGTGGATTGGTATGTGTGGAATCTGTGGATTGGTATGTGTGGAATCTGTGGATTGGTAAGTGTGGATTGGTATGTATGGAATCTGTGGATTGGTAAGTGTGGATTGGTATGTGTGGATTGGTATGTGTGGATTGGTATGTGTGCAATGTGTGGATTGGTAAGTGTGGAATGTGTGGATTGGTATGTGTGGACTCTGTGGATTGGTATGTGTGGAATCTGTGGATTGGTATGTGTGGAATCTGTGGAATGGTAAGTGTGGAATCGTAAGTGTGGATTGGTAAGTGTGTGAGAGTGATGGGTGTTATGCTGTACCATTTCCAATGTCTTTTTCATTATGCTCTAAAGTACATCATAACTCCCATCACTCTATACTGTTCCATACAGTGGCAGAGCTGGGAGACAGAGGCCTTGCACCCCCACCGCAGGACTCTTGAAAGGTAAGTGAACTTCAAAGGGGGGAGAGGGTAGATAGTTAGGAGGGGGTAGATAGGGAGAAAGGAGTGAGACGGGGGGATAGGGGGTAGATAGGGAGAAGGGAGTCAGAAGGGGGTGAGAATGGTTAGATAGGGAGAAAGGAGGGTAGCAAGAATATTGAAATAAAGAGTCAGAATGAGAGAGCACAAATGAATGGATTAATGTGTGGATGCATTGTGTGAATGAGTGAGAGAATTAATGAATTTGTGAGAATGCATCAATGAATATGTGTTAATAATTTGTGTAAAAGAATAAATGATTGTGTGACTGAATTGTGTGAATGAAAGTGAATTAGTGAGTGACTGTAAAAGTGTTTGTGTTAATCATAGGTGTATAGTTGATTTGTCAAAAAGGCAAAGATGGTATAAGCAGGGTGTTTATGGGACAAAAATGGCACAGGCAGGGTGTTTATGGGACAAAGATGGCACAGGTAGCGTGTTTATGGGACAAAGATGGCGTACACTCGGCTGTTTGGGAACAATGCTGACTCATGCTGAGCTGTTTGGGGGCAAAGATGGCATGTGTGTGTAATTTGGGTGCTGGTCAGGTTCTAAGTGGGCAATGTGGGCGCTGTTTTTTTTGTAGGGTTATTAAAGAAAGCACTATTATATGTTCAGTAAATGTTATTTAAACGTATTTATTTTACTTATAAGTTATTAATTTATTTTTTCAGATTTCTTGTTGTTTACAGTTGACATACAGTTTACAAATTGGTGCAATAAATATTCTTGCCAACATAATTTTGTAGATGTCTTTACATTTGGGGGGGGGCACTTACAGGATCCGCCCCGGGTGCCAAATACTCTAGGTACGCCCCTGGTCTAAATGTATCAGCCACCTGGAAACTTCCAAAAAACTATTACATCGTTGGTATCTTACGCCGTCAAGATTAGCGTTATTCAATCAAACTCCAAACACCTGCTGGAGGTGCTCAGACATAGGTTCGTTTCTACACATCTGGTGGCCCAGAATACTGGCCTTCTGGAGTAAAATTGGTAAATGTTTGTCGACCCTTTGTAAGTTTCCTGTTATATTGGATGCCCCTCTAGCACTACTTAATATTAATGTAGACCAATATTCCCATTTTCATAAAACTATTATTCTGCTGATTTCAGCGAGGTATAACATTACTAAACGTTGGAATTCTAACCTGATATCTTCTCTTAAAACAGTTATTCAAGATATAAATTCTAATTGTTGGCACGAATTTAAAATATCAACTGACCAAAATACGACCACCGCCTTTTCCTCCAGGTGGGATATTTGGTTACATAGTACACACAATAAGGTTCAGCTCCTTTGACTCCCATATCTCATCACCAGTACTCGAATCTATGTGTATGCAATTTACATGAGTGCGGAATAGTCTTTCTGTTATTTGTTTTTTGTTAACTTTTTGTCATTTTCAATTGATTATAACAAGCCTACTTATGTCAATTGTATAATTTGTATACTGTAACTGTGTTACCTCTGTACATTTATACAACTATGTTTATACTTTTCCAAAAAAAAAAAAAAAGCTGCAATAGGTGATGGTGCGATAAAAACAAGGCATCTATCCTAGTATATCTATTATGTGCTGAAGAAAAAAAAGTAAAATCCTGATCTCTTGGGTGTTGTGCTCTCCAAGCATCAACCAGTTGAATAAGGTACAACCAACATTTCACCTTCTTGATATTAGAAAACGAAATATGGGAGGAATAGGAGAATCTACTCTAGGATCCAGAATAATTTTGAGATGCCCCCCAAATATCGTAAGTCCCTCTTGATAGCCTGCCAGTTCGGATAAAATTTGAGTCAAAAATAAAGATTGACTACGGTTCGGTACATATATTAATATATACGTACCTTTTCTTGAAAGGCTTTATTGGGACTCAAAAAGTGACTTCGCCCCGCGGAATCCCTCTAGACGTGAAATGAAATCCTCTTATGAATTAAAATGGCGACGCCTTTCGTTTTGGAATCAGGGGAGCTAAGAAGAAAGGCGTGATAGAAAACCCTATCTGTAAGTTTAAATTCCTTTGAAATTTTAAAATGTGTTTCTTGTATAAATGCTATGTGCGATTTGTTAGATTGCAGAAAATGGAGTTTTGATCTTTGTTGAAGCTTATGGAAGCCTCTAATGTTTAGAGATGTGATTTTAATTTGGTCTGTAAACATATGGGACATCTGGAAGAAACCCGCTTAAAGGCAACTCACCCAGAGCAAAAGAAAGTACAAGTAACATAACCATAAAAACATTCTGCATAACAGAAAACTGAAAAGAGAAACATGTCTCTGGATGCTGTGACATCCAATATCGAGCCAGTTGACCAAAAACAAGGTCATTAACCAATACCCTCTTCGAATTGAAGTAGGGACCAGTAGGTTCTGACAAGGGTGGACAGACACTATAGAACCAACAACATGATATGAAAACATATTGAGATTCACTAATCTGTTAACAGAAACAGAATAACCAAATGCCATACACATGGCCTGGATGCATGTTTACCAGACATGAATAGTCAAAACGTTTGTGCTATTTAAAGATAAAGGATAGGCAAAAGAGATGGCAAGGAGGTGGAGGGGGGGGGATAAATAATAATTTGGGTGAGAAGAAGGGGGAGAGAGAAAGATAGTTGCGTACCACTTAGGAATATAACAGCCATAACAATTAGGTAATATAAAAGTCACGTATGAAGTTTTGGAGGTTGAAGCTCTAGGCGGTCCTCATGCAAAGACGTTAAGTAGATACACCGGTGCTCATCCCCAAGGTGGTGCAATGTAACATCCGACCAGCTGAGATGATATAAACCTCCACAGGGGAATTAAGGGCCTTGGCCTACCTCAATGTGACAAATCAGAAACACCCAGACTCCAAGGTGTGTAAGTGGTAATAAATCCTATAATCCTATCTTTTAAAGACGAAAAAAAAATTAAAGGTGGGAGGTAAGGTATCCCCAAATAACACAGGATCTTAATCTGATATATGAGCAAGAATGAGGTAAAATCCTCAATCTACAGGATATTACTGTGCTGCAGAGGGATCTAGATAGACTGGGGGACTGGGCACACAAATGGCATATGACATTTAATGTAGATAAATGTAAAGTTATGCACTTCAGGTTAAGGAATGCACAAGCAACCTATACCCCCAATGATAGTGAATTAGAAATTAGAAATGAGAGATTTGGGAATTGTTATGGACAACAAACTAGGCAACAATGTGCAATGTCAGTCAGCAGTTGCTAAGGCCAGTAAGGTATTGTCGTGTATAAAAAGGGGCATCAATTTGTAGGATATAATTTGGCCTCTGTATAAATCAATGGTAAGGCCACACCTTGAATATGCTGTGCAATTTTGGGCACCTATTCTAAAGAAGGATATCATGGCACTAGAAAAGGTGCAGAGGCGGGCTACAAAATTAATAAAAGGAATGGAGCACTTTAGTTATAAAGAAAGGTTAACAAATTTAAATCTGTTTAGTTTAGAAAAACGGTGCCTCAGAGGGGATATGATAGCATTATATAAATATATTTGGGGCCAATACAAACCATTGTTTGGAAATCTGTTCATATACAGGACTATGCATAGGACATGTGGTCACGTGTTTAGACTGGAAGAAAGGAGATTTAGGCAAAGGAAAGGGTTTTTTACAGTAAGGACAATAAGGATGTGGAATTTTCTGCCTGCAGAGGTAGGTTTATCTCAGTCTGTACAGATGTTTAAACAGCAACTGGATGAATACTTGGAAAAACATAAGATTCAGGGATATAATCTTTAATTATGGGGAAACATCTTATTGATCCAAGGAGAAATCTGACTACCATTTTGGGGTCAAGAAGGGTTTTTTTTCCCCTGATTAGTGCAAAATTGGAAAGAGCCAAACTGGGGGTTTTTGCCTTCTTTTGGATAAACAGCAACAAATATACAGCAACAGATATAAGAAAATGTTGAACTTGATGGACGCCTATATAACTATGTAATACAGTGGAGATTCCGGAATGTAGGAAGATGTGATGTGCGATCGGTAAGTTAAGCATTTGAACTCTGGCAAGTGATGCCTCTTACGGCGTTGTGGCCTCTATGACCATTCCCTGGATGGATCCACAAGACTTGCTGGGGCTTGAAATGTGGGTTCCCAATTGTCGATGGCGATAGGTGGCAAACTAAGGGCCTTCGTGAGAGTCGGGATGTCTGAAGCTTGTCGAAGTGTGTACGTTGGAATTGCCTTTCCACACATATAGAGCGAAGGGAAAGCCCCATTTGTAAGGAAGATATGCCTCCCACAATGCTTGGGTTAATGGTTTCAGGACCCTCCTTTCCTGCAATGTAGCTGGGGACATATCCTGGAACAAAGCAACCTCCAAAGATTCCCACTTCACCGGGTTGGAGCCTCTGTATTTGTGCAGAATAAAGGCCGAAGTAAAGGCCTCACTTTGAAAGGAGTCACGGGAGTCTTGATCCGAGATCCCATGAAACCTCACAGAGGTAGGTGGAATATTTTCTCTTGTCCCCATCGGTTTAGAGGAACCTGGGGTTTTGTTATTTTGCCCATGATGCGTAGAAAACGTTTTAAATAGCGTTAAATCAGGCTCAGTACATGGGAGCTCACAGACTAAACGTCCATGATAGCTGCTGGTTAGCCACGCCCCCTATATATATATATCAATAGTAGACCCTGCTGCCAATGCATTTTATATTGAAAACATTATACCCTACGCAAGCATTCCCTTGGACCCGCTCCACACTTCCTAGCATGCAATCACTCACTCTGCTCCTGCTGTGCCTGGGGCTGGAGGATAAAGGTCCTACAGAGGGCTATGGCTTCGGCAGCCCGGGACTATTATTGAATAGTATAGAAAAGGATCCCGACTTCGGTAGTGCATCAGAGTGTCAGGGGAAGACCTCAAGGAGCGAAGGGTGGAGGATATCCCATATGGGTCTGAGCTGTGGGCTGACCTGGTCACACAAGAATGGGAACTGGAACAGGCATATCAAGAGTTGTTCAACCATGTTCAACCTTATGCCCCAGTGACCCTGGATTTTACTGAGTGGTCACCTGAGGATGTTGACCCAGGAGGGGTGGATGGGACTGCGGTCTCCACCCTTGAGTCACAGGGATACTGGACAGCTAACCCAGATCCAATAGCGGAATTATGTGCAGCGTTAACCTTTTCAATGCCGTGATCATGGCATTTAGGGGTTAATTCCTGTTTTGCAAGGGGGTCTGCTGCTGGTGAAGCCCAGGCAGACCAGCAACAACAAAAACGAGCCCCCACAAGCCCTTTGATGACTCCTGTAGGCATGGAAGCCTACAGCAGTCATCAAAGAGACTCCCCCTGCAATGGCTGGCCTATAGACCAGCAATAGTGTCCCAGCTGCCAGAGGCAGCTTCAGGGACAGGGGAGAGGGTTCTTCGGTCTCCACATGAGTGTGGAGACCAGCCCCAACCCTCCCCTACTGCCCAATCGCTCCATGAGAGCGACAGTGCAGCGTTAACCCCTTCAATGCCACAATTGTGTATGACATTGCAGGGGTTATCATTTGTCCCCAAAAGCTTGTGGGTACTAAATATCAGTTAATGCTGTGCTCCAATGGAACATCAGCATTGAAAGAGTTAAAAAAAATAATAAAAAAAAACAAAAAACAGCACTGACCTGGAAGTCCAGGGTGCTTCCAGGTCAAATGCTGTGAGTTTAGTAAGTGGGCTGATGATGATCAGATCACTCCTAACCAACTGTTAGTTTAAAAAAAATCCTGGCTCCTAACTTTTTTAGCTGGCGCCTAGATTCACAACAAATTTGTCAAGCCCTGGTGTATGGGACTGCGGTCTCCACACCCCCGGAATTCTGGGCAGTTGGCCCAGATCCCCACTCCCCAGCAGAAGCACTGGCATCAGGGCAGAGTGCTGCTGGTCTCTGCCCACCCCTCCTGCTTGTTCCTGAATCTGACCATGACCATGACAGTGCCCGCTCAGACCACCCCAAGGCAAAATACTGGCAACAGGAGAGAAGCAGGATGGCCCTTCTGTACCAGCACTGGAGGTGCCCGCAAACCCTATAGAAGATCTTTCTCCAGGTCAGAGCGCAGCTGGCCTCTACCCTCCCTCACCAGACGTCCCTCCACCAGAGCATGGTACAAAGCCAGCACTGGGGGACATGTATCCCATACAGGTGGATGAGACTGTGGTCGCCAACTGTGGTCCCCAGAAATGCTGGGCAGCTGGCTCGGATACCCAACCCTGGATTGAAGGAGCCCCCGCCACCCTGTCGTCTCCCCAGCGACTGAGAAGACTCCAGAGAGAAGGTGCAGTTGGCAATTCTCTCCAGCGGCAGTTATATTTTTCAGGAGAGGCAAAGGTCAGGCGGGTGAGTACTGCTCTTGGAGGGGCAGATTGTTTGGGACACCAGTTTTGGGAGGGCATTGATGGGCCAAATGAACTGACTGACAACCCAAGTCTCCTCCTGGGTCAGTACCATTCGGAAGGGGGAGAAATGTGCCGGAACCCTCCATTACTGGGGGCACTGGAGAGGCCTGAGAGCCAGCCTCCTCCCTATTGACTATGGGCCCTGACTTTGCAAAGGCTTGTATGGCTATCCCTAGCAGTATATCATCCCATCACTTGCTGAGGGGATTATCTCCGGCAGACAGCCAGGATCTGCAACCAGGGAGTGACCACCATTGTTTTAGTTTCATGTTTCATGTCAGTCCCCCCCCTCCCCCCTCCACTACAGACATTTACCCCGGCCATCCCTGGAACTGATTTGGGCCAGTAATAGGCAGTGGAGGTTGGGACCCTATTGTATTGTAAATCCTTTTACTGCCCTGTTGTCCAGATTGTCAAAAATAAATCAGTTCTCTTCTTGTTGTACTAGTCTTGCCTGGTTATTTGGGTACCGAATAGCGATACTGCTTTGCTTGGGTATATTGCCGACGAATTGCGGGGAATTATTGTCCTCAAGGGGGTCCCTGGTCGGTCCGTCACATAGATCAACTGGAAATCACATGTAATCTCAGCACTGATGGTATAGATCAAATAAACAACACATGGAAACAGCACTGCAGGTATTGATCACCTGAAAACATACAAACCCTGTATTTGCAGGTATACTTAAATAATGTATGGAAACATAGCATAGCAGATATGGATCAACAGAATAACAAAGAACCCCAGCTTTGCATGTATAAATCAATTGGAATTCACATAAAAACTCAGCATTAAAGGTATAGATAAAACCCTAAATTACAGGGATAAATACATAGGTTGCAAAGCCCCAAAGCCAGCCCTGGCGTCTACACTGCCCACATAGAACCTGACCAGCACCCAGATAGCACACATAGGACTTGCCATCTTTGTCCCTAAACAGCCCAGCATTAGTCAACTTTGTCCCCAAACAGCCCGGCCTGTGCCATAAACACGCTGACTGTGCCATCTTTGTCCCCAAGGTTCTAACACCCTGCTTGAGCCATCTTTGCAGTTCTACAAATAAATTATACATATATAATACACACACTTTTAAAGTCACTCACTAATTCACACTTCCTTCACATAATTCACTCACACAATCATTTACACATATCCATGAATGCATTCTCACAAATTCATTAATTCTCTCACTCATTCACACAATTCATATTCATATTCTTACTCATTCAGTATACCCACACATTAATTCATTCTCTCACTCATTCATACAATGCATACACACATTAATTCATTAATTCTCTCACTGATTCTCACTCTATTTATTTCAATATTCTTACTACTCCCTTCCTCACTAGCTACAGCTCCTCCCTTTTCTCACTATCCACCCTCTGCCCCCTTTGTAGTTCACTTACCTTGTATAGGTCCTGCGCACCAAGCTAGATTCCTAAAAGAGGAGAGTGAGGGGCGCCAAGCTGTTGGTGCCTTATTCATGAGAGACCGCTTGGCGCCCCTCTCTCTCCTGTTCTTCATCAAAGAAAAAAAGGATGACATTTCAGTTGGGGAGGCCACTGATTCCGGGACAGTGCATTGTCCTGGATTGAGGATACCCAGGACTTAAAGTCCCAATGCGGCACTCCGGGACAGTTGGTCACCCTACTGGCACATCATTGGTCGTTAAGGGGTTGAGGTATCCTCTTGGAGGGCATTTAGCTGGAGGGTGGAAAATGCGGCAAATGCATCAATAACAAATGTAAAATAATACACTTGGGACATAGAATCCCAAAGAAAAATTGGGGCCACTGTTTTTTTAGCAACAGAAATGCGGGTCTTGTGAGTCTTGTCAGAAACAATTAGCAGCAGGAAGAGGGATGTGGTTATGCCAATATACAGATTACTGGTCTGACCTCATGTAGACTATTGTACCCAAATCTGGACACTGCCACTTTGGTAACATTAGTGGCTGCTAAATTGGTGAATGGTTTGGAGAATAAAACAAATTAAAAACTATCTGAAACACTAAGGGATCTTAATATGCATAGCTTGGAGGGGATGTGAAATATTTAAATATGTAAGTGGAATTGACAAAGTACATGAGAGAAGTTTATTCTCACTCTTTACAGCAGTGAAACTGGGCAGACCAGATGGACCTAATGGTTCTTATCTGCCTCAAATCCTTTGTTTTATGGCTCGTCTTGTTGGAAGTTTAGCCTATTGTTTCACCCGTTTTCTCTACATGTTAGTTGTCATGGGCAGAGCTTGCATCCATGTACCATAAAATCCACATCCACAGATTCATCCTCGCCCTCCCACCCTTTCGACTCGGTGTATCTCATTCTCATGCGCTGACAGCTCAGCTTGCGAGTGCGGTAATTAATCCTGTTTGAAACATTGTATTTCCTTTTTGACGAGTTTTCGCTGATTACAACGAACGGTTTTCTCAAAAACATCGAGATTTTTTGCGATTCATTGTGAAAGCACACGGGCGTAGAAAGATAAGGTCGCTGCAATATATCAAGCTGTGGCGCTTGGATGAGGCGCTCTCAAATCCATCCAGGGAGAAGGACCTGCAGTAACAGCCGTGTGGATCTTCAAGCCAATCTTTCCACAGGAATTATAAAAATAGATTATATAACTATACGAGGATAAAAGTAACGATTCAGAACCATTACATCATACCATGTATTGTTTCGCGTTTTATTAAAACGTCAGAAACATACATATAACCATAAACCGTGAGGATAAATCGCTTTAAATGTTTTTGCATGCACCACTGAGGGGTATATTTTGCAGTGACTACATCAGTTTTATCGAATGTGGCGGATATTTCGTGAAGTTGTAATTATGTGCGATAGACTGCCTTTTTTAAAAGCGATCGCATAAATAGAATAAACGCCTTCTGTTCAGACCGGTACGTTACTAGCGTAAGAGGGACTCGTATTAAGATTCATTCGAATGTCTTTTGCGACATTGCTTGCAGTCTAAACGTTTCATCTTTTGTTGGGTTTTCATCTGCATCCGCCCTGGTTTCTCTGCATGAGAAGGTTGACACCAACAGTATTGTCGACTGTGAAACACAACATTTAGCGAGAAAGTCGGCTGTGAAACACAACATTTAACGAGAGATCTGACGCTAACGACAATAAGGTAATACACGCAATATTTTTGTAGTGAATATTTAATCAGATTTCACGGTGTATACCATGGTCATCCTACCATAATCGCGACGACGTTTTGTTAGAAATCCGTACAGTGTCTGGCGCATTTGCATGTAGACAGGCACACACATACACACATTACATGAAATATAATTATTTTGCCAAGTACTTCAAAACTCGCTGTAGCGCAGTTAGTTACATTTCATGAAGGCTGTTGTTTAGGCGTCTATAACCCTCCATTTGTCTTATACTATCACTTGTGCGATGCTGTGGTCCGTTGCGTGGTTTTTAAAATGGAAGGGTGCATGGTCAATTAATTTATAGCGGTATGTATATCACTAACGATTATTTGAAGCGCCTGTGGAAATCTTTATATCGTTTACCTTTATCACAGATTCTATAGATGAAGTGGGGTATTGCAATAATTTTCTAATGTGTGTCGCTGTAGATTTATTTGTCACTCTAATTCATCTCTCTTTAATGTCGTTTGGTGTACCTAGTAAATGGATTGGGGCAGAAAGATATGTTATCTCTACAATTTAAATTACCATAGGAATGTTTTCTATTACAAAAATGCTTTAAATGACGTTTAGGAATTCTATAATTTTAAATATGCCAAAACAGTGCTTTAGGAGTACCCGTTCTATTTCTATTGTCCCTGTAATCTTGCTTTTACATTTAAATATATTCTGCTTGTTGTTTAGCAGCTTTTGTAACCGTGGTTCATTCAGTATTCCAATAGACATACATTATGGTAAATATGGGAAGCACAAATGCATGAGGAAAATTAATCCAGTTGCCTTTGTCTTCCCAGGGATGTGTTTTTTTTTTTTTGTTTCTTCCAACAACTGGTTTAGTGTGAAGCTCTATGTCCCCTGGGCCTCTATCCTAATTATCGTTGTTTTGTTATTTGGTTGAGATTTGTCAGATGATGCTCTTCCATGTTTGGAAAATTGTGTATTTAACCCCTTCCTTTTAGCAAGCATATGACTTACAATGCTTTTTTTTTAATGAGCATATCACATTAAATTATGCTTACATAATAAAAGGATATGTTTTTATTCATTATATTTCATATAAAGCGTTTTAACAGTAAATGGTTGTGACCCATCGAATGTTAGTTTTTAACTATTGATATGTGAATATCATAGATGTATGTATGTACAGCATTGTGAAACATGATGACGCTATATAGAACAATACATAATGTGTGTGTGTGTGTGTGTATTTGTATGTATATAATTTACAAAACTGAGCTTTGCAACTAATACTGATTAGTACTGTAAAATACCCTTAACAAATACCTATTTCAGTGGTGTAGAATATAGGCCTCTACATAGTAATGATAATGGTTTTAATATATAAACCACTGCCATAGCAACTAGTACGCCCAGATTCCCATGACAGAGCCAAATCCTGTGACATAGAATTTAAGGCCGTATCGTTATGATAGAACCATAACTTCTCTTCTTCCACATACTATCTACATGTACTCTTATCTATTTTTTTTCTACTTCTTTTACATATTATAATACAGTTACCACATTGCTATTTGTTGGATATGAATTGAGCCTTGTCCCAGTTAGTTCCCTTGCATATGTCTGGCAAACACAAATAATTTAGGCCTCTAACAAAGGAGTAACACTTTCCTGGGTCCCCACACTAAATAGTCATCCGTATTGGTTTGTGTCTCTTTTAGCTAGTAATGCACTTGACAGAATCCAGTCCAATTGTGAGTAAACTAGGAGATAAGACCTCTCTTGACCTCCAAACATGCTTCCCCTAGCTATAGGCTGTTCTGGGCCACATCCTGACTGATGGCAGCCCATTCTTTATTATTATTTTCTTTTATTTATATAGCGCCAACAGTTTACGCAGCGCTTAATACAATACATCAGGGCTCGACAAATCCCAGGTCGCCATGGCGACACAGAATTTTGTCCTGGCGCCTAGGTTTTGTCAGCCTCTTACATCCAGAAAAAATTGTGGATGTAAGAGGCTGAGTCACCACACGGGGGCGCTGCTGCTGCTGTCTGCCCAGGAGTCTGGGCAGACAGCACAGCCACTCAGAGCCCGCCCCCGAGCCTGAGATCACTCCCACGGAGTGATCCTGTAGGCTGAAAACGCGGTTGCTGCAAAACCAGCAATCGTGTTTTCAGCTGCCACAGGCAGCTTCAGGGAAGGGGGTTGTGTGTTGATTGGGTCCCCACACAAGTGTGGGGACCTGACACAAAACCCCCCTGCTGCCTGATCGCTCCATTGAGATGTTTCTTGAATGTTGGGAGGGAGGGTGAAAGCCGAAGGTTCCTTGGGAGTAGATTCCAGAGAAATGGGGCAGCTTGAGTGAAATCTTGTAGACGGGGAAAAGGAAGAAGTGATAAGTGAGGAGCCGTAGGGATCGAGGGATCGAGTAGGAGAGTATTTGCTTATGAGGGGAGAAATGTATGGAGGAACAGTATTATGGATGGCCTTATATGTCAGTACCAGTACCGTGCAAGGAAGATAAGCCTAGCAGCTGCATTTAGGACAGACATTTAGGAGTCGAGACAGTGGAATGCCAACCAGAAGAGTGTTGCAGTAGTTAAGTGAATGAACTGGAGTTTTTGTGGATTATTGGGTGAGGAATGGGCGGATACAAGAGCAGCAGGATCTGGTGAGGGACTGAATGTGAGGGATGAAGGAAAGGTTAGAGTCAAGGATGACCCCCAAGGCATCGGGCCTTGCATAATCAGTGCTTGGAATTTTTCAGAATTTGTGGGTTTGTGTTTGTCCACCCTCCTCTCAATGGGATTAAGGTCTGGGGAGTTTCCTGGCCATGAACCCAAAATGTTTTGTTCCCCAAGCCACTTAGTTATCACTTTTGCATTATGGCAAGGTGCTCCATCATGCTGGGAAAGGCATTGGTCGTCACCAAACAGTTCTTCTCTGTTGAGAGAAGTTGCTCTTGAAGGATGTGTTGGTACCATTCATTATTCATGGCTGTGTTCTTAGACAAAATTGTGACTGAGCCCACTCCCTTGGCTGAGAAGCAACCCCACACATGAATGGTCTTCGGATGCTTTACTGTTTGCATGACAGGACTGATGGTAGCGTTCACCTTGTCTTCTCCAGATAAGCTTTTTTCTAGATGCCTCTAACAATCGGAAAGGGGATTCATCAGAGAAAATGGCTTTACCCCAGTCCTCAGCAGTCCAATCCTTGTACCCTTTGAAGAATATCAGTCTGTCCCTGATGTTTGTCCTGGAGACAAGTGACAAGCTGCCCTTCTTGACACCAGGCCATCCTCCAAAAGTCTTGGCCTTGCTTAGCATGCAGATGCACTCATACCTGCCTGCTGGCATTCCTGAGCAAGCTCTGCACTGGTGGTACCTCTATCCTGCAGCTGAATAAACTTTGGGAGATGGTCCTGGCGCTTGCTGGACTTTCTTGGGAACCCTGACGCATTCTTCTCAACAATTGAACCTCTCTCCTTGAAGTTCTTGATGATCAGATAAATGGATTATTTAGATGCAATCTCATCAGAAATATCTTTGCCTGTAAAGCCCTTTTTGTGCAAAACAATGATGACAGCACTTGTTTCCTTGCAGCCAACCATGGTTGACAGAGGAAGAACAATGATTTCAAGCACCACCCTCCTTTTAAAGCTTCTGGTCTGTTATTCTAACTCAATCAGCACAACAGAGCGATCTCCAGTCGTGTCCATGTCAACACTCTGACCTGTGTTAATGAGAAAATCAATGATATAATGTCAGCTGGTCCTTTTGGATAATAATGCTTCTACTACGCCTTAAATTTAAGTGGAAGGGTTTTCCATCACCTTTACCCACCATAACTTATGTAATGGTGTATATATATATATATATATATATATATATATAGATATAGATAACAGCAATCACATTGATATCATGCCCAGGCAACCAGTACATGCTGGAACCTGGACATGATAGGAGTGTGATTAAAATAACAATATTACTTATGATTGTTAGCAGCAATCACACTCCTATCATGCAAAGTCAGCCAGTACGTGCTGGAATCTAGGTATTCCTGCGCATGATAGGAGTGTTATTGCTGTTAACAATCATATATACATTTCTTTTTGTCCAATTTTGGTGTGTTACTTATTTTTAATAAAAATGGTTAACACGCCAAAAAAAAAAAAACAATAACAATATTATATATATATGATATAATGTCTAATAGCAATCACACTCCTATCATGCCCAGGCAGCCAGCACATGCTAGAACCTGGGCATGATAGGAGTGTGATTATAGTCTTGATATGCCATTCCTCCCACACACACACACTCATTTACTCATTCATTTACATATACTCATTCATTCCCTTAATCACACATACTTGTTCATATACCCACCCTTTTACCTGAACTGCAGGCCTCTCACACAGACTACTGCAGAGGTCCTGCTGCTTCCTCTCGAACAACTTATCTGGCTACGCCCCCAGGCATGCCTTCTTATTTTACTGACATTATTAAAGCTATTTTTTAAAGGTACAAGAACCCAAAACACAAGTTTTACCAAAATACCAAAAACAGTTTTACTAGTAAATATTAATTCATGTAAACAATTTTTTTATATTTAATAAAAACTATGATTGAGAAAAATGCCTCTTTATATTTTCTTTTATTTGATAACCTGCCCCGAGTTATGCAAATCTCACCCCCTGCTTGCCACTCTGCCCAAGAAATGCCTTATACCCTCCTATATGCCACTCTGCCACCCTGATATCCCTTATACCGCCTATATGCCACTCTGTCCCCTGATATGCCTTATAGCCCCCTATATGCCACCGTGACCCCTGATGTGCCACTGTGCCCCGATATGACTTATACCCCCCTATATGCCACAATGCCCCCTGATATGTCTTTTACCCCTATGTGCCACTGAGATGCCACTGTGTCCCCTGATGTGCCTTATACCCCCAATATGCCACTGTACCCCCTGATATGCCTTATACCCCCCTGATATAAGAAAAACTGACACCGCTAAAATAGGTATAAAAATATATGCTTTAATAAATATACCGCATTTGCTCGATTATAAGACGTATAAGCAAATAAGCAAATGCTCTGAAAAATACCCCTCGTCTTATAAACAGACCTCAAATAGGTCTGACTATGAGACTTAGATCCAGATCCCCTGCAGCGATGCAGAGGACCTGGATCCTCCTGTGTATGCCCCCCCCCCCAACTTACCGGTGCTTCTGAGTCCCCAGTGCTTAGTCCGGGCACTGTGTAGAGCTCTACACGCTGCCCAGACTAAGCACCGGGAACTCAGATGCAGGGGACCTGGATCCTCCTGTGCTATGCCCCCCCTCAACTTACCGGTGCTTCTGAGTCCCCGGTGCTTAGTCCGGGCAGTGTGTAGAGCTCTACGCGATTGGCGTAGACAACTTCCGCTGCAGCGTAGAGCTCTACACGCTGCCCGGACTAAGCACCGGGGGACTCAGAAGCACCGGTAAGTTTGGAGGAGGGAGGGGGAGTGTTAAATGGGGGGCATAAGGCATTTCTGGAGGAAGAGTGCTCTGTGAAATGCCTTTTAACCCCCTTAACGCCACTCTGCCTCCAGAAATGCCTTTTAACTCTTTATATGCCACTCTGCCTCCTGAAATGCCCTATAACTCCCTATATGCCACTCTGCCCCATAATATGCCTTTTAACCCCCTAAATGCCAGAGTGGCATATAGGGGTATAAGGCATATCATGGGGCACAATGGCATATAGAGGGTTAAAAGGTGTATCATGGGGCACAGTGGCATTTAGAGGGTTAAAAGGCATATCATAGGGCACAGTGGGATATATGGGGTATAACGCATTTCTGGGGCAGAGTGGCAAGCCTGGGGGCAGATGTCCATAACTGGGTTGAAAAAAAAAAGGAAATAAAAACAAAATATTTTTCTCAGTTGTAGCTTTTATTAACAAACAATTGTTCACATAGTTTACATGAATTAACATTTACTGGTAAAACTTTTTTTCTATAGGGTCGTCTTATATTCAGGCTTTTTCTTTTTTTCATAAATTAATATTCAGATTTTGGGGTGTCGTCTTATAATCAGGGTCGTCTTATAATCGAGCAAATACGGTAGATAATACACAATACAATATAAATATATATATAAATGGACAATGCAAACAATCAATTATTACAGCAATCAAAAAATAAAAAAACACAAATTAAAGAATGCACATAATTAATAGATCCCGAAAAATTCTACCTGCCCCGCCAATAGAAGAAACACAGGGCAAATAAGCATAAAAATAAAGATAATACTCCAGGCTTAGCTTACCCAGTGGTGCTTATTTGACCCGTTTTTCGTCTGTTGATATATTAACCCCTGGTGGGGCAGGTAGAAGTGGAAGTGAAGGGAAGTAGCGGAGGTTGCGCACATCGCGCACTAAAATCCAAATCCGCTGCAGGGGACCTGGATCCTCTCCGGCAGCCGGTGGGGGTCTGTGCGCATCGCGCAGACAGCCTCCGCTTCTTCCCTCCACTTCCGTTGGGGCTTCCATGATGGTGCGCCGGTCCGGAAAGTCACGTGATGCCGGCGTTTAGTAATAGGGAAGCCCCAGTGGAAGTGGAGGGGAAGGGAGAAGCAGAGGATGTCTGCGCGTTTTGCACAGACCCCCACTGGCTGACAGAGGATAATCCTCTGCAGCTCTGCAGGGGATCTGGATTCTAGTGTTATAATCCGATCTCTATTTGAGGTCGGATTATTGAAGGAGGGGAGTTTTTCAGAGCATTTGCTCTGAAAAAGCTCATTTTATAAATCGATTAAAAATCAATTCAACTAATCCAATATGAAAATCGTTGACAGCGATTTTCATAATCGATTATCGATTTGTTGTTGCAGCCCTAGTCATGTTATTAGCAAAACCTAAGAATATATAAAGACACGGAGGCTCATATTATGCAAGCTCAAAGTTGAGCCATAACTGTAGCAGAGAAATGAATATTTGGTTGACAATAAAACTCATAAAATGTGGACTCTCTAGACTAATCGACTGCACTAAATAAATCTTCTAACCTGCAACCCAGAACTCCTCTAATAGAATGAGGCCCAAATACAGTATCCACCCCTGCTTCTGTCAAATTTTTCCCATCTGGCTAGAGAAGCAATTGCAACTGGTAAGTACGGTCTCCGAATCGCTAGGAAAAGTTTGGGCCGAGAATCATCTCGAAAACCCGCCATTCTATATTCCTATACTTTCAAACATTTGACCGGCCAGAGTTGGAGGCGTGAAGTCTTTGTGCGTCTAGAAATATCGAACAGAACGGGATCTGAAGTGAATGATCTGGAAGCAATAACTAATGCCCTTACATCTGAAACCTTACATGAGATAAGGCAGCTCAAAGACACTAATTTGGCCGACAATTGCTGAAGTGATAGATCATCATTGGGTGGCCAATTATTGAAGAACTGAAACCGAGTATGTTAACATTCCATAATGATTAGTACCTAGGACGTGGAAGCCTAGACATCTTAATACCCTTCATTAGCCTACAAACCATAGGCTGTTTACTAGGGCTGCAACTAACGAATATTTTCATAATCGATTAGTTGGCGATTATTTTTTCGATTAATCGGATAAAAAAATTAAAATATTTCATTTATTTAAAATAATTTAATAAAGTAACGTAGGATGTCAAAAACAAACAGCAGAATAAAAAACTGATGAAAATGCATTTCTTGTTTTTATTTCCAAACCTGCCCCCCAGTTATGCACATTTGAGCCCAGGCTTGCCACACTGCCTCCCAGACATGCCACAGTGCCCTACCCACATATGCCTTATACCCCCAGATGTGTCACTCCGTCCTCCCCAGGTATGCCATGTACCCCCCCTGATATGCCATAGTGCCCTCACAGATTTGCAGACTCGTTCACAGACACAATACTTTTATAAATAAATACAGGGTTAATCTTCACTGCCCCAGGATTTAGATTCCCCTCAGTTTGCCCCCCTTTACCTCTAATTGCACCTTAAGTTAACCTTATTAAATTAATTAAATTAACCCTCAGTCCTCAGCATTAAATTAACCCTGAAGAGAAGACCCCATTAACCTTAACTGCCGCTAAATTAACCATAAAGACCCCATCAACCACAACTGCCCCTAAATTAACCCTAAACACCCCCATCAACCACAATTAACCCTAAACACCCCACTAACTATAACTGTCCCTAAATTAACCCTAAACACCCCACTAACTATAACTGACCCTAAATTAACCCTAAACACCCCATTAACTATAACTGCCCCTAACTTTCAACAGCCCAAATATTAATTTTATACTCAGATGAGTTCTTGAGCCATGTGGACGGTATCAACACTTTGGTCCCGCTCCTTTAAAGTGCAAATTACCTTACATTGTAAAACCAGATATATCACCTTACAGAAACCCAAATATTCCCAAAAACATTATGCATGAAATGTAATGTCCCATTTTAAAGGCACCCTTCATTTCTTAGAGTGTTTACTGAGAGGTTTATTATGCTGCTGAGGGAATTAAAGAAAGAGATATGCATAACATTAGCCTCTGTGTCTTTATAAATCAATTTACAGCACTAACATCTGCCATAACAACCTTGTGTCACATAATGACTAGTAAGCTCAAAAACCCTTGAAATAGCCCAATCCAGTCACAGTGTGCGATCAGCTGCAGGGGGTCCCAGAAGCATCTTTACAGAACACTGTATAGTTTTCCTTTCTCTGGGGATCCATTCTGTAGTATTAATCACCTCAATGTAACAACATTTACTAGGGGTTGATGGCAAAGAGGTGAACAGGCTGTCATCATCTGTGGGTTATAAGGGAGATGTGCCTTCTATTCTTCTAATAATGGAGGGCATAATATTATCTCTCTGGTATTTAAGTGCTGGTTCTGTCGAGACAGAATATTACATCATTATAGAGTACCATATTCATTGGTCTGCCCCATTAAGTGGCTTAAAATCTCAGGTGAGAAAGATTAATTTAAGATGATCAAGTGGGAAATACCATCAAAATAAAATGTAAATATTAATCTGCCCTTTATAATGTGTAATTTTTTTGTAAGTTTTCATTTGCCTGTGTAATGTGTACATATTTTCTGTGTATTCAGTCTGTACATAAAATACTATGGTTGCATGCTGCCATTTTGGAATAGCGTCATAGATTTAATAGGAGATTTTGACGCCACAAAGATTTTAGATATTCGAAAAATGTCCCCTTTTGTAGTAAAAATCAGGAGATAAAATGATGGATCTTGTGTGTTGTCCTATTACACCCTGTTATCACTTACTACTTAAGCAGTACAGATTGCAAAATTAGACCTGTCAATAAGGATTGTAGAATTATGGTAAGTAATCCACATACCTAAAGAGAATAAAACATTTTCCTTTAACCCCTTCGAGACCGGAACTTACCTGGTACGCCATGGTTTTATGGTAGCTGCAGACCCGGACGTACCAGGTACGTCATCTCAAATCTCAAAAAATGCCCCCACGTCACCACAATCGTGGTGATTGCGGGGCGCGCTGCCTTCCCGGTTGTCTGAGACAGCACAGCCACCCAGAGCCTGCCCCCGAGCCTTCAATCCCACCCACGGAGTGATTTTGTTCTATCGCAGCCTTGAAGGGGTTAACGCTGCACTGATGCTCTCATGGAGCTAACAGGCAGCTTTAGGCAAGTGTGGGGACCTGACACAACATTCCCCTGCTGCCTGATCACTCCATGAGAGCGTCAGTGCAGCGTTTACCCCTTCAGTGCCGCGATCGCGACATTTTATGAAAAACAGATTTTGATTGCGGCATTTTATGGGTTAATACCCATTTTGTACGGGGCTTTGCTGCTGTGGTCTGCCTGGAAGCAGACCAGCAACAGCAAAAACGAGCCCCCACAATCTCCAGCAGACCAGAGATTGCAGGGAGGAGTCTTTTTGATCACGCCTGTATTATCCCCTGCAATCTCCAGTCTACCTGAGCTTGTGTCCCAGCTGCCAGAGGCAGCTTCAGGGACAGGGATTAAAGGTTCTTTGGTCTCCACATGAGTGTGGAGACCAGCCCCCACACCCTCCCTTGCTCAATTAACCCCTTCAATGCCGTGATTGTGTATGACCCCATCGCAGCATTGCAGGGGTTAATATTAGCCCCCACAAGCTTGTAGGGACTAAATGTCAGTCAATGCTATGCTTCAATGAAGCATCAGCATTGAAAGAGTTAAAAATAAAAAAATAACAGCACTTACCACTGAGTTTAACCCCTTAAGGACCAGGCTGTGTGTTACCTTTTGTACCATTGGGACCGAGGCTGTTTTAACACTTTTGCGGTGTTCGTGTTTAGATGTAATTTTCTCCTCACTCAAGTGCTAATTTTAGCACTTGCTCATAATAATAAACTTTATTTTTTTATTTTATTTATTTTATTCTTTTTGGACTTTTTTTTTTTACATTTTGCTGGAACTGGATAGTTCCTCTGATGCATAATAATTTTTAAATGTTACCATTTTTTTATGCTTTTTTTTTTCTTTTATTATTTTTAAAATATTTTACTAATCACATATTGATTAGAAAGCAGGGCTCCATTGACTTGTATGGTTGAATGCAGTACCTGTATTCAACCTGCAAGTGGAGCCAGATTTCTCTAGAGGGTCTGGAGGCCATCTAGTGAACTTTTTCAACTTTATTATTTTTTTACATGGCAGCCGCCATCTTGTGGATGGCGAAGATTACTTGCAGTGATCGAGGCATTTAATCAACACCATTGAAGTTTAGGAGGTGATCGTTTATCGCCTCCTAAACTTTTAAATACGGGCGTCCGCCACCATACGGGGAGGGGCCAGACATGGCCCATGATGCCGATCTCGGTGTTGCTGAATGCCTCGACATCGAGGCATTACAGCAACACCGTTTAAGCTTAGAAAGTGATTGTTGATCACTTTCTAAGCTTGTTTAAGTCTCATGACGTGTCAGGCACGTCAAAGGTTGTTAAGTGACCGTTTTGCATGACGTGCCTGACCCGGCAATGGACGTTAAGGGGTTAATTGCTGCAGAACCAATCAAAGTGGGCTGATGATCAGATCACCCCTGGCCAATAGGAGTGATCTGATCATTACTGCAGCCCCTGGATTACCCTGCACTACAAAAAGAGAGGGGTCATATAGGGTAATTATGAAAAGACACAAATTATTAATAAAAAAATATATATTTATTAACTGATCACTTGTCAGTGATCAATGTCGGCGGTCTAAACTTGTCACTTACAAGTAATCTGATTACTTATTTAAAAATATATAAAAAAAAAGTTTAAAAATTCAAATGCGCACTTTCCAGTTTTGACTCCATAATGTCTGAGACACATGACTTATCTATGCATGTGGGGTATCGCTGTACTCAGGGGGTGTTACTGAACACAAATCAGGACCTATTTTGTTTTTTTCACACATCTACTCAGAAAAATAATCATGGTAAAAACCGCAAAGTGGATGTGAAAAATGTTTTCTTCTTTTGTTAGACTAAATTTGGAAGGTGCCGGTGTGCAATCAGTTGCATTGGACAGGCCAATAAGCCCCCAACTAGATTCCCTAAGCCATCTAGTTTTAGGAAATATATAGTTTTAGGTGGTTTAAATAAAATATGGGACGTTTACGTGTCTCAGATGAGACCTGGACCCAACAATCTGATCTGTCAAAATTCCATGTTTGAAAACTGAAATGCGCGTGTTCCAATTTGGAACTCGCAGTGCAAAAGAGACATGCTCTACCCATGTATTCCTGTACTCGGGGGGTGTTCCTAAATACAAATTACAAGTTTTTTCAGTCATTTTGTGTACCCGGGGAAAACGAAATACTGTGTTCGGATAGAATGGGTTTGTTAAAAAAAAAATAAAAAAATAAAAAAAAAAATAAATGAAATTTTACTGCAATGTTTAGGACTGGCACTAAGATGGTTAAATAAAAAGTGTTAAAATGCCCCAAGTAAAATAATTTGGGATGTCATCTACCAAAAAATATATACTTTTGTTGAGCTGTTTTTCTTTTTGAGCGCAACTCCCAGGATACCACATTTTAAAAACAGTGATGCGCTTCATTCATATTTAACCCTTTAAGTGCAAAAAAATGAAACTACCAGGCATATGAGGTGTTTCCAAAAACAGGAGAAATACCCCAAAACACTTTTGGAGGGTTTTTTTCCATTTGCACTTGTTATATTAAGTTTTTATAGGTGAAACTGTGAAAATATTTCCTTTTTTCCCTAATTTCCCCCATATTTTAAGATATTTTCCATACTTAATGATGGTTTATATATATATATTCAAAATATCGGTTTAGTAGCTTTGGTTGCATTTAACAGGTGGTACAGCACTGCAGAATATGAGGATGCTATATAAAATAAATAGGGATTTCCTATCGGTTATAATTGGCATAGGTGTGTGGTGTAAAACAGCTGCCTGGAGCTTGAATTGAGATATAACCAATAACAATATGTTCCAGAATGGTTCAATAGGTCTACAATTGTAAGCTCGTTTGAGCAGGGACCTCACCACCTGTTGACCTCTCTGACTCCTCCCCCCTCCCATACACTGCTCTGCCTCTCTCCTGACTCCCTGGTGTTTTGTGAACCTCCGTTGCTGACAGGCACTTTCACTGCAGCTTCATAGAAGCCTCAGCGTAAGTGAAGATGAGTAACGGAGTCTGTGCACATCGTGCAGACCCCCACCGGCTGACAGAGAATCGAGGTCTCCTGCAGAGGCTCATCCTCTCTGTTAGCCGGTGGGGGTCTGCACGATGTGCACAGACAGCCTCCGTTACTGCCCTTCACTTACGCTGAAGCTTCTATGAAGCTGCAGTAAAAGTGCCTGTCAGCAACGGAGGTTCACAAAACATCAGGGAGTCGGGAGAGAGGCAGAGTGGCGTATGGGAGGGGGGAGGAGTCAGAGGGGTGTATGGGAGGGGGGAGGAGGCAGTGTGGAGTATGGGAGGGGGGAGGAGCCAGAGTGGTGTATGGGAGGGCGGAGGAGCCAGAGTGGTGTATGGGAGGGGGCAGAGTGGTGTATGGGAGGAGGCAGAGTGGCGTATGGGAGGGGGAGGAGGCAGAGTGGAGTATGGGAGGGGGAGGAGGCAGAGTGGTGTATGGGAGGGGGAGGAGGCAGAGTGGAGTATGGGAGGGGGGAAGAGGCAGAGTGGTGTATGGGAGGGGGAGGAGGCAGAGTGGCGTATGGGAGGGGGAGGAGGCAGAGTGGAGTATGGGAGGGGGAGGAGGCAGAGTGGTGTATGGGAGGGGGAGGAGGCAGAGTGGAGTATGGGAGGGGGGAAGAGGCAGAGTGGTGTATGGGAGGGGGAGGAGGCAGAGTGGTGTATGGGAGGGGGAGGAGGCAGAGTGGAGTATGGGAGGGGGAGGAGGCAGAGTGGAGTATGGGAGGGGGAGGAGGAGGCAAAGTGGAGTATGGGAGGGGGGAGGAGGCAGAGTGGTGTATGGGAGGGGGGAGGAGGCAGAGGGGTGTATGGGAGGGGGAGGAGGCAGAGTGGTGTATGGGAGGGGGGAGGAGGCAGAGTGGAGTATGGGAGGGGGGAGGAGGCAGAGTGGTGTGGGTGAGTTATAGTGGTGTATGGGGGGTATAATGAATTTCAGAGTGGCATATCTGGGGGAGGCAGAGTGGTGAATCAGGGAGTATAATGAATTTCAGGGTGGTGCAGGGTATTTATGGGGAGCGGAGTGGCATATCAGGGTGCACAGTGGCATATTGGGAGGTATAAGGCATAAATAGGGGCGAGTGGCATATTAGAAGTTATAAGGCATATAGGGGGTATAAGGCATATCGATATTAGGCATATCAGGGGGGCATAATACATATCTGGAGGTAAAAGGTATATCAGGGGGCTCAGTTGCATATCACTGGTATATAAGGAGTATAAGGCATATCGGGGGCACAGTGGCATATCAGGGGGCACAGTGGAATCTCTGGCATATAGGAGGTATAAGGCATATCTGGGGGCAGAGTGGCAAGCTGGGGGTAAGATGTGCATAACTGGGGGCAGTTTGGTAAATAAAAGAAATATTTTTATTAAATATGAAAAATAGTTAACATATTAATTAATATTTACTAATAACTTTGTATTAAAACCTAGTTTGAGAAACACTGTGTTTGGGTTCTTGTAGCTTTTATTATTATGTCAGTAAAATAAGAAGGTGAATAGAGAGAGGCCATTGCAACAAAGAGATGAAAGTGTAAATCTTACGTTTTTTTTATTACATTATTTTAAATAAAAAAAATTGCATTTTTTTATCCGATTAATTGAAAAAATAATCGGCCAACTAATCGATTATTAAAATAATCGTTAGTTGCAGCCCTAATTAGTATAAAGTGTTTCCAATAGCGTGAGGTCTACAGGGAATGTGTGTTGCCCCTCCCCAAGTAATCTGATTTAAATCTTGCGCTGATGATAAAGAAAGTGTGTCTTAACCCCTTAACGTCCATTCCCGGGTCAGGTACGTCATGCAAAACTGTCACTTAACGACCTATGACGTGCCTGACACGTCATGAGACTTAAACAAGCTGATCGTTGATCACTTTCTAAGCTTAAACGGTGTTGCTGTAATGCCTCGATGATTAGGGTGTTGTTTGATACGCATACCTGGAGCTATAAATTTATACCCAAAGTACAATTTGTGTAAAAAAAAAATACCAAAAAAATACTACCACAAAGTGTAGCAAAGGCTGGTGGTAGAATCTCATGCATGGAATGGGTTAAAATACTAGCATTTGAAATAAATTGGGGTGTCTAGTTTTCAAAAATATATGGTATGATGGGGAAAATTGAATTAGCCGGCTTCAAAGATGGTCCTATTAGGACATGGGGGCAGAATGACCAGATGTAAAAGTTCCAAGTTAAAAAATGTGTACTTCCTAAATGTGGCATTTTACCTCCCAAACAACCCGACAAACCCATGCATGGGGGATATGACTGTACTCGGGAGATGTTGCTGAACACATATTGGGGACTTGCTTGAAAGTGTTGTATACCAGGAGCTGTAAATCCATACCTGAAGAGCAATTTTAGTGATAAAAAACACAAAATATATTACTACCGCAAAGTTTGACAAAGACTGGTGGTAGAATTAGTGCATGGTAAGAGTTAAAATTCTAGCATTTGAAATACTTTGGGGTGTCTAGTTTTCAAAAATATATGATTTGATGGGGTAAATTGCGTTGGCCGGCTTCAGAGATACCCAAAATGGCACATGGGGGGAAGAATTACCAGATTTGGAAAAAATGGTCTTGAAATAGCAAAACGCTACTTGTACTTAATGCTCCATAACGTGAAGAAAAAAACAAAAAAACATAAAAACATTGGGTATTTCTAAACTCAGGACAAATAGTAGAATATATTTAGTAGGTTTTTTCATTAGCTTTTTTGGATGAGTAAAATATTCTTGGGGTAAAAGTCAGAAAATGTTTTTTTCTTTTTACGTTTTTCATCATATTTGATTATTTTTTTTTATGAGAAATATGATCAAAACAATGGTATCTGAAGAAAGCCCTTCTTGTCCTGAAAAAAACAACATATTTAGTGAACCCACACAAATTATAAGTGAGGAGAAAATTACATCTAAACACGAACAACGCAAAAGTGTTAAAACAGCCTGCCAGAGGCAGCTTCAGGGACAGGGGAGAGGGTTCTTTGGTCTCCACATGAGTGTGGAGACCAGCCCCAACACCCTCCTGCTGCCTGATCGCTCCCTGAGAGCAACAGTGCAGCGTTAACCCCTTCAATGCAGCGATCGCGGCATTTAGGGGTTAATTCCCGTTTTGTAAGGGGCTCTGCTGCTGGTGGTCTGCCAAACAGCAAAAACGAGCCCCCACAAGCCCTTTGATGATTCCTGTAGGCATGGAAGCCTACAGCAGTCATCAAAGAGACTCCCCCTTCAATGGCTGGTCTATAGACCAGCAATTGCGTCCCGATCGCTCTATGAGAGCGACAGTGCAGCGTTAACCCCTTCAATTCCACAATTGTGTATAACACATTTGTGGCATTGCAGGGGTTAACATTTGTCCCCACAAGCTTGTAGGGGCTAAATATCAGTCAATGCTGTGCTCCAATGGACCATCAGCATTGATAGCGTTAAAAAAAAAAAGTATTAAAAAAAAAAAAACCAACAAAAAACAGCACTGACCTGAAAGTCCAAGGTGCTTCCAGGTCAAATGCTGTGAGTTGTGAGTTTAGTAAGTGGGCTGATGATGATCAGATCACTCCTAACCAACTGTCAGTTTAAAAAAAATCCTGGCTCCTAACTTTTTTAGCTGGCGCCTAGATTCACAACAAATTTGTCAAGCCCTGGGCTAGCCTGTCGACAGGAGACTCATTGGAATCTGTGGCATGATACATAAAGCTTAAGATTCTAGTAGTATTTTCTCTGGCTTTACGTCCTTGCACAAATCCAACGTGGCCTACATGCATCACCTGTGGAATTACATATTTCAGCTTGTTGGTAGAATTTTTTAAAATTATTTAGATCTGCATTAAGGAAGGAAATTAGTCTAGAACTACTATTTAGGGGCCTTCCCATGTTTGTGTAACACTGTCATACGGGCTTCTGTTTGAGGATCTAATTGTGTATTAATGTTCAACAAATTCAGCATTCCGACCAGGTGGGTTGACAGAGTATCTCGAAAGAAATATTTGTTTGTGAAGCCATCTGGTCCAGGGTTTTTATCATTAGAGGAAGTCTTGATTGCTTCCAACACCTCCTCCAAGTGATATTGGGGAATCAAGGGTCCCAGCCACATCTTGGAGGAATTCTACTGCTTAGATGGGATTGGACATAGGATTAGATTTTTGTTTCTAATTGTGCTTGCGTGGAGGTAACATTCTATAAGGTATTGCTGTGGCTGTGATTCCAAATTAATAATATAAAAAAATCTTAATTTTAGAAGATTAAACGGTTACCGATTTGGGGGATAAGTTTCTGTAGGACTTCCATAGAGGATCCAGAGGATTTGTTTAATAAACTCTGTTGCTTTCTCTATGTTTGGACTAGCTCCCAGTTGTATTACATACCCTATAATTATAGCCTTACAATGAACTTGGAAGCATTTTGTCCGTGTTTTCTCTAAAATAATTTTTAAGGTGGGAGCTCAATTCAGAAACATGGTGTGGGTTATCAAACAGAATCTTCTTAAGCTTCCATAACAACATTCTATGTGTAAATTGAGGTAACTGTATTGTAATGTGGTTGGGTCACATGATCACTTAAGCACATCTATCTGACAATCGCGGTGGGACAGAAAAATCATGCTAATGCTGAATATTTTTGATGCAAAGTGGAAAATAGTTGAGTTGTAGCGTGTTGGAGACGCCAAGCATCTGCCAACTGCACAAAATAAAGGGCGTTCCTCAAAATCAAGCTGTGCCAAATCAAGGTCTAACTTAAGGTTAATATCGCCCCTCCAAGTATCACAATTTCCTCAATAAATTCTGTCAGCTTATAAAGGATGCCGGAAACAAACACATGCTGGTTTCTGTTTGGGACATGTACGCTTGAGTGATATGTAATTGTGCCCTTAAGAAATAAAACTCTGCCTTCTTGGTCTTTCCACATCTTAATAAGTGTAAAGCAGGGCTTGACAAATTTGTTGTGAATCTAGGCGCCAGGTAAAAAAGTTAGGAGCCAGGATTTTTTTAAACTAACAGTTGGTCAGGAGTGATCTGATCATCATCAGCCCACTAAACTCACTTACTTTTAACTCTTTTGATGCTGATGTTCAATTGGAGCACAGCATTGACTGATATTTAGTCCCCACAAGCTTGTGGGGACAAATGTTAACCCCTGCAAAGCAACGAATGTGTCATACACAATTGTGGCATTGAAGGGGTTAACGCTGCACTGTCGCTCTCATGGAGCGATCGGGCAGCAGGGGAGGGTTGGGGCTGCTCTCCACACTCATGTGGAGACCAAAGAACCCTCTCCTCTGTCCCTGAAGCTGCCTCTGGCAGCTGGGACGCAATTACTGGTCTATAGACCAGACATTGCAGGGAGGGGAGTCTCTGATGACTGCTGTAGGCTTCCATGCCTACAGGAATCATCAAAGGGCTTGTGGGGGCTTGTTTTTGCTGTTGCTGGTCTGCCTGGGCTTCCAGGCAGACCACCAGCAGCAGAGCCCCTTACAAAACGGGAATTAACCCCTAAATGCTGCGATCACGGCATTGAAGGGGTTAACGCTGCACTGTCGCTCTCATGGAGCGATCAGGCAGCTGGGGGGTGTTGGGTCAGGTCCCTACACTTGTGTGGGGACCCAATCAACACACAACCCCCTTCCCTGAAGCTGCCTGTGGCAGCTGAAAACACGATTGCTGGTTTTGCAGCAACCGCGTTTTCAGCCTACAGGATCACTCCGTGGGAGTGACCTCAGGCTCGGGGGTGGGCTCTGAGTGGCTGTGCTGTCTGCCCAGACTCCTGGGCAGACAGCAGCAGCAGCGCCCCCGTGTGGTGACTCAGCCTCTTACATCCACAATTTTTTCTGGATGTAAGAGGCTGACAAAAACTAGGCGCTAGGACAAAATTCTCTGTCGCCATGGCGACCTGGCGCCTGGGATTTGTCGAGCCCTGGTGTAAAGTGTGCTGAGTTAGCAAGACATTTGGCTACAATTTTTTGTTTTGGAATTCTGGGCGTTGAAGCAATGCAACTTGGGAAAATTTCTTTTTGTAAATTTCGACATTTTGTTGTTCTTGAAACATGTCTCTTGAATAAAAACAATTGTGCTTCCGAGAGGTTTTAAATCATGACAAAGATTAGCTATTTTTTTTTCTGGCGTAGTCAGACCTTGAACATTCCAGGATGGGCACTTCATTATATCAGGAGTCATTACAGGGATTATAAAATAGCATAGAGATTTGTCCACCAAGATTGTGACCAGTGTAAGAGATCCCAAATAAATAAACATTGTATGGCAAAGACATTGACATGTTAGAAGATAAGACTTCATTGTCTTCTGAAGTTTACTAGTGAACAAAGACTTGGCCAATGTATCAAGAATGTTGACAAGATATCATCTACTGACCCTTTTGTGGGTACAGAACGGATATGACCCTAGTGAAAGGGATGTTACCCCCTGTAACAGCGACGGGTGCTAGATTTGCTTGGAGTCACAATCCACAGATGGGGATGTGTCCAATTCAGGACTGCTGCCCACTATAGCAGTGGGCCACTTCATCAGAAATGTACGTGTGCGTGGGCCACACTCATTTTTCACAGCGAAAAAATATGGCCTTTTAGCTTTATAATGCATATTAATACAGGGTTAATTTGGCAATAATGAAAAGAGCAGTGGACAAACAGTTTTTCGATCAACGTTTATATGTCATTCTATCAATACTAAATTACTCAACCCCTTAACGACAATTCATGTACATGCACTGGGTCACGATGCAATGTGTTATTGACGATGCCCGTATATGTACGTGGTAGCGTTATTTGCCGTTGATCTCTGCAAATCACTGGTCTGTCAATCAGCTCCCCCCCAGCCAGATAGAAATCTGGTGAGGGACATTCCAGGATGCCTCTTCATTAAGGCAAACCTGCAATGTCCCAGAGGGGGTTCACATCCACTCGATCGCCATGATTCACGTGGGGTTCGGTGGGTTTAACGACAGACCAGTGATTTCTTTGTTAACCAAAAGATCCCCATATTTTATATTTTTTTATAGTTAATTAGATGAAATGATAAAAATAATGGTATCTAAAGATAATCCTGTTTGTCCTGAAAAAAAAATCTATAATGTGTGTGGGCGCAAAAAATGAGAGAAGAAAATTACAGTATTTGCTCGATTATAAGATGAGGTTTTTTTCAGAGCATTTGTCCTCAGAGCAACTACCCTTTGTTTTATAATCGGGGTCATCTTATAATCAAGCCTCAAATAGGTCTGACTATGAGACTAAGATCCAGATCCTCCGCAGCGCTGCAGGGGACCTGGATCCTCCTGTCTCCCTCCCCAACTTACCAGTGCTTCTGAGTCCCCGGTCACCGGGGAATTCTCCCTGACAGCCGGGGAAGGTCTGTGCGATGGACGCAGACAACCCCCGCTGCTAACCACACCTCCTTCCGGCTGCAGCGGAAGTTGCCTACGCGAATCGCGTAGACGTTAACACGCTGTCCGGACAACACACCGGATGTCAGAAGCACCGTTAAGTTTTTTTTTTTTTTTGGGGGGGTGTTAAATGGGGAACATAAGGCATTTCTGTAGGCAGAGTGTTCTACGAAATGCCTTTTAACCCCCTTAATGCCACTCTGCCTCCAGAAATGTCTTTTAACCCTCTATACGCCACTCTGCCTCCTGAAATGCCTTATACCGTATTGGCTCGAATATAGGCCGCACTTTTTCCCCCACTTTAAGTTTTTAAAGTGGGGGTGCGGCCTATATTCGGGGTCTAGCGCCCGATGGCCAGGACATGCAGTCCCGGGCGCCGGGCAGGCAGTGGGGTTAGGATACAGATCCCCCGCAGCGGTGCAGGGGACCTGTATCCTACTCTCTGATACGCTGAGAAAGCCTCCCCTGCCAGCACTTCCCACAGGGGGGAGTGCCGGCACAGGAGATTGTCTAAGCGCATCGCGCAGACGTTCACCGGCAGCGGCGATGAGCGTGAACAACCTCCGCTGCCGGCACGTCTGCACGATGTGCTTTAACAATCTCCCTTGCCGGGAATTCCTTGATTTTTAAAGCACATCTTGCAGACGTTCCGGCAGCGGAGGTTGTTTCTGCTCGCATCGCTGCTGTCGGTGAACGTCTGCGCGAACAATCTTCCTTGCCGGTACTTCCCACGGCGGAAGTGCCGGCACCAGAAGTTGAATACGTGTTATGTGTAGATGTCCCCCGCTGGCCCCGCAAGACCCCGGAGTCTGCACCGGTAAGTCTGGTGGTGGTGGTGGGGGGGACATCTTGGGGACAGAGTGGCAGCATATCTCGGGGGGGTAGAGTGGCAGCATATCTCGGGGGGGGTAGAGTGGCAGCATATCTCGGGGGGGGGCAGAAACTTTTTTCATTAAAAAAGCACCTAACTTTTAGGGTGCGGCCTATATTCTGGTGCGGCCTATATCCAAGCCAATACGGTACCTCCCTGTATGCCACTCTGCCCCATAATATGCCTTTTAACCCCCTAAATACCAGAGTGGCATATAGGGGTATACAGTGGGGCAAAAAAGTATTTAGTTAGCCACCAATTGTGCAAGTTCTCCCACTTACAAAGATGAGAGAGGCCTGTAATTTTCACCATAGGTACACTTCAACTATGAGAGACAGAATGAGACAACAGAGTCCATAAATCACATTGTCTGATTTTTAAAGAATTTATTTGCAAATTATGGTGGAAAATAAGTATTTGGTCAATAACAAAAGTTCATATCAATACTTTGTTATATACCCTTTATTGGCAATGACAGAGGTCAAACGTTTTCTGTAAGTCTTCACAAGGTTTTCACACGCTGTTGCTGGTATTTTGGACCATTCCTCCATGCAGATGTCCTCTAGAGCAGTGATGTTTTGGGGCTGTCGCTGGGCAACACAGACTTAAGGATATCATAGCACAGGGCTTGACAAATTTGTTGTGAATCTAGGCGCCAGGTAAAAAAGTTAGGAGCCAGGATTTTTTAAAACTAACAGTTGGTCAGGAGTGATCTGATCATCATCAGCCCACTTACTAAAATCACAGCTTTGACCTGGAAGCACCCTGGACTTTCAGGTCAGTGCTGTTTTTTTTTTTGTTTTTTTTTTTAACTCTTTCGATGCTGATGTTCCATTGGAGCACAGCATTGACTGATATTTAGTCCCCACAAGCTTGTGGAGACAATTGTTAACCCCTGCAATGCCACGAATGTGTCATACACAATTGTGGCATTGAAGGGCTTAACGCTGCACTGTCGCTCTCATGGAGCGATCAGGCAGCGGGGGGGTGTTGGGGCTGGTCTCCACACTCATGGGGAGACCAAAGAACCCTCTCTCCTGTCCCTGAAGCTGCCTCTGGCAGCTGGGACTCAATTGCTGGTCTATAGACCAGACATTGCAGGGGGGAGTCTCTTTGATGACTGCTGTAGGCTTCCATGCCTACAGGAATCATCAAAGGGCTTGTGGGGGCTCGTTTTTGCTGTTGCTAGTCTGCCTGGGCTTCCAGGCAGACCACCAGCAGCAGAGCCTCGTACAAAACGGGAATTAACCCCTAAATGCCCATTGAAGGGGTTAACGCTGCACTGTCGCTCTCATGGAGCGATCAGGCAGCAGGGGGGTGTTGGGTCAGGTAACCACACTTGTGTGGGGATTCCAATCAACACTGAACCCCCTTTCCTGAAGCTACCTGTGGCAGCTGAAAACACGATTGCTGGTTTTCTAGCAACCGCGTTTTCAGCCTACAGGCTCACTCCGTGGGAGTGATCACAGGCTCGGGGGCGGGCTCTGAGTGGCTGAGCTGTCTGCCCAGACTCCTGGGCAGACAGCAGCAGCGCCCCCGTGTGGTGACTCAGCCTCTTACATCCACAATTTTTTCTGGATGTAAGAGGCTGACAAAACCTAGGTGCCAGGACAAAATTCTCTGTCGCCATGGCGACCTGGCGCCTGGGATTTGTCGAGCCCTGTCATAGCACTAGAAAGGGTGCAGAGGCGGGCTACAAAATTAATAAAAGCAATGGAGCACTATAGTTATGAAGAAAGGTTAACTAATTTAAATCTGTTTAGTTTAGAAAAACGTCGCCTCAGAGGGGATATGATAACATTATATAAATATATTTGGGGCCAATACAAACCATTGTGTGGAAATCTGTTCATAAACAGGACTATGCATAGGACACGTGGTCATGCGTTCAGATTGGAAGAAAGGAGATTTAGACTAAAGCAGAGGAAAGGGTTTTTTTTACAGTAAGGACAATAATTCTCTGCCTGCAGAGGTAGTTTTATCGGAGTCTGTACAGACGTTTAAACTGCAACTGGATGGATACCTGGAAAAACATAATATTCAGGGATATAATCTTTAATTATGGGGAAACAGCTTATTGATCCAAGGCGAAATCTGACTGCCATTTTGGGGTCAAGAATGAATTTTTTTCCCTGGTTAGTGCAAAATTGGAAAGAGCGAAACCGGGGGGTTTTTTGCCTTCTTTTGGATCAACAGCAACAAATTAACAGATATAGGAAAGGCTGAACTTGATGGACGCATGTCTTTTTTCAGCCTATATAACTATGTAACTATGTAACAATGAACAGATTTCCACACAATGGTTTGTATTGGCCCGAATATATTTATATAATGCTATCATATCCCCTCTGAGGCGACGTTTTTCTAAACTAATCAGATTTAAACTAATTAACCTTTCTTCATAACAAGTGTTCCATTCCTTTTATTAATTTAGTAGCCCACCTCTGTACCTTTTCCAGTGCTATAATAGCCTTCTTTAGAATAGGTGCCCAAAATTATATTTTTACCCCGCAAATTGATGCCCCTTTTTATACATGACAATACCTTACTGGCCTCGGCAACTGCTGACTGACATTGCACATTGTTTCCTAGTTTGTTGTCTAAAACAATTTCCAAACCCTTCTCATTTGTTGTTATCCCTAATTCACTACCATTTAGGGTGTAAATTGCCTGTGCATTACCTACCCCGAAGTGCATAACTTTGCATTTATCTACATTAAATTTCATCTGCCATTTGTATGCCCAGTCCCCCAGTCTATCTAAATCTCTCTGCAGGGATATGTTCTGCCACACCAACACCCAAACACACACACCAGGATAGCCTTTCCACACCAACACCCAGACACACACACCAGGACAGGCTCTGCCACACCACTACTAGGGATGCACCAAATTGAAAATTCTGGACCAAAACTGAAAAATTCAGGATTCACTTGGCCGAGCTATTAGAAATGGACAAAGCTGCCTAGTATAAGGCTAGGTTTACATTTGGTTTTTTTTTTGCTAAAAACGCCCATAAAAACGCCAATAGCGCCACCTGGCGTTTTTTTAGTGGAAAAACGCAGCAGCCAGATGTTAGCTGTTCTTCAATAGGAAATCGCAAAATGCCATTTCCACTTGGCGTTTTTCTGTCTGGCGTTTTTTCAGTCCTCTTTGGCGTTTTTCTGCTTTTTTTGGGCTCTGTGGCAGTTTTTCAAAATCGCAGCATGTTCACACTCTGGCGTTTTTTTGCAAGGAAATCATGGCGTTTTTCTCCAATAGAAGTCTATGGGAGAGAAAAAACGCCATGAAAAAGCCATGTGGGTTTATTGTCTTGGCGTTTTTTATGGCGTTTTTTCCACAGTTACAATGCAGAGGATGGACCCAGTATCTGTGTGTCCTACGAGAAATAGGCTGAAAACAAACAGTTTCACACAAAACAAAGTCCTGGACTGGTTCATATTGAATTTTACACATTTGGAACAAACATGCCATTACAAACAAACATACGCGACCGGATCCTGCGTGCCAAAAGCAACAGCAAACAATTTGCACCATCATTTGGGGCCAATCTTCCCAGAGGAGCAGACATTCGAAATAAAGCATGCCTTACAAACCACAGAAAAGGGACAAAAGGGTCTACCAAGTAAATGACATCAGGAGAGAGCAGATACTTGCCATTTATCCTAATCCCTTTTAGCTGGGTGAAACTTCTAACTTGTAAAGGCTGGAAAAACTGCCTAAGGTCAAAAAAAGCAATTTCCACAGAAAGGCTAAAACGCCAGAAAAAACTGCAGAAAAAACGCCAAAACGCAGGTAAATGCAGTGGCAGTTTTCTTGGCAGTTTTCCTGGCGTTTTTCATCAAGAAAAAAACGCCGGACAAAAACCCAAGTGGAAACCTAGCCTTAGGCAGTTATAATCATGGGGTATTTGCTAACCAGAAATTGATGATTGAAAAAACGTAAAACAGCTAAAAGTTTTAATTTTTAGGGCATTTTAAAATATAACTTACATGGTAATCATTCCTCACAAACAGATCACAGACCTGTAAAACCTGGTGATTCAGAGCCATCCAGATCAACTGATGTGCGAAACCGTGCAGTTTTGCTTGACCGTGGTTTGTCACTGTGAGGCTAGGTTTCCACTTGGGTTTTTGTCCGGCGTTTTTTTCTTGATGAAAAACGATAGGAAAACTGCCAAGAAAACTGCCGCTGCATTTACCTGCGTTTTGGCGTTTTTTCTGCAGTTTTTTCTGGCGTTTTAGCCTTTCTGTGGAAATTGCTTTTTTTGACCTTAGGCAGTTTTTCCAGCCTTTACAAGTTAGAAGTTTCACCCAGCTAAAAGGGATTAGGATAAATGGCAAGTATCTGCCCTCTCCTGCTGTCATTTACTTGGTAGACCCTTTTGTCTCTTTTCTGTGGTTTGTAAGGCATGCTTTATTTCGAATGTCTGCTCCTCTGGGAAGATTGGCCCCAAATGATGGTGCAAATTGTTTGCTGTTGCTTTTGGCACGCAGGATCCGGTCGCGTATGTTTGTTTGTAATGGCATGTTTGTTCCAAATGGTGTAAAATTCAATATGAACCAGTCCAGGACTTTGTTTTGTGTGAAACTGTTTGTTTTCAGACTATTTCTCGTAGGACACACAGATACTGGGTCCATCCTCTGCATTGTAACTGTGGAAAAAACGCCATAAAAAGCGCCAAGGCAATAAACCCACATGGCTTTTTCATGGCGTTTTTTCTCTCCCATAGACTTCTATTGGAGAAAAAAAGCCAAGATTTCTTGCAAAAAACGCCAGAGTGTCAACATGCTGCAGTTTTGAAAAACTGCCACAGAGCCCAAAAAAGCAGAAAAACGCCAAAGAGGACTGAAAAAACGCCAAACAGAAAAACGCCAAGTGGAAATTGCATTTTGCGATTTCCTATTGAATTACAGCTAACATCTGGCTGCAGGCGTTTTTCACAAAAAAACGCCAGGTGGCGCTATTGGCGTTTTTATAGGCGTTTTTAGCAAAAAAAAACCCAATGGAAACCAAGCCTTAGGCTAGGTTTCCACTTGGGTTTTTGTCCGGCGTTTTTTTCTTGATGAAAAACGCCAGGAAAACTGCCAAGAAAACTGCCACTGCATTTACCTGCGTTTTGGCGTTTTTTCTGCAGTTTTTTCTGGCGTTTTAGCCTTTCTGTGGAAATTGCTTTTTTTGACCTTAGGCAGTTTTTCCAGCCTTTACAAGTTAGAAGTTTCACCCAGCTAAAAGGGATTAGGATAAATGGCAAATGCCCTCTCCTGATGTCATTTACTTGGTAGACCCTTTTGTCTCTTTTCTGTGGTTTGTAAGGCATGCTTTATTCCGAATGTCTGCTCCTCTGGGAAGATTGGCCCCAAATGATGGTGCAAATTGTTTAATGTTGCTTTTGGCACGCAGGATCCAGTCGCGTATGTTTGTTTGTAATGGCATGTTTGTTCCATATGGTGTAAAATTCAATATGAACCAGTCCAGGACTTTGTTTTGTGTGAAACTGTTTGTTTTCTGCCTATTTCTCGTAGGACACACAGATACTGGGTCCATCCTCTGCATTGTAACTGTGGAAAAAACGCCATAAAAAACGCCAAGGCAATAAACCCACATGGCTTTTTCATGGCGTTTTTTCTCTCCCATAGACTTCTATTGGAGGAAAAACGCCAAGATTTCTTGCAAAAAACGCCAGAGTGTCAACATGCTGCGATTTTGAAAAACTGCCACAGAGCCCAAAAAAGCAGAAAAACGCCAAAGAGGACTGAAAAAACGCCAGACAGAAAAACGCCAAGTGGAAATGGCATTTTGCGATTTCCTATTGAATTACAGCTAACATCTGACTGCAGCCGTTTTTCACAAAAAAAACGCCAGGTGGCGCTATTGGCGTTTTTATAGGCGTTTTTAGCAAAAAAAAACCAAGTGGAAACCTAGCTTTATAGTGGTTCTGTTGTGACAAAATCTGCCTTCTTTCTTCTGATAAAGCACTTAATCTCACCTGAGGACACTGACACCCTAGAGAAAAGCACAATATAAATGCCCGTTGTGATGGAGTGTGGGATAAAATAACCTAGAGATCATATTTAATGTTAAGGTAAATTTAGTGAGCACTGATCTTATTATCAGGGCTGGACTGAAATTGGCAAAATGATAAAATTCACAGTTACATTTGATAGACATTACAAGCAATATGGAGCTAGCCTCTATAACTACAATGCTGTTGTGGCAGCTTGTATAGGTTTTAGATATTTATATATATACAAAGTCTTTAGTATGTACTAAAATCGTAAAAAACAGGGACATATTAGGATTATTAGCGGTTAGATTACGTTAAAATAATATACTTTATTAAACAAATAGAATTTAAAACGAAAATAATTAAAATCGTAGAAATCGCTTTTTTTAATATAAACAAAACGAGGGTTTCTGGGAAATGATTCCCAGACGTCTTTTTGCCGATATCTGCATTACTATACAAATGGTTGCTATAAAAACTTTGAAAATAAAGGAAGCACTATATAATATAGTGGATGGGGGTGGTACAATATTGGGGGATTGAAGGGGAATAAAAACCTAAAAAGATCGCTATAGCGATAAAATAGTGCATATAGTATAACACACAAAAAGAGGTAAAAGATTAATAATTTGATAAATAAAGCTATAGAACATCAATAAAAAAGGGAAATAACAGTAAATACATGGTTTGAGGCTAAATGTTTTAAAATTACATTATGTATAGAACAATAAAGTATAAAAAAAACTATAGAAATAAATAGATATTATTAAAGGATAAAATGAAATTTGTAGAATGCCTCTGCACTTTCTCCAGCTCTATTGCATTCTTCTTTAAAACTGGTGCCCAAAATTGCACCACATATTCAAGGAGAGGCCTCACCTAAAATTATGTTTTCATCTTAGATTTTTATCTGGAGTCAGCCCTTCCCACGATTGATTTAAGGTTTCTGTAGTGCTGAATTGCCAATCAGCAGGTAGTGGCTTTTCTTTTATACAGATGAAAAAAGTCATTTAGTATTGCTGCCTTTTCCTGATCGTCACTTATTAACTCACCATCTCCAGATTTCAAAACACCTACATTGTCACTCCTAAATTTTGTGGCATTAATGTACTTAAAAAATATTTTTGGATTTGTTTTGCTCTCCTTGGCTATTATCTTCTCATTGTTAAATTTCGACAGTCTAATAGAAACATAGAAACATAGAAAGTGATGGCAGATAAGAACCAGTAGGCCCATCCAGTCTGCCCAACCTCTGAGTACTTTCCTTTAGTACTTGCCCTTATCCTATATCTAGCTTGGCCTTATGCCTATCCCATGCTTGCTTAAATGACTTTACTGTATTAACATCTACCACTTCTGCTGGAAGGCTATTCCATGCGTCCACTACCCTTTCCATAAAGTAATATTTTCTGATGTTACCATTAAACCTTTGCCCCTCTAGTTTATGTTTGTGTCCTCTTGTTGTGGTAGTATTTCTCCTTTTAAATAACCTATCTTCCTTTACCTTATTGATTCCCTTTAAGTATTTAAATGTTTCTATCATATCCCCCCGTCCCGTCTTTTTTCCAGGCTATATGGGTTAAGATCCTTTAACCTGTCCTGGTAAGGTTTATCTTGTAATCCATAAACCATTTTAGTAGCCCTTCTCTGCACTTTCTCCAACGTTTCTATATCCTTCTGGAGATACGGTCTCCAGTACTGTACACAATACTCCAAGTGAGGTCTCACCAGTGATCTATACAACGGCATGAGCACTTCCCTCTTTCTACTACCTCTTGCTATACAACCAAGCATTCTGCTAGCATTACCTGCTGCTCTACTGCATTGTCTGCCTACCTTTAAATCCTCAGAAATAATTACCCCTAAATCCCTTTCCTCACACATTGAGGTTAGGACAGTATCAAATATTCTATACTCTGCCCTTGGGTTTTTATGCTCCAGGTGCATTACTTTGCATTTATCCACATTAAATGCCAGTTGCTACAGCTCTGACCGTTTTTCCAGTTTGCCTAAATCATTTGCCATTTGGCTTCTTCCTCCAGGAACTAGACATACCTTTCCACCAAGGCCATCTGCAATATCACTAATAAAAATATTAAAGAGAATGGGTCCAAGTACAGATCCTTGAGGTACCCCACTGGTAACAAGACCTTGTTCTGTATATATGCCATTGACTACAACCCTCTGTTGCCTGTCACTCAGCCACTCCTTAATCCATTCAACAACATTGGGATCTAAACCCAGAGATTGCAGTTTATTTATAAGTGGCACAGTGTCAAAGGCTTTACTGAAATCCAGATACGCAATGTCTACTGCACCACCTTGATCAATTACTTAAGTCACCCAATCAAAGAAATCAATAAGATTCGTTTGGCATGATCTTCCTGAGGAAAACCCATGTTGTTTTTGCTCTTGAAAGCCATGTGACTTCAGATGTTCAACAATCCTTTCCTTTAACATTGTTTCCATTAATTTCCCCACCACAGATGTAAGACTTACTGGCCTGTAGTTGCCCGACTCCTCCCTATTGCCTTTTTTGTGAATGGGCACAACATTCGCTACTTTCCAATCCCCTGGGACGACTCCCATTACCAATGATTCGTTAAATATATCAGTTAACGGTTTTGCTAGTACACCCCCAAGCTCTTTTAATAGCTTGGGTGTATCCCATCAGGCCCCATCCACTTATTTATCGTTACCTTAGACAACTGAAGTAGAACCTCCGCCTCGATAAACGCACATATTTCAAATGATTCAGTCTTTTTTCCCAACTGAGGTCCCATTCCCTCATTTTCATCTGTAAAAACTGAACAGAAATATTCATTGAGGCAGTCAGCTAAACCTTTATCCTCTTCTACATATATTCCTTTTGTTTTTAGTCTAACTAATCCTTGTTTAACTTTCCTTTTCTCATTTATATATCTAAAAAATGTTTTATCTCCATTTTTTACTGAGAGGGCAATTTGCTCTTCTGCATGTGATTTGGCAGTTCTTATAACTTTCTTTGCCTTTTTCTGACTAATTTTATAGATCTGTCTATCTTCCTCACTTTGGGTATTTTTGTATCTACTAAAGGCTAACTTCTTGTCTTTTACGATTTTGGCCACTTTTGCAGAGTACCACAGCGGTTTCTTTAATTTTTTACTCTTACTGACCAGCCTAATACAATTTTCTGTTATCTTCAATAATACAGCTTTTACAAAATCCCATTTCTCCTGAACGCCATTTAAATTGTGCCAGTCTGATAATGACTCCTCTATACATATTCTCATTTTAGAAAAGTCAGCTTTTCTAAAATCTAAAACTTTTGTTTTTGTGTGGTGTGACTCAGTCACTGTTCGTATATTAAACCACACAGACTGATGAAAGTATAAACTTTCACCTACAGAAATATCTGTTAACAAATCTCCATTTGTGAACACTAAATCCAATATGGCCTCCTTACGAGTTGGTTCCTCAACTATCTGTTTTAAAGATAATCCCAGTAAGGAGTTTAGAATATCCGCACTACGGGTACAACCAGCTACTTTCGTTTTCCAGTTCACATCAGGGAGATTAAAGTCACCCATGAAGATTATCTAGTTCTTCTACTTGTCCTGGGGGTCTATAAATCACACCTATGCGAGTTACTTTACTTTTGCCAAATTGTACTGTAACCCAAACCGACTCTAAGATCTCCTCACCAACAACTTGTATTATGTTAGATTTTATGTTATTTTTCACATATAGGGACACCCCTCCCCCTTTCTTGCCCTTTCTGTCTTTTCTATATAAAGAGTACCCCGGTATTGATATGTCTCAGTAATTTTTCTCATTATACCATGTCTCAGTAACAGCCACTATATCAACATTCTCAGTTGCCACAACTGTTGGCATCTTTATACTTGACATATGATGCTATTGAGCCCTCTGACTTGTACAGTTTAAATATCAAATTTCTTTTCGCATTACCTGACTCTTTTATTCATCCACATTTGTTTTAGTTTCTTTCTTGTGGATTTACAGCCTAATGGTACATGTGTAGAAATATATTTTTGAAGTGTGAGTTTAAATATACTCCACTTGTCCTCTGTATCTCTTTGGGCAAAGAGGTCATCCCAATTAATTATCTGCACGCATGTCCTTAACTTGTTAAAATTTGCTTTTTTTAAGTTAATTGTCTTTGTGACAGTTACAGCAATTTGCTTTTTACTGTTAATTTCAAACTGCACCATATTATGACCACTACTTCCCAATTGCTCCAATACTTGAATATTTGAAAACAGCTCTACATTGTTAGTTTATAGGAGATCCAAATAAGCCTCCTTTCTAGTAGGTGCCTCTACTAACTGAGAGAAGTTCAAAAATCTCCTCCTTTTCACTGAATTACTAGCCCCAATATGCCAGTCAATGTCAGGGTAATTAAAATCTCCCATGACTCGAACATTACCCTGCTTGCTGTGCAGCTTTTTCAATTTGTAAAAAAAAGCTGATCTTCCATATCCTGGTCGCTGTTTGGGGGTTTGTGGCAAACTCCCAAAATTAATATTCCTAGTTGATATTTTGACCCACAATGCTTCCACATAGTCAGCAATCTGACATACAGAGTCCATAATAAGAGGCATTAACTCTGGCTTAACATAAAGGCACACACCTCCCCCTTTCCAATCCCTCTGTCCCTGCTGAACAGTGTATAGCCTTTAAATTAACTGTCCAGTCGTGGGATTCCTCCCATCAAGTTTCTGTAATATCAAACTATTCCTCATATGCAAGTACCTCTAATTCTCCCATTTTGTTTGCTTGCATTAGCTAATAGACAATTTAGTGTGCCATCAGTTATTTTCTCAATCTCCATCAGGTGCAACCTTATTCTTTATGCTACTACTATCCTTAACTCCACTAACCACCCTTCTATCTACAGAAATACCTTCCCCTTTTGGTATAAATGCTGTGTCTGGATACCTCCCCCATTACTTTGCTCTGGCCATTTAAGTGTTCTGTATTTATGGAACAAAAGGTAACCTTTGTGCTGAGTACAGCTCCATAGTTATTGTAACATCAGTCACCTGCCTACAATCTGAGCTAGTGATGGGAAGTTCGGATCATTAAAGTGAATCGGATCATTTCGATTCGTTCACTGAAATGATCCGATTCATGATCCAAATCTTCGGATCACTCAGTGTGACCCACAGGAGTTACTGTTTTCCAGTAACTCCGTGCAGGCACACTAACGATTGGCCCCGCCCCTTGCATTATGAATCCTCCTCCCTGCCTCCAGTGATGTCAATGAAGGCAGAGAGTCGTTCAAAGATTCGGATCTTACAGGGATCCGAATCTTACAGTGATCCGGATCATTGTAAGATCCGGATCATTGTAAGATCCGGATCTTTGAACGACTCTCTGCCTTCATTGGGATTGTAATCATTCAGAGAATATCACCATACCCCCAGGATAATAATCACTGCCCCCAGGATTTACATTCCCCTTTACCTGCAACTGCACCTTAAGCTAACTTTATTAAATTAATTAAATTAACCCTAAACACCCCATCAACCATGTCTGCCCCTAAAATTAACCCTTAACACCCCATCAACCATGACTGCCCCTAAAATTAACCCTTAACACCCCATTAAGCATAACTGCCCCAAATTAACCCTAAACACCCCATTAAGCATAACTGCCCCCAAATTAACCCTAAACACCCCATTAAGCATAACTGCCCCTAAATTAACACTAAAGACCCCATCAACCATACCAATTTATTAGGTAATTTATCTGGAGTACATGCAATTAATTTAGGGGCAGTTATGGTTAATGGAGTATTTAGGGTTAATTTCAGGGGCCGTTTTGGTTAATGGGGTCTTTAGGGTTAATTTCAGGGGCCATTATGGTTAATGGGATCTTTACGGTTAATTTCAGGGGCAGTTATGGTTGATGGGGTAGAAGGGTTAATTTTATGCTGATGACTGAGGGTTAATTTACTTAATTTAATAAAGTTAACTGTAGGTGCAGTTATAGGTAAAGGGGGGCAAACTCAGGGGAATCTAAATCCTGGGTGCAGTGTGAACATTATTAATGTAATTATTTATAAAAGTATGGCATCAGTAATATTCTCTGAATGATTCGAATCTCTGTATGATTCAGATCCTTATAAGATCCGGATCCCTGTAAGATTCGAATCATTCGACTCTTCGGATCATTCGACTCTTCGGATCATTCGACTCTTTGAACGACTCTATGAGTCATCGTTCCTCTGTGAATTAATGAGCTGTAACCTGACCCCAGAGTCTGTGTCTGAGTGCTCTGCAGATGACTCACAGCTCTAGGATCAGGTTACAGCTGCATGATTCACAGACTGAACCGCTACAAATGAATCGTTCAGTCTACTGAACCGATTCATCCGGATCACTAAAAAGAACCGGATCAAATGAACGATTCATTCATGATCCGGACATCACTAATCTGAGCTTCCCATCCCCCCTTCTCGACCCTCTATATAGGATATACTCCCTCTGTTTACTTCCTATCGTATTTAATTTCCTTGGTCCCTCCCCCCATTACCTAGTTTAAATACTCCTCCAACCTTCTGGCCATCCTGTCCCCTAGCACAGCAGACCTTCTTATATTCAGGTGCAATCCGTCACGACTTTAAATATTGTATCCAAGTGCAAAAAAAGCCCAGTGCTCCAAGAACCCAAAACCCTCCTCCTTACACCAAGTCTTCAGCCACGCATTAACCTCCCTGACCTCTTGTTGTCTTTCTGCAGTTGCGCGTGGCATCGGTAATATTTCAGACAATATTGCCTTGGAGGTCCTTTTCTTAAGCTTGCTACCCAATTCCCTGAACTCGCTATAGGACCCTCCATTTCCCACTAACTTTGTCATTGGTGCCAATATGAACATCCACTCCAGCCCCTCCCAATAATCTGTCCACACGATCAGCAACATGCTGAACCAGAGCACCTAGAAGATAGCAAACTGTCCGGTTATTATTATTATTATCATCTTTTATTTATATAGCGCCAACAGTTTACGCAGCGCTTAATACAATACATAAATTCAAGGGATATGACCAGACAAGAATTGACAGACTAAGACAAACCGATACATTCGGCGGAGAGGGCCCTGCTCGCAAGCTTACAATCTAGAAGGAAATGGGATGACAAACATAAGGCATAGAGAAAGGGTGAGAGGTAGTGTGGGTTGTATCAATGACAAGGAAGTTCTAGCAGCTAAGATGGTATGCTTCTCTGAAGAAGTGTTTTTTAGATGTTTCTTGAATGTTGGGAGGGAGGGTGAATGCGTGAGGTTCCTTGGGAGTAGATTCCAGAGATATGGGGCAGCTCGAGTGAAATCTTGTAGACGGGAAAAGGAAGAGGTGATAAGTGAGGAGGAGAGCCTTAGCCCATGGGAAGAACGTAGGGCTCGAGTAGGAGAGTATTTGCTAATGAGGTCAGAAATGTATGGAGGAGCAGTATTATGGATGGCCTTATATGTCAGTACCAGGATTTTAAATTTAATTCTAAAGGTAATTGGGAGCCAGTGGAGTGTTTCACAGAGAGCGGAAGCAGAAGAGTGACGTGCAAGGAAGATAAGCCTAGCAGCGGCATTTAGGATAGACTGTAGAGGAGAGAGTCGAGACAGTGGAGTGCCAACCAGAAGAATGTTGCAGTAGTCAAGATGGGAAATGATAAGTGAATGAACCAGAGTTTTTGTGGATTCTTGGGTGAGGAATGGGCGGATACGAGAGATGTTTTTTAGGTGCAAGCGGCAGGATCTGGCGAGGGACTGAATGTGAGGGATGAAGGAGAGGTTTGAGTCAAGGATGACCCCAAGGCATCGGGCCTGGTTAGTAGGAGAGATAGTCATGTTGTTAATGGTGATAGAGAATTCAAGTAGCGGAGTGGAGATGGAGGGAGGAAAGATAATGAGTTCAGTTTTGGAAAGATTAAGTTTCAGGTAGCGTTGTGACATTCATGAAGAAATAACAGACAAGCAATTGGTGATACGGGACGTGAGAGATGGAGAGAGATCAGGAGAAGACTTGGGTATCATCTGCATATAGATGATACTGGAGGCCAAATGAGTTGATGAGTTTGCCAAGAGATGAAGTATAAAGAGAGAACAGCAGAGGGGTATGGACTGAACCTTGGGGGACACCAACAAAGTGGAAGGGGCAATGATGTCTTGCCAGAGAAGTTGACAGAGAAGGAATGGTTAGACAGATATGAGGAGATCCAGGAGAGAGCTGTATCTCGAATGCCTATAGAAGCAAGTGAGTCTAGAAGAAGGTGGTGATCAACAGTATCAAAAGAAGCAGAGAGATACAGTAGTATTAGAATAGAGAAGTGACCTTTTGCTTTGGCAGAGAGCAAGTCATTGGAGACTTTTGTTAGAGCTGTTTCAGTAGCGTGAAGGGGTTTGAAACCAGACTATAGAGGGTCAAGGAGGGAATTAGAGGAGAGGAAGTTAGTAAGGCGTTTGTACACAATCCGTTCAAGCAGCTTAGAGGTAAAAGGAAGTAGAGAGATAGGGCGGTAGTTAGTCAAACAGACGCGCTCTGAGGAAAGATTCTTTAGAATGGGTGTGATTAGCGCATGCTTGAAGGCAGATGGTACAGTTCCAGATGATAGAGAGAGATTAAATAGGTAAGTGATGGACCAAGGGATGGACATAGAGACTTTGTGAGGTGTGATGGGATGGGGTCAAGGGGACAGGTTGTTGGGTGAGAGGAAGAAAGAAGAGTGGCTATATCTTCTTCGGTTGTAGGGGAAAAGGCATTTAGTATGGGAGGAGTGGAGAGAGTGGTGGTGAGTGGTGTAAGAGGGAGTTGTAAAGAAGAGAGGTTTTTTCTAATAGTCTCGATCTTATCTTTGAAGTGGGTAGCAAGATCTTGGGCAGTGAGAGAGGTTTGTGGTGTGGGTGTGGAGGGATAGAGAAGGGAGTTGAAAGAAGAAAAAAGGCATTGTGGGTTGAAAGAAAGGGAGACTATGAGAGCGGAGAAGTAGAGCTGTTTGGCGAGGGAGAGGGCAGAGTTGTAGGTGTGAATTTATAGTGAGTAAAGTCTTCGCTGGATTTTGATTTTCTGAAGTAGCGTTCAGCTGTGCGCGCAGCAGTTCTGAAGAAACCGTGTGGTTTTGGTATGCCATGGTTGGCGTTTAAATTGTCGGGGGTAACATGTAGTAATTGGGGCTATGGTGTCGAGGGATGAAGCAAGTGTGTTGTTATAAAAAGAGGCTGCTGTGTCTGGGCAAGAAAGGGTTAACATGGAAGGTAAGAGAGGTTCAAGTGAGGCTGACAGTTGAGTAATGGTATTTTCTGGTAATGGCCTACAAATATGAGGTGAGTGCTGTAAGTTTGTTTTGTTAGGGGTTAGCACTGGAGAAAAGGATAGAAGGTAGTGGTCAGACCGAGGGAAGGGGGAGATGGAGGAATCTGAAAGGGAGCATGATCTGGAGAAAATCAAATCAAGTGAGTGTCCCTTGGTGTGTGTAGGGGAATTAGTCCATTGAGAGAGACCAGAGGAGGATGTCAGGGAGAGGAGTTTGGAGCTAGCAGAGTTGTTAGATATATCTAAAGGAATGTTAAAGTCACCCAGAATAAGACAGGGGATATTAGATAGGAAGAAAGGGAGCCAGGCAGAAAGGTGGTCAAAGAACTGTGAGGTAGGGCCTGGAGGGCGATATAGGACAGCAATTTGAAGAGAGAGTGGAGAGAAAAGATGGATTGTGTGAACTTCAAAGGAACAGAATGAGAGGGAGTGAGGGCTTGGTATGTTCTGGAAGGTGCAGTGAGGTGAGAGAAGGATGCCTACACCACCTCCCTTTCTGCCATCAGGCCTAAAAGTGTGGTTGAAGTGTAGTCCTCCGAAGGAGAGTGCAGCGGTAGCAGTAGTGTCATGGGAGGGGATCCAGGTTACCCAGCTATGCTCCTGCTCTCCTTGATCCTCATCTGACATCTCCTCCTTCTACTAGACACTGCTCAGTGAGCAGCAAACCCCTTTCCAGTTTGTCAATCCTCCTCAGTGTTGCAATTTGCCTCTCCAGATCTCCAATCTGAGCTTCTAAATTGGCCACTCACTCACATTTGCCGCAGAGGTATGGAACCTGGAACACTTGTCCCAAGCATGCATACATGTGGCATACTGTGCACTGAGATAGGCTGACAAAAACACAATAACAGTACAGTCATTAACCCCTTCGTGACAAAGGCTGATTCTATTTTTTGTACCCTTCGTGACAGTGGCTGTTTTATCGTTTCTGCAGTGTTTGTGTTTAGCTGTAATTTTCTCTTAACCCATTTACTAAACCCACACAAGTTATATATTGTTTTTTTCAGGACAAGAAGGGCTTTCTTCAGACACCATAATTTTTTCATATGATGTAATTTCCTATAATAAAAATAATAAAATATGACGAAAAATTGAAAAAAAAAAATTTCTCACTTTTATTTGAAAAATCTTTTATTCATCATTAAAAAACTACTGAAAAAACCTGCTAAATAGATTCTACTATTTGTCCCGAGTTTAGAAATACCCAATGTTTTTATGTTTTTTTGCTTTCTTCTACACTTTATGGGGCAATAAGTACAAGTAGCGTTTTGCTAATTCAAAACCATTTTTCTTTGAATCTGGTAATTCTGTCTCCATGTGGTATTTGGGGCATCTTTGAAGCCAGCAAATTAAATTTACCCCACCAAACCATATATTTTTGAAAACTAGACACCCCAGGGTATTTTAGATGCTGATAGTTTGACCCTTTCCATGCACTAATCCTACCACCAACCCTTGTCAAAGTTTGTGATAGTAATTGTTTTTGGTGTTTTTTTCACATACTTTGTACTTCAGGAGTGAAATTACAGCTCCTGGTATGCTGTTGCTGTCACACAACACCCCGATATGTGTTCAGCAACATCTCCTGAGTACATTGATACCCCACATGCATGGGTTTGTCAGATTGTTTGGGGGCAAAAGGGCCACATTTGGAACATGCCTCCTCAGCCGAATACCGCTGCATGGTAACAATTGCAGCAAAAATAGTGGGAAAGGAAAGGGTTAATGGCTCTAATAAAAAAAAAAAAACCTAAAAAAAAGTAAAAAAAAAAAAAAAGTAAAAAAAAGAAAATGTAAAAAAAAAGAACCCCAAAAACAATTGCCACTATGCAAGATCACTGTTTATGCAGTGATCAATGGCAATGAAGGGGTTAATAGTAAATGGGTGGCTCTTATTAGAGCCTTTGGATTTTATTCAGAATACCTGAAATAGCAGAAAACACACCGATCTGTCTCTCTCCCTCACTAGAAGCAAGTGAAGGAGGGAGGCAGATCCAATACTGATCAAAGGCAATGTTTAGAAAACATTGCCTTTGATTTAGGAAATCATGATCACTCTTATGAGTGATCTGACCACTAGGGGTGTTATTCACTGGATGTCCATGACATCCAACAACACCCCCCCCAATGATGACAGCAGGCTCCGCCCCCCGGCTTGATGGGCGCCGCCATCTTGAAACACGGCGTGTGTTTCGAAGACGCCGGTACCGGGAAGGTAAGTTAAGCATTTAGGAAGCGATCGCGAGTCGCTTCCTTTGCTTAACAGGAGTTTCAAAGATGCCTCGATACTGAGGGATCTTAGCAACACCAGCTAAGCAAAGGAAGCGACTCGCGATCGCTTCCTAAACCCGTTTTTCGGCGGCGGGCGCCGCCGTGTTTGAAAGACGTGCAGTCTTTCAAACATGTTTTGTTATTCGGCCCTAGGAGCGATCGTGGGGGGCCGGGAATGTTTTTTTTGGTGTTGCTCAATGCCTCGATGTCGAGGCATTAGAGTAACACCGTTTGAGTGAAAAATCGATCACGGATCGATTTTTTCACCCGTTTAAAGACGTGCCGGTCCTGGCACGTCAATTGTCGTAAACGTCATGATTTTCGGTGACGTGCCCGGACCGGCAATTGTCATCAAGGGGTTAAAGGAAAATACAACTATATATATATATATATATATATCATACTCATATATATCAAATGCTCTGAAAAATACCCCTCGTCTTATAATCGAGGTCGTCTTCTAACCGGACCTCAAAATGTCCGCTGGGGCCATGCTACTTACCGGGCTTTGGTTGCGAGCAGCAGGAGAACAGGAAGCTAGAGGAGTGTCACATAACTCTGCCTCCCCCCTCCTTCCTCTGGGGGCGGGGCCAGAGAAGTTGCACGCACAGCCGGGCCCCTGCAGAAGTCTTCGAGTGGGAGATCTGCAGTTCAGGTAAGGGGGTGGGGGAGGGTTTTTGTGATTAATGTGTGAAGTATGTGTGATTAATGGAATGAATGAGTATTTAAATGTTTGTGAATGAGTGTGTGTTAGTATGGATGTGTAAGGGTGGTGGTGGTGGTAGCATGGCATAGGGAGGCTGTACTCACACTCCTATCATCCTCAGGTTCCAGCATGTACTGGCTGCCTTGGCTTGATAGGAGTGTGATTGGGTTTAGCAGTTATATATATATATATATATATATATATATATATATATATATACCTCCAGAAATGCCTCCTGGCATATAGGGGATTAAAAGGCATATCATGGGGCAGAGTGGCATATAGGGGGTTAAAAGGCATTTTTGGAGGCAGAGTGGCATATAGAGGGTTAAAAGGCACATCATGGGGCAGAGTGGCAAATAGGAGGTATAAGGCCTTTCTGGGGGCAGAGTGGCAACCCTGGGGGCAGATGTGCATAACTGGGGGGGGCAGGTTGGCAAATAAAAGGAAATAAAAAAAAAGATATATTTTTCTCAATCATAGCTTTTATTAAATATGAAAATATTGTTTACATGAATTAATATTTACTAGTAAAACTTTTTTTCCTATAGGGTAGTCTTATATTCAGGCTTTTTGTTTTTTCCTAAATTAATATTTAGATTTTGGGGGGTTGTCTTATAATCGAGCAAATACAGTATATATATTCGCCCACAATCACGCCACACATGTATACAGTATTGCCTTAAAATTCCTCAAATTCCTTAGTGCTCCAATTCCTACTTAAACCGTACTACTTGAATTGCAGACTTTAATTGCAGAGCCCTTTTGAGCAAGCTCTGTGAGTTACCACTGAGCTTTTAACGGACAAATCTCCACACATGTGAATTGATCCATCCCTTAATTAATTTAAAAAGTGAAACCAACACAGAGAAAAAAAGTGCTTTTAAATCCCTTACTCTAACACCACCACCACAGCAACCCCAACAATACACAAGTCAATATACTACTAAGTCAAAGCAGAAGGTTTTCATTTCCTGAGTGCTCCAATTCCTACTTGAATTGCAGACTTTAATTGCAGAGCCCTTTGAGCCAACTATCTCATGAACTAGTTGAGTAGCCCTTCTTTGAGCTCTCTCCAAAGTTACAAAGCTGCACCTTTAAATTTAATCAGCTTGCGGCCACGGATTTTGACAGACTGATCTGATGGCAGGGATATAATTCTGACAGTGCCATAACCTCACGTATTAGGCATACCTGGGAACTCCCCGGGTTGGACCCGAAGATTGCCGGGTCGCGGGAGCGGGGTCTTGACACGCCCCCTCCCCGCCCATTTTTCTTTTAAATCAGCAGGACGCCGACGTCAGCGGGACCGTGTGCAGTCCTGGCCGCGTCCAACAAGGGAAGGCTCCAGGTAGCCGGAGCCCAGAAGTTCCCAGTTATGGTCATAGGGCATATGTCCTTGGTCCTCAATTTGTAGATCCTTTTTAAAACAGTCAATCATTGGTATTGTCACCATCAGAACTGCTAGAAACATAAAGGATTGTCTTTTGAATGTCAGGCGTCTTTGCCATGATGGACTTTTTAATGATTTGCATTGTCTATTCGACTCTTACATACAACCTAAAAAACACAACAGATATGCATCAAAATCTTAGCTGATACAACACCTTTATTATTGTAGCACCTTACTATAAAACATGATGTAATGTTCTAATATGATACTGAAGAAATTGTTTAACCCCTTCGTGACAAAGGCTGATTTTACTTTTTGTACCCTTCGTGACAATGGCCGTTTTAAGATTTCTGTGCTGCTCGTGTTTAGCTGTAATTTTCTTCTTTCCCGTTTACTGAACCCACACACATTAGATATTGTTTTTTTCAGGACAAGAAGGGCTTTCTTTAGATGACATTGTTTTGATTGTATCATATTATTTACTATTAAAAAAAAATAAAATATGGTGAAACATTTAGAAAAAAATGACTGTTTCTAACTTTTAGTTGAAAAATCTTTTACTCATCTATAAAAGGTAATAAAAAAACCTGCTAAATAGATTCTACTATTTGTCCTGAGTTTAGAAATACCCAATGTTTTTATGTTTTTTTGCTTTTTTCTACACATTATGGGGCAATAAGTACAGGTAGCGTTTTGCTATTTCAAAGCCATTTTTTCCAAATCTGGTAATTCTTCCCCCCATGTGCCATTTCGGGTATCTTTGAACCCGGCCAATGCAATTTACCCCATCAAGTCATATATTTTTGAAAACTAGACAGCCCAGGGTATTTCAAATGCTAGTATTTTAACCCTTTCCAATCACTTATTCTACCATCAGCCTTTGTCAAACTTTATGGTAGTAATTTTTTTGCATTTGTTTTTTCACACACATTTTACTTCAGGTATGAATAAACAGGTTCTGGTATATGTAACTATCATAAAACACCCCAATATGTGTTCAGCAACATCTCCTGAGTACAGCGATACCTCACATGAATGATTTTGCCTGGCTGTTTGGGGGCAAAAGGGCCACATTTGGGGCATGCACATTTTTCAGTGTTGAACTTTGGCATTTGGGGATCCACTGCCCATGCCCTATTTGGTACATCTTTGAGCCGGGCCATTTCAGTGTTCCCAATAAACCCATATATTTTTGAAAACTAGACACCCCAGGGTATTTCAAATGCTAGTATTTTAACTCTTTCCATGCACCATATCTACCACCAGTCTTTGTCAAACTTTATGGTAGTCATTTTTTGCATTTGTTTTGTCACACACATTTTAATTCAGGTATGAATGAAAAAGTTATCGTATATGTCACTATCACAAAACACCCCAATATGTGTTCAGCAACATCTCCTGAGCGCAGTGACACCCCACATGAATGATTTTGTCTGGCTGTTTGGGGGCAAAAGGGTCACATTCGGGGCATGCACATTTTTCAATGTTGAACTTTGGCATTTGGGGATCCACTGCCCATGCCCTATTTGGTACATCTTTGAGCCAGGCCATTTCAGTGTGCCCAACAAAACCATATATTTTTGAAAACTACACACCACAGGGTATTTTAAATGCTGGTATTTTAACTCTTTGCATGCACACATTTTACCACCAGCATTGTTTCAAAGTTTGCAGTAGTATTTTTGTGTGTGTATTTTTCCCACACACACCTACTTTATGTATGAATTTACAGCTCCTGGTATAAATGCCGCTGTCACACGAGACTCCAATATGTGTTCAGCAACATCTCCTGAGTACAGTTATACCCCACATGCATGGGTTTGTCATTTTTTGGGGGAACTAAAAGGCCACATTTGGTACGTGTGCATTTTTCTAATTGGAAATTATATGTGTGGCCATCCTTCCCCCCGTGTTAATTGGGACCTTGTTGAACCTGGCCAATTCAATTCACCCCATCAAATCATACATTTTTTTAAAGTAGACGCCCCATGGGCATTTAATATGCCAGTATTTTAACTCTTTCCATGCGAGAATTGTTTTAAGCTAATATGCTAATTTTAGGACTTGCTCACAAAAATATATTTTTTATATATATCTTTTTTTTTTTTTTGCCTTTTAATTTTTTTTTAAATTTTTTTTTTCAACTTGAAGGTTCCCCTGATAGTGACATCAGTGGGAAATTATTTTTACATTTTACTGTTTTTTTACTATTTTTTTCTAATTATTATTAATTTTATTTTATTTTTAATTTATTTTTACTAATCACACTGTGATTAGAAAGCTGAGCTCCATTGACTTGCATGGTTGAATGCAGTACCTGTATTCAACCTGCAAGTGGAGCCAGAGTTCTCTAGAGGGTCTGGAGACCGTCTAGCGAACTTTTTCGTCTTTATTGTTTTTTTTCCCGGGCCGCCGCCAACTTGCTTGATGGCGAAGATCACCGGCAGCGGTCACAGTCCATCCCAAGGTAAGTGTTTGGTGTTGCTGGATGCCTCCTGATCGAGGCATTCCAGCGACACCATTTAAGTTTAGGAGGCGATCGTTGATCGCCTCCTAAACGCTTTTAAAACGGGCATCCGCCGCCATACAAAGTATGGCGGATGTTGACGCCCCGGGGAGGGACCAGAGATGGCCCCTTTGTGCCGATCATGGCGTTGCTGAATGCCTCGAGGTCGAGGCATTACAGCAACGCCGTTTCGCTTTCTGCACCCGTTTAAAGACGTGCCGGTCCTGGCACGTCAATTGTCGTTATCGACTTGATTTTCGGTGACGTGCCCGGACCGGCAATTGTCATCAAGGGGTTAAAGCCAGCCAATTCAATTTACCCCATCAAACCATACTTTTTATTATTATTGTTTGTATTTTAACTTATGATACAGTGCTAGTTGTTTTTTTTATATATTTAATTCACTAATCACAATGAGATTACAAAGCCTGGCTCTATTTCATTGCACGATTGCAGAGTTCTCACGTGGGTCTGGAGAGACCCTCTTTGAAACTTGTTTATTTAATAGACGCCGCCATCTTGCAAGAAACAAAATATCTTGCAGTGGCACTTGTGACTACTCTCCAGAGCAGTCACAGTGTGTCCTGGTGTGGGTTTTGCGATGTCGCCGAATGTCTCACTATCAAAACATTTCAACATTTCATATTATATATGGCAGATTTTGGCAGATTTTGGCATTACAGCAACACCATTTAAGCGAAGAAAGCAATCATAGATCAGTTTCTTAGTGTATTGAATGCTGTGACATGCCTGGCACGTTATTGGTCGTTAAGGGGTTAATCTAAGGTGACCAGATTTTTAAAAATGAAATCCGGGGTTGTTTCTTTTTTAATTGGCAAATGGTAAAAAATATTTTATAAGCATTTTCTTCAAACTATATAGGCAGTGTATTTAGTATGTGTTTATGGAGTGATTGTACGATATCTATATACGTTATTTCTCACAGTTTGTCCATGAGATAAAAAAAATACTTCTTAAAATGTTTTGGGCAGATTGAGAGTATCATGGGCCTGGTGCCGAGGATTTGGGGCCTTTTCATGCGAATAAATCAAATAGACAGAGTCTTAACTCCTCGGCATCCATGTGTACTGGATAAAGAGAACATCAGTGCTACAGTAAGCAAAGTGCCAGGAAACAGATGACCAAATACACACCAGGACTGGCTCTGCCACACCAACTCCCAAACCCACACACACTGGGACAGGCTCTGCCACACCAACTCCCAAACCCACACACACCGGGACAGGCTCTGCCACAGCGACACCCAAACACACACACATACCAGGACAGGTTCTGCCACACCGACACACACACACCAGGACAAGTTCTGATGCACACACCAGGACAGGTTCTGCCACACCGACACATACACACACACACACACACCAGGACAGGCTCTGCCACACAGACACACACATACCAGGACAGGTTCTGCCACACCGATACCCAAACACACACGCACCAAGACAGGCTCTGCCACACAGACACTAGGAATGAACCGAAATGAAAATTTTGGGCCGAAACCGAAAATTCAGGATTCACTTGTCCGAAACCAAAAATGACCCCCCCCACCTTTAATAAATAAATAAAAAAAAAATAACTGCACTTTTATTAAAAGTAAGTAACACACCAAAATTGGACAAAAAATCAATATCAATATATATATATATATATATATATATATATATATATATATATATATATATATGATTGTTAACAGCAATCACACTCCCAGCCAGGACCACGGTATCATTCCTTGCGGGACGTGGCAGCGGTCCTGTTTTTTTTTGCGTGCCTGGCCAGATAACAAGGCTTTGCGTTGGTTATCAGCTAAACTTACCTTGCTGTTCTGCCTGCTGTCTTTCCACAGGGTGTCCGATGTTCGGGCTTTTGATAGGGTTGCCATTTCTTTTTCCCGGGAAAGTGTGTACCTTAAGAAGGAGCCAATACTTTGTGTGACAGGTTCGTACGTACCTTTCCCGTAAGGCGGTTCATAGGTTAGGGGACGCTCTGCAACTCTTAATCTCGTATATGAGACCCCATTTCGGGCATTTGCGATACCCACATTGGCTAGAGGAGTGCGTTGGATTCTGACAAAGCGTGCATGGCTAACTTGGTTCGGATGCAGCCACTTCTGGTGCCCTCATAACTGACAGAGCCCTGGCAGACATCCTATGCGCAGCCGACTGGTCTTGCGCATCTACCTTTTGCTTCTTTTACTTCCATCCTCTGTATTTACGTGGCTCTGAGGTTGGTGTTGAAGCTTTAAAAAATTCCTTGGTGCCCAAATAATTAACATTTTAATAAATGTTTGTTTTTCCCTCCCATTTTGTTTTCTCTATACCTAGGTTGGTCTGGTTGTCTTATGGGTGACATTGTGGTAGAGGGTGGGGTCTTAACATTTGTTTTCCTTAGGCGCTCTGCCGGCTAGAAGTTTGCGGTCCTGTCATACGTCTGTACTTTCTTCCAGGTTGAGTTTGGTGGATAGAGCCTGAGGATTTAGGTTGTTGATGGTTCTACTATGTTTGCCTGATTCTCCTGGTTCAGTCCCTGTTGGATGAAGAATGTTCGTGTTTTCAGACAGCTTCAGCTTCGCATAGGGGGATAGGATAGGGAGAGCATTGGTTGTTAACAGTGAGAGTAAAGAGAGGGAATGCAAAATACTCACCTCCTGTCTTTATTAAAAAAATTTTTTTTTTAAATCAAAATTTAATTGATTTTATTTTATGGGAAACAATATAGAGGGAAAAAGGGGAAACCAGACAAGAGGGTGGGTGGGGGGATGGAGGACCGAAAGGGAAAATATCGGGTAACACAGTAACATCATACAGTAGAGCCCTGGCGCAGCAGGACCACACATAGGAAATGTAGTACAAACAACAGAAATACATATGATAACAGTATGGTGAAGTAAGCAAGTGAAGGGACCACATTCCAAAGGAGCCCAAAACACGTAAGCGTCCGCCTCAAAGGATCAGCAACAAAAACGGACCAGTAAAACCACACCCTCCCGTGTCTTTCCTCCCGACCTTCGTCCCTAGCCACCAACTCCTCTAGAACTCGCACACCTTCCACTGTCACAACCCATTCCCCGAAGGTGGGTGGCGAGGGCTTTCCCCATTGCAAATGGATGCCTTGGCTTCGTTCAGATTTCTTATAGACAGTAACCAAAGCAGAGGTGTGATGCAGCAGGTAAGGAAGGGAATCAAACGGAGGCAAATGATCGTGAAAGCGTGGAAGGATCGCATGAATCTCTTTCCAGAACGGGACAATGAGGGGACACTCCCACCATATATACAGAACTGAACCCCCCGGCAAACCACACCTCCAACAGACATCTGGACGGTCGGGGAACATAACGTGATGTCACGATGGCGTACGGTACCGCTGTGTGAGAAGTTTGTATGAAAGCTCCTGAGTTTTAGTGCTAATGGAGCACCTATGTGTCAATTTAAAAATCTTTTCCCACTCCAACCTGGACAGGGGTACATAAAGCGCCTGTTCCCACTTCCCAACGAAAGAGGGTAAGGGCTCATCCTCCACCGGAAGAAGCACCTTATACAGAATAGAGATCCCATGGGACAGAAAGGAAGCCCTCACATGTAGGGACTCAAACGGGGTAAGCTCCCTCAAAAGATTATGCTTCTGCGGGATAGACACTATATACCGTATTTGCCCGAATATAGGCCGCACTCCCCCCCCACTTTAAGTCTTTAAAGTGGGGGTGCGGCCTATATTCAGGGTTTAGCGCAGGAACGCGCAATTCGTATCGCCCAACGCCAGGAACATGCAGTTCCGGACGCCGGGCAGGCAGCAGAGTTAGGATACAGATCACCTGCAGCGCTGCAGGGGACCTGCATCCTACTCTCCGATACGCTGAGACAGCCTCCCCTGCCAGCACTTTCCATGTGGGGGGGGGAATGTCAGCACGGGAGATTGTCTAAGCGCATTGCGCAGACGTTCACCGACTGCGGCGATGCTCGGAAACAACCTCCGCTGCCAGCACGTCTGCTCCCATGGGGGGAGTACCGGCAAGGAAGATTGTTAAAGCACGTCGCCGGTGAACGTCTGCACGGTGCGCTTGAACAAGCTCCCTTGCCGGCACTTCCCACGGAGGAAGACCGGCACCGGAAGTTGTATACGCGTATTGTGTAGGTGTCCCCTGCAAGTGACCCGGGAGTCTGCATTGGTAAGTCTGGGGGGACACTTCTTGGGTGCAGAGTGGCAGCATATCTCGGGGGGGGCACAGAGTGGCAGCATATCTCGGGGGGACACAGAGTGGCAGCATATCTATTACACTGTTGTTTTTTTTCTAAGAATGAATTTTTTTCTTTAAAAAAGCACCTAACTTTTAGGGTGCGGCCTAAAATCGGGTGCGCCCTATAATCGAGCCAGTACGGTAGTTCCTGAATATACTGAAGGACCTGGAGAGCGGCAGGGACAAGATCCCTAAAAAAGGCCGAGAAGGGACGGATCGTAGGCCCCAGCATGAGGGATTCGATCATCTGGGATTCCCCCCGGTCCCGACAACAAGAAAGATCCCCTGGTCAGTCCTGGGGGAAAATCTGGGTTGTTTCAAAGGGGAGTGTTGGGCAAGGGGTATGTCGTCAAACGATATCTACGGTGTGTAGTAGTAAGACCGCAAGGGTAAACACAGAAAGGGGCTACCTCTGGCCGTTCTCCGAGCCATGCGAGGATCTAACCACGGGAGGACTTGAATCAGGACAGACGCGACTGCCGCCTCCAGGGCGACCGATGGTACGTCCATTCCAGAGTTCTCAATAGGTGACAAGCTAAATAATAATTATAGATACACAGCAAGCCCAGACCACCCGCTGCCTTAGGCCTTTGCAGCAAGGAAATAGCTATTCTCTGAGGTTTCGGAGCCCAGATAAATGAGAGAAACAGAGCCCTGAGCGAGGAAAAGAACCCAAGTATAGAACTCGGGAAAGCACGTTCATTTTGAGAGCATTGATCCTCCCTATCCACAATACGTATAGGGGACCCCAGACCCCAAAATCCTTCCTCGGCTCCGTAAGGAGGGGATGAAAATTAAACCGGTAAAGGTGATGGCCAAATACCTAGGTGCTTCAATTTCTGAGAACACCACCGGAAAGGGAACGAGAAGGTCAGGGACTCCACCTCAACCTCCGGAAGCGATATGTTCAATATCTCGGATTTTGACAGGTTGATTTTTAAGTCGACAGTTGACCATATTTCCGAAATTCGGCCAATAAAACCGGCAGCGACACCCTGGGATTTTAGGCATAAGTTTAGGCAACGTCCGGATTACCTCTAACCACCTCTAGAAAAGGCTCCAAAGAAAGAACAAACAGCATGGAAGACAGAGGTCACCCCTGCCTAGTAGCATTGGTGATAGGGAACGGGTACTGGCCAACAGTTTAGAGTGCAGGGCAGAAACCCATCCCAGCATGTGGGGACCGAATCCTAACCCCTTAAGTACCGCTAACATGAACGTCCAGTACATCCGATCAAACGCCTTCTACGCATTGGTAGGAAAACGGCCCAAGAGCCCGGGTGCTTTACCGAATGGATTAGGTTGACGGCTTGAATAGTACCATCTCTACACTCCCTACCTGGCACAAAACCTGATGAACCAAGACCGGGAGAAACTTGCCGATACGTAGTGTGAGAATCCTAGAGAATAACTTGAAGTCTACATTCAACAAAGAAATGGGCCTATAGCTGCCACACAGCCCTGGGCCTCTCCCCTCCTTGGGAATCACTTAGATCATAGCGGCTAGGGTGTGAGGGTGGCAGAAACCTCCCTCCAGGATGGCTTTAAAAACATCGACTAGGTGAGATCCCAGGATATGGAAGAACTTTTTATAGTAGCCCAAGGACAAGCCATCCGGCCCCGGGCATCTCCCTGTTCTCGAGAGCTGAAATGCCATCTCAAGGGAAATTGGAGCTTCTAGTGATTCGGAATCCTCCAATGACAATTAACGGAACAAATGTGTTGACAAGTAATGGGCAATATTCAATTCATGGGCATGCAAACAAGAGGGATAAGCCTGAGTAGGGGAGCGGTTATAAAGGCTTGAGTAAAACAAATTCCTTGGCGATATCTGAGGGGAGGTGACGAGTGACTCCTCCAGAGCAACGGATCTTAGGTATGTATAAATGTTGACGTCTTTTACGCAAAGCTCATTCTAAAAACCTTCCCGGTTTATTACCGTGTTCGTGCAACATGGCTTTAATCATGGCCTTATTGAGAATAGAAGCAAGCTTGCGACGAAGGACTGTCAGAAGGGTAAAGTCCTCATCCCGCAACATAACCTTATGAACCCTATCCAACATTTCTATCTGTGCATACAGGTTGCTGAACTTCTAAGCCTGAGCCCTTTTCCTCCCAGACCCCAACTTAGTCAATTGTCCCCTTATTTTTATTATCTTTTATTTATATAGCGCCAACAGTTTACGCAGCGCTTAATACAATACATAAATTCAAGGGATATGACAAGACAAGAATTGACAGACTAAGACAAACCGATACATTTGGTGGAGAGAGCCCTGCTCGCAAGCTTATTATCACGCAGTTATGCGCCTCCCAAGTCGTGGGTAGGGGAACATCCGTGGTCAAAGTATTCCCAAATAGACTTGCCCGTGGACTCCAGGATTGAAGCATCAGAAAGCAAGGATTAATTCAAGCTCCATGTAGTCTGCCTCTATTCGGAGGCGGAAGGTAATTCCTGGGTAATCAGACTCAGGTGGAAAGTCTCTCTAAAATGTGTTTCTTGAAGGAAGGTAAGCGTTGCAGATCACGATACAAGGCAGAACGGTTCTCCGGAATGTTAAGACTCCTAACATTAAGGGAAAGTACAACTAAGTCCGCAGGCCGAAAAACCATGTTCACCAAACTGAGGACAAACACCAATCACACGACTGACAAAACAGAACCGAAACCGGAACACCGAAACACAGAAGAATAGAGGAAGGATGCAAAGGTGAGGGACACTACAGACTATAGGGAAAAAGCAGACACCTACAGTCCAAACTGGAAGCAACAAGGTGCAAGACTTCTCACCGGCAACTAGCATAGCATAAAAATAGGAACATCAAGCTCCCCTCGAAAGGCAAAAGATGACCGGAAAACAGAAAAAAAACAGAACCCCTATTCCCCCCACCCCCCCAAACCAAACTGAGGCATATAGAAACCTTCGCCCGAGTCTGTGTGAATTACAGGATATGGGTAACTTCCGCATATGTAGCAAGCAGGCTCCCCAATCCCGCAGCAATCACTCTGTGAGCCCTAGGATCTCCAAGTGGATAAAAGTCCCACCATGGCGCAGAGGACAACTAGCACCCCTTGTAAAACTGTGTGAACTCCAATCCGGAGTGTAATCGACAGAAAAAAAAAGCCCAAAAACATAATGTGCACAAGGGTGCAGGTCTAGGGGATTTAAAGTAAAGAGGAAGATGAGCTAATTTTAGCGGAAAAAAGCTAAGTTGCCGGAGGAGCTCTAACCTCAGGCGTCCATATTCTCCAACGGCGAGTCACGCCCCCCTCAAAATTGTAATTATTTGGGTACCAAGACTAGAATAATTTTTAATCATTATTCATTGTAAAACTTAAACACAAGAGACTACTGTTAATTGTGTTAAATGGCTCACACTTCACTATTCTGAACAAAATTCCCAATAATTATTTCCTGTATTATAAAACACTGCTTTGCTTTAACTGTTAGATAATAGTGTGTCATGTGGCTGCATGATTTAACTTGGGCTTGTCCCAGAATGGGTTAATGGATCAGTTAATTACAATTTGTTCACACTGTTCCCTGTGGAGCAAGAGTGCAATATAAAACTTGATTACCAATGCTGGGGATTGTTAACTTTCAAATGAAGATGTACCAGTGAAAAGGTTAAGGGCAAAGACATCCTGGGTAAGATGAACTTTTGGGCCCTAGCATACATTGCATCCCTATGCCTGCGATGTGCTTGTTTTAGGGACACCAAACACGCAATGCGGGGTTTGACCTAAACAGGAGTTATGTGAAAGTGTCTTTTTGTCATTATTAATTGACAGTATGACAGTCCTGATATTATAATTGTACAATGTGCCACTGGCTTCCTGTGACCCACTTTATAATATCAGGCAAAGTTTAGGTTCAAAGTTTATGACTGGTTCCAGGATGTCATAAACTGGCGAGCTTGCCCCCCTTCTCCTCATGTGACACACCAGGTGGGCTGTCCTTTGTGTAAGATGGGAGGGATAAAGGGAGGTAACAGGGAAATTAGAGAGAGTATATTTTTAACATCAAGAGTCCAGGACAAATCATGAGACTCCAATAGAATCATGCATTGGTATAGTATATCTATATGCTGTATGTACTGGTACTTTTATATGCATTTTTGTATGAAAAGCACTGTGACCTTTTACTTTGCGTTCTAGTTGTTACCAAATTCTTCCAAGGATTTTTAAACTCCTAAAAAAATAACTTGGTGGTGGCAGCTTTTTATGTTGGGAATTTGGGTGACCAGCTTGGGTAAGTGGTTGCTTTTAGTCCTGCAGTGGAAGTGATAAATGCACCAGAAGTCTGGCTGGCATTACCCTTTCACACTCCCACGGGCTGGCCGATAGTCTGTCTGTGTCATAGTGAAATGGCTTTTAGTTTGTATTTTGTCACCCTACTCTTGACATTTGGGCGGGTAAGGCAATGGAAGCTACATCATGTTATTACATCTAGAGCTGAAACAACGAATCGATAAAATCGATAATAATCGATAACGGAAATCATCGATAACGATTTCCGTTATCGATTAATCGAGTGATCAATTCGTTGTTGGAGCACTCGGCTCCTTTTACTTACCTCCGCGAGCGTTCCCCGCTTCTGCTACACGCTCTGCAGTCTCCGCCTTCTTTTAGCTACGTGACGGATGTGACGCGTTCCGGAGGTAAGTATTCTTCATGTCTATGTGCACGGATCGCACAGAGCGAATCGCTCTGTGCGAATGGAGCCACTCGCACAGAGCGGTTCGCTCTGTGCGAGTGGCTCCACTCGCACAGAGCGGTTCGCTCTGTGCGAGTGGCTCCATTCGCACAGAGCGGTTCGCTCTGTGCGAGTGGCTCCATTCGCACAGAGCGGTTCGCTCTGTGCGAGTGGCTCCATTCGCACAGAGCGGTTCGCTCTGTGCGAGTGGCTCCATTCGCACAGAGCGGTTCGCTCTGTGCGAGTGGCTCCATTCGCACAGAGCGGTTCGTGAGTGTGGGTGCAGGGCAGAGTGGGGGTGGGGGTGCAGGGCAGAGTGGGGGTGGGGGTGCAGGGCAGAGTGGGGGTGGGGGGTGCAGGGCAGGAGACTGGGTGCAGGGCAGAGTGGGGGTGGGGATGCAGGGTGTGAGTGTGGGTGCAGAGCAGAGTGGGAGACTGGGTGCAGGGCAGAGTGGGGGTGGGGATGCAGGGCAGGGTGTGAGTGTGGGTGCAGGGCAGAGTGGGTGCAGGGCAGAGTGTGAGTGTGGGGGCAGGGCAGAATGTGGGGGCAGGGCTGGGTGCAGGGCAGAGTTAGAGACTGGGTGCAGGGGCACAGTGCAAAGTGCTGGGTGCAAAGTGCCAGTGCTGGGTGCAAAGTGCCAGGGCTGGGTGCAAAGTGCTGGGTGCAAAGTGCCAGGGCTGGGTGCAAAGTGCAAAGTGCTGGTGCAAAGTGCTGAATGCTGGGTGCAAAGTGCTGGATGCAAAGTGCCAGGGCTGGGGCAAAGTGCTGGGTGCAAAGTGCTGGGTGCAAAGTGCCAGGGCTGGGTGCAAAGTGCTGGGTGCAAAGTGCTGGGTGCAAAGTGCTGGGTGCAAAGTGCAAAGTGCTGGGGCAAAGTTTCTTGAACAGTAATAGTCCACCTCTTTTCAGAATGTTTGGGGTTATTTTGTTTCATAAATATTGTGTTTGGGTTCTTGTACTTTGAAAATATTGTTTTTTATTACATCATAACAAAATAAGAATGTTAATGTAAATTTTAAGTTGTTTTTTAACATCCAGTTCATTAAATTCTTTTAAATAAACGAAAAATTTGCATATTGTTTTTTTTTATCCGATTAATCGATTAATCGAAAAAATAATCGGCCGATTAATCGATTATTAAAATAATCGTTAGTTGCAGCCCTAATTACATCCATTCGATCTAGCAGTACATACACAAACTTTTGTAGCAATTAGTTATATATTTTTTCCTCCATCAACGTTCTAATAGTTGATGTAAGCCTTTGTATCCTAAGAAGCAGATGATGTTACTTTAAAGCTGTTAGTAGTACCTCCTTTTGATTGGGAAGAGTTTTGTCATGTGACATCTGTTTTTTCCCCCCCTAAAGGTATTCAGATAATCTTTAGACAGTTTGCTTTTTGCAAACTTTATAACAAGTATCTTTACATTATAAATATCTAAAACAGGTAAAAACTTCCATTAAGTACTTATATTACTTAAGTACAAATTAAAGTTGTTAGAATGCTCCCTGGTTTTAGGTAAAATAAAAATGCAACCTCGAGTTAATTTGTATGTTGTAGTAAGTCGGAAATGGTGTCATGAATTTATATAATTTCGGGGGGGGGGGAGATTGCGTGTAAAGAATACTATTTGTATGATTTGTCTTCAGGTCTCTTGATATGCCTCAAGTATTTGTGTATATATATGTATATATATATATTTTTTTTTCTTTTAGATCCTGGTCTTCAATATTATATTGGACATCTTACATTAAGCTATAATATATCAAACCTGGGTGTCCAGAAGAAAGACAAAAAAGAAAGGAAAATTAAAGAAACCTGCATCAAAACAACAAAAAGTGATTTCTGAATCAGTTCACCTCAGCAATGTGGTCACTACGGCTGTTCTTGTCTGTGGCAATTCTAGAAGCACTGACATATGGTGAGATAATTTATTATTGTAACATTCACTAATCTGGTGTATGTATGTACATATATATATAAGTAGAAGCATTAATAAACACTCATCCACATCTACCAGACAAGCCAGAAGGCTTGTTTTTTCCCCAGAAATCCCATGGTGCTGCCACAACCACAAAGAATTCTGGGTAGCCGAAAGCAAATACGGTCAACATACGATCACCTTTTGCCTATCCATTTTATACATGGATCCCTTTAAGGTAAATCTTTCACCTTTACCCTCAGCTTCTTTAGCAAGGCAATGGTCGTATTGGAGGTGAGGTTGGGGTCGTTATCATGTTGGAATACTGCCCTGCGGCCCAGCCTCCGAAGGGAGGGAATAATGCTCTGCTTCAGTATGTCAAAGTGCATGTTGGCATTCATGGTTCCCTCAATGAACTCTAGCTCCCCAGTGCTGGGCAGCACTCATGCAGGCCCAGACCATGACACCCCCACCACCATGCTTGACTGTAGGCAAGACACACTTGTCTTTGTACTCCTCACCTGGATGCCGCCACACACGCTTGACACTGTCAAGCTCCATTCGGGATGCGGAGCTACTTCTCTGGAGTTCCTCCCCACCTCGCTAGAGTCCCCCCCATCTCAATAGAGTTTCCCCTTTGCTGTAATCCGTTCCTGGATTTCTATATGTGCTGTTCTGTGCTTCTGAGTCATTGGTTCCAGTTCTGCTCTTTGCTTCAGCTCTGTTTCCTTTATAAGGTGTGCCCCACCCATTTGTTATATTTGTCTCAGTCAGCAGTCTAAAGGTATGTCCTTCTTGGTTTTGTGTTTAGATTCAATGTTTAGTTTCAGTTTATTAAGATTCAGTAGGCAGGGTTTAGTGCTAGGACCCACTGAATATTGGAGTACTTTGGCGTAGTGGTGGGCTAAGCATTCTATGGCCATATGATGTGACGGAATCTCCAATTGTTATCACATAGTCCTAGGCTAGTCCTGTATTTATGTTTGAATGTCACTCATGTGCCTTTGCCCTTTTCCCTATATCATCTGAGGATCTTGGTCCCAGTTAAGATGTCCTATCCTTGCTTAAAGGAGAAGTGTCCGAGGATTCCGGCTCCTCACTCCATCCCTTGTGTTCCTTGTTCCCTGTCCTTTGTTGTGTCCTGTACATGTATGTCCTGTTTGGCTATGTTTCTTGCTTGGTCTCCCTGCAGTGTATGGTCTGAGCACTGAGAGGCTGACCCCCCACCCCTTCAACCTCTGCAGCAATTCTGGCAGCACTCGTACATCTATTTCCCAAAGACAACCTTCTGCGCACAACTACTTTGAGCGACCATGGCGAGGCCTGTTCTGAGTGGAACCTATCCTTTGAAACCGCTGTATGGTCTTGCCCACTGTGCTGCAGCTCAGTTTCAGGGTCTTGGCAATCTTCTTATGGCCTAGGCCATCTTTTTGTAGAGCAACAGGATCCTCAGAGAGTTCTTTGTCATGAGGTGCCATTTTGAACTTCCAGTGACCAGTATGAGAGAGTGTGAGAGCGATAACACCAAATTTAAAACTCCCCATTCACACCTGAGACCTTACACTAACGAGTCACATGATACCCGGGAGGGGAAATGGCTAATTGGGCTCAATTTGGACATTTCCACTTCGGGGTGTACTGACTTTTGTTGCCAAGGTGTTAGACATTAATGGCTGTGTGTTGAGTTATTTTGAGGGGATGGCAAATTTACGCTTTTTATACAGGCTGTACGCCCACTACTTTACATTGTAGCAGAGTGTTATTTCTGCAGTGTTGTCACACTATAGATATATAGATATATGTAGATAGATATGTAGATATATAGATTTTATTAATATTGTTTTATATAGCGCCATCAAATTCAGTAGCACTGTACAATGGGTAGACAGGACATAACAAGTAGTATGTAACAACAAATTAACTTACAGAGACAACAGGTGAGGAGGGCCCTCCTCAAACGAGTTTACAATCTAGATATATATATATATATTTAGATATATGTAGATCTATATACATGCCCCCCAACTGTCCTGATTTGGGGCGGAACAGTCCCGATTTTGGGTCTCTGTCCCGCATCCTGCCTATCCCTTCTTCTGCCCCATCAGACACCAGGGAGTCAGAAACAGTGGTAAGTCGGGGGGGGGGGTTATATGGGGGGCATAAGGTTTTTCTGGAGGCAGAGTGCCCCATGATATTTCTTTTAACCCCCTTTATGCCACTCTGCCCCAGAAATGCCTTTTAACCCCCTAGATGCCACTCTGCCTCCAGAAATGCCTTATACCCCCTATATGCCACTCTGTCCCATGATATGCCTTTTAACCCCCTATATCAGAGTGGCATATAGGGGTATAAGGCATTTCTGGAGGCAGAGTAGCAAATGTTTTGATTTCAAAATCAAAGGGCAGTGTAAATGTGTATGTGTAAGGGCAGTGTACAAGTATATGTGTGTGTATAAGGGCAGTGTACATGTATGTGTGTGTATAAGGACAGTGTACATGTATGTGTGTGTATAAGGACAGTGTACATGTATGTGTGTGTATAAGGGCAGTGTACATGCATGTGTGTGTATGGACAGTGTCCGCGTATGTGTGTGCGTGTAAGGGCAGTGTACGTGTATATGTGTGCTTGTAAGGGCAGTGTACGTATATATGTGTGTTTTATGGACAGGTGTGTGTAAAGGCAGTGTGTAGGGGTCCTGGGAGGGAGGCTAACATTAGCCTTTTTAAATTAAAAAAATCTCTGCCAGACAATGAAGTGGTAGGCCTACCACATCAATGTTTGGTTTAGTATATAGTGATAGGAGTTATGCTGCACTATTGTCAATGTCTGGCTCAATGTATAGGGATTATGCTGTACCACCTTCAAAGTCTGCGCCAGTATATAACGATAGAAGCTATGCAGTTTTAAAGTGTTTGGGGGGGTACCACATACAGGATCCACCCCAGGTGTCAAATACTCTAGGTACGCCCCTGAGTATAACATTAATATTTGGGCTGCTGAAACTTAGGGGATGTTGGGGTTAATTTGGGACAGTTATGGTTAATGGGGTGTTTAGGGTTAATTTAGGGCCAGTTGTGTTAATAGGGTATTTAAGGGCAGTTATGGTTGATGGGGTTTTGAGGGTTAATTTAGGGGGAGTTATGGTTAATGGGGTATTTAGGGTTAATTTAGGGGAAGTTATGGTTGATGGGGTGTTTAGGGTTAACCTAGAGGCAGTTATGGTTGATGGGGGTCATTAGGGTTAATTTAGCGGCAGTTATGGTTAATGGGGTGTTCAGGGTCAATGTAGGGGCAGTTATGGTTGATGGGGTGTTTAGGGTTAACCTAGGGGCAGTTATGGTTGATGGGGGTCATTAGGGTTAATTTAGCGGCAGTTATGGTTAATGGGGTGTTCAGGGTCAATGTAGGGGCAGTTATGGTTGATGGGGTGTTTAGGGTTAATTTATGGGCAGTTATGTTAATAGGGTATTTAGGGGCAGTTATGGTTGATGGGGTGTTTAGGGTTAATTTAGGGGCAGTTATGGTTAATGGGGTGTTTAGGGTTAATTTAGGGGCAGTTATGGTTGATGGGGGTCATTAGGGTTAATTTAGGGGCAGCTATGGTTGATGGGTGTTTAGGGTTAATTTAGGGGCAGTTATGGTTAATGTGGTCTTCAGGGTTAAATTAGGGGCAGTTATGGTTGATGGGATGTTTAGAGTTAAATTAGGGGCAGTTATGGTTAATGGGGTGTTTAGGGTTAATTTAGGGCCAGTTATGGTTGATGGGGTGTTGAGGGTTAATTTAGGTGCAGTTATGGTTGATGGGATGTTTAGGGTAAATTTAGGGGCAGTTATGGTTGATGGGGTCATTAGGGTTAATTTAGGGGCAGTTATGGTTAATGGGGTCTTCAGGGTTGATTGAATGCTGAGGACTGAGGGTTAATTTAATTAATGTAATAAAGTTAACTTAATTTGCAGTTAGAGGGCACAGTATCAGGGGTATAAGGCATATAGGGTATATAAGGCATATAGGGTATATAAGGCATATAGGGTATATAAGACATATGTGGAGGGGCAGAGTGGTATATCTCGGAGGCAGTGTGGCATATCTGGGGGTATGTGGCATCTGGGAGGTAGTGGGACAAGCCTGGGCTCAGATGTGCTTGACTTGGGGGGACAGGTTGGGAAATAAAAACAAGAAATGCATTGTTTTTAACATCCAGTTATTTTAAATAAATGAAAAATTTATATTTATTTTTTTGTCCAATGAATCGATTAATCCAAAAAACAATCGGCCAAATAATCGATTATGAAAATAATCGTTAGTTGCAGCCCTACTTTTTTCTGCACGTTATGCGGCAATAAGTACCAGTAGCGTTTTTCTATTTCAAAACCATTCTGCCCCATGTGCTATTTCAGGTATCTTTGAGGCCGGCTAATGCAATTTACCCCATCAAACCATATATTTTTGAAAACTAGACACCCCAAGGTATTTCAAATGCCGGTATTCTACCACTAGCCTTTGGCAAACTTTATGGTAGTCAAAATAATTTTTATTTTTTTTCCCACACACGTTGTACTCCAGGTATAAATTTACCGCTCCTGGTCAATGTTCCCTCTAATTTTTCTTAGGTGGTGTGCGCAGAAAATTTCTCTTGTGCAAAAATGTTTCCAGAGCCAAAATTTTGTGCGCACAATATGCTTCTGCAAATGTTACATTTAAGTTGTTAGTCTATGTATTTGGTACAGCTCGCTCATGCACTACATTATAGTGTGATAATATAGTATTAGTTACACAACAGCATTACTTACTGTAATGTCAACCTGATGGACAGACTCTGTCCTAAGTCTCTGTCCTAATGTCCGCTTTGCTTTGTCACACAGTCCATATAAAGCGAAGTTGGTGGAGCTGAAAAAAATTCACATAGGAAGGGGGTGGAGCTATATATTTCCACCCCTTTTGACTCCACTTCTATGGTCTATTTTAAAGGTGAAATTCTCGCTGCATAAGTAAATTATGAGCAAATCACGAGCGGAGGATAAAAAAAAAAACAAAACAAAAAACGTGCGCAGGGGTGTACCTAGAGTATTTTGAGCCAAGCATTGACAATAATGCAGCATAACTCCTATCACAGTGTCTAGCCTAGTATAGAGTAGGGATGCACTGAAATGAAAATTCAGCATTCACTTGACCAAAACCGAAAATGACCCCCCCCACTTTAAAAATAAAACAAAGTAACACACCAAAATTAGACACAAAAAATCAATAACAATAATATATATTATTTTAACAGCAAACAATATAATAGCAAACACCAGCTTCTAGCATGTACTGGTTGCCTTGGCATAATAGGAGTGTGATTGTTAGCAATCATATATATATTAATATTGTTATTGAATTCTTAATAAAATTGGACAAAAGAAATCAACAACAATAATATATATATATATATATATATATATATAAACAGCAATCACACTCCTATCATGCCCAGGTAGCCAGTACATGCTGGAACCTGGGCATAATAAGAATCTGATTACAGCCTCCCTATGCCATGCTATTCCACCCCACTTACACATCCATGCTATCACACACACACTCACAAACATCCAGTTTAAACTACAGCATAACACCCATCACTCTCACACACTTACTAATCCACTCGCACGGAATGTTTTCCTACCTTTTCTCTGTCACTGTCACTTTTCCTCCTCCTCTTTGTTCTTCCTCTTCTTCTTCTTCTGTGTCCTGTCCCAGTGCAGTGTGGAAGGTGGTGGGCGTGGCTTCAGTGTTGTGCGCCGGGATATGACATCAAATCCCGACGCACAGCATCAGTTGCCACGCGCCTCATAAGGGAGCAGGATCGGAGGTCTGAATTAACAGAACTCCCGCTCCCTTTATTTTCTTTAAGCCGGTTAGAGGGAGATACTTGATCTCCCCAACAGAGCCTGCTCCTCTAGCGGCGGACATTACTGTCCGTCTCTGGAGGGGTGCCGTGTGGACTGCCCCGTCCCCTGCTAGGTATGCTACTGATTGTGCGCACAATTTTTTTATGTGTGCGCTATCTCTAAAAGCTATATGCGGGCGCACAGCTTAGACGGAACACTGCTCCTGGTATGTTTGTCAAACAACACCCCAATATGTGTTCAGCAACATCTCCTGGGCGCAGTGATACCCCACATGGGCATCTTTGAAGCCAGCCAATTCAATTTAACCCATCAAATGATACATTTTTTAAAACTAGTTTATTAACCCCTTCAGGTCCGGGACGTACCTGGTACTTCTTGGTCACAGGTGACCGGTAGACCGGGACATACCAGGTACGTCATCCCCAAAAACCGCCCCCACATCGCCACAATCGTAATCGCGGGGGCGCTGCTGCTGCTGTCTGCCCAGGAGTCTGGGCAGACCAGCACAGCCTCTCTAAGCCCGCCCCCAAGCCTACGATCACTTCCACGGAGTGATTCTGTAGGCTGAAACCGCGATTGCAGGTTTTTCACAGGCAGCTTCAGGGAAGTGGGTGGTTAACGTCAGTGCAGCGTTAACCCCTTCAATTCCGCGATCACGGCATTCAATGCGGCATCGCGGCATTGAAGGGGTTAATTCCCATTTTTTATGGGGCTCTGCTGCTGGTGGCTTCCAGGCAGACCAGCAACAGTAAAAACGAGCCCCCACAAGCCCTTTGATCAGTCCTGTAGGACTGATCAAAGAGACTCCTCTCCTGCAATCTCCAGTCTATGGGTGATTGTGTCCCAGCTGCCAGAGGCAGCTTCAGGGACAGGGAGACAGGGTTCTTTGCCAGTGTTCAGCCCCCACCCCCTCCCTTGATCAATTAACCCCTACCCCGCCCTTGCTCAATTAACCCCTTCAATGCTGCGATTGTGTATGACCCCCATCGCAGCATTGCAGGGGTTAATATTAGTCCCCACAAGCTTGTGGGGACTAAATATCAGTCAATGCTGTGCTTCAATGGTGCATCAGCATTGAAAGAATTAAAAAAAAATGTACAAAAATTTGTAGAAAAAAATAAGTAAAATGTAAAAATAAATAAATAAAAAAAAATAACAGCACTGACCTGAAAGTCCAGGGTGCTTCCAGGTCAAATGCTGGGCTCATGATGATCAGATCACTCCTGGCCAATAGGAGTGATCGGATCATTGTGGCAGCCCATCAATGACCCTGCCCTACAAAGAGAAAGGGGTCATATTTAGGGTAATTATGAAAAAACACAAATTATTAATAATAATAAAAAAACAAAACATAATTATTACCTGATCACTTGTCGGTGACATTTTAAGTCGCTGATTATTGATCGGTCTCCCTGGTTGATGTCAGCGGCCTGAACCTGTCACTTACAAGTAATCTGATAAAATAAATAAATTAAAATATTTAAAAAAGTTTAAAAATTGAAATACGCATGTTCCAGTTTTGCCCTCAAAAATAGCTTCCTCAAAAAATGCATGAACCATGCATGTGAGGCCTTGTTGGAATCATGGGATGTTGGTGAACAAAATGTGGCGTTTTCTTCCACTGTTGATGTGCAAGAAATTCAATGCAACATTGAAATTTATGCATTAAAAACGCAATAAAATAATTTCCCTGTGAATTTTGGTAGACATCAGTGAAGAAATGGCTGGCTGAAAACTGTCAAAACTACCCTAGTTGAACACCTTGACTTGTCTACTGTTCATAAATATATACCTTTATGGGGTACTTTACAGTGGGGGGGGGGGCTTCCAAAATGTCCCAAATGGGATATGGGCCCAGTAAACCAATTCCTGAAAACTTGCGCATGTTCCAGTTATGTCCTCATGGCTTCCTCAAAAAATGCATGAACCATGCATGTGAGGCCTTGTTGGAACCGGGGGATGTTGGTGAACAAAATGTGGCGTTTTCTTCCACTGTTGTACTTATGGTGTGCAAAAAATTCAATGCAACATTGAAATGTATGCGTTAAAAACGCAATAAAATAATTTCCCTGTGAAGTTTGGCAGACATCAGTGAAGAAATGGGTGGCTGAAAACTGTCAAAACTACCCTAGTTGAACACCTTGACTTGTCTACTGTTCATAAATATATAATTTTATGGGGTAATTTACAGTGGGGGCTTCCAAAATGTCCCAAATGGGATATAGGCCCAGGAAACCAATTTCTGAAAATGTTCCAGTTTTGCCCTCATAGCTTCCTCAAAAAATGCATGAACCATGCATGTGAGGCCTTGTTGGAACCGGGGGATGTTGGTGAACACAATTTACCCAGCTTAATATGATTTCAAATGAAAGCCCTACTTGTGCTGAAAAAAGCAATATATACCGTATTTGCTCGATTATAAGACGAGGTTTTTTCCAGAGCAAATGCTCTGAAAAAACCCCTCGTCTTATAATCAAGGTCGTCTTCTAAACAGACCTCATTCTGCTGGGGCCGTGCTGCTTACCGGGCTTTGATCGGGAGCAGCGTCTCTGCTATTAGCAGCAGGAGAACAGGAAGCTAGCACAGTCCTCACATAACTCTACCTCCTTCCTCTGGGGGCGGGGCCAGAGAAGTTGCTCGCACAGCCGGGCCCCTGCAGAAGTCTGCAAGTGGGAGATCTGCAGTTCAGGTAAGGAGGTGAGGGGGTGGGGGGTTTGAACGTGTGTGTGTATGTGTGATTAATGGAATGAATGAGTATTTAAATGTTTGTGAATGAGTGTGTGTGTGTGTGATAGCATGTAAGGAGGGTGGGGGTGGTAGCATGGCATAGGGAGGCTGTAATCACACTTCTAACATCCCCAGGTTCCAGCATGTACTGGCTGCCTTGGCTTGATAGGAGTGTGATTGCTGTTAGCAGTAATATATATATATATATATATATATATATATATATATATATCTCCAGAAATGCATTTTAACCCCATATAGGGGTATAAGGCATATCATGGGGCAGAGTGGCAAATAGGGGGGTATAAGGCATTTCTGGGGGCAGAGTGGCAAGCCTGGGGGCAGATTTTCATAACTGGGGGGGCAGGTTGGCAAATAAAAGGAAATAAAAAATATATTTTTCTCAATCATAGCTTTTATTAAATATGAAAATTAGTTTACATGAAGTAATATTTACTAGTAAAACTTTTTTCCTATAGGGTAGTCTTATATTCAGGTTTTTTGTTTTTTACCTAAATTAATATTTTGATTTTGGGGGGTCGTCTTATAATCGAGCAAATACGGTAATTTGTGTGGGTGCACTAATTGATAAGAGAGAAATTACAGGTGAAGAAAGACATAGCAAAAACACAAAAACGGCTCCAGTCCTTTAGCAACACCTTAGTATCAAAATCCTGGTCCTGAAGGGGTTAAATTAACCCTCAGTCATCAGCATTAAATTAACCCTGAAGAGAAGACCCCATTAACCACAACTGCCCCTGAATTAACCCTGAAGACCCATCAACCACAACTGCCGCTAAATTAACCCTAAAGACCCCATCAACCACAACTGCCCCTAAATTAACCCTAAACACCCCACTAACTATAACTGCCCCTAAATTAACCCTAAACACCCTATTAACTATAACTGCCCCTAACTTTCAGCAGCCCAAATATTAATTTTATACTCACCAGTTAGATGAGTTCTTGAGCCATGTGGACAGTATAGCAAATGGGCGTGGCCAAGGGTCACTTTGGCCCGCCCCTTTCTCCCTGTCCCTCCTTGCAGCCAATCGGCAGTGACTGCAGGGAGGGACTGGAAGAAGGAAGTGGGCGGGACAATCGGCAGTGACTGCAGGGAGGAACTGTAAGTAGGAGCTGCTGCTGTGAGTGGCACGGATTATAAAACGAGGGGTATTTTTCAGATTATTTGCTCTGAAAAAACTCATTTTATAATCGATAAAAATCGATTCAACTAATCGATAATGAAATTCGTTGGCAACGATTTTCATTATCGATTATTATCGATTTTATCGATTAGTTGTTGCAGCCCTAGAAATTATATTTACATGTTACTGTATATATATATATATATTACTCAATGAAGAGGCAGCCTGGAATGCTCCTCACCTGATTTGCATCGGGCTTGGGGGGGCGTGATTGACAGACCAGTGATTTCAGTCACTGGTCTGCTGTTTAACCCACCGATCACCGTGATTCACGGCGATCGGGAGGTTGTGAAGCCCCCTCTGGGGCATTGCAGGCTTCCCTCAATGATGAGGCAGCCTGGAATGCCCCTCACCAGATTTGCACCTGACTCGGGGTGTGTTTAACAGACCGGTGATTTGCATCACTGGTCTGTTGTTTAAAAGCCAGTCTGAAAAACTTGCGCTTCATAGTGTGTTCCTAAAATGTGGTCATCCTATGCGCGATCCTATCACCAAGGCCAGGGCCGTGCTGAGGCGGATGCATGGTGTGCACCCAGGCAGCAGGGAGCGGAGGCGAGAGAGGGGCCCCCGAGTGCTCACTCACGAAAAAGTTTTCAGCAACAACTCGCCGCTCCTCTATCTCAGTGCCGGCGCTTCCTGCTGAGCGCCAGAATATGACATCAAATCCTGATGCTCAGCAGTGAAGCCGCGGCAGAGCAGCAAGACAGAGGCCTTGCACTCCCACCACAAGACTTTATCAAGGTAAGTGAACTACAAGGTGGGGGTAGATAGTGAGAAATGGGGAGAAGAGGTAAATAGTGAGAGGGAGGTAGACTGAGAAGTGGGAGGGGGTACATGGGGAGAGGAGGGTAGATAGTGAGAAGGGGAGAGGTGGGTAAATAGGGTAGAAAGGGGATAGTAAGAATATTGAACTGAAGAGTGAGAATGAGTGAGAGAATTAATGTGTGGCTGAATTGCTTGAATGATTTGTGAGAATGCATTAATGAATATGTGTAAATGGTGTGAATCAATGAGAAAATGAATGATTGTGAATGAGTGAGTGACTGTATAAGTGTTTGTGTGTATCATGGATGTGATTTGGGGAAAAACAAAGATGGCACGTGTAGGGTGTTTATTGGACAAAGATGGCAAAGGGTGGGCTGTTTACAGACAAAGATGTTTTACGCTGGGCTGTTTGGGGACGGCAGGGCTGGCCTTTGGAGTGTGCAACCTGTGATCTATGTATGTAAGGTTTTTTTAGTTAAATTGAATTTTATTGATGTAGAGTTTTACAAAAAACATCAACCAATAAGAAATACCGTATTTGCTCGATTATAAGACAAGGTTTTTTTCAGAGCAAATGCTCTGAAAAATACCCCTCGTCTTCTAATCGGGGTCGTCTTCTAATCAGACCTCAAATAGAGGTCTGATTAGGAGACTAAGATCCAGATCCCGCGCACCACTGCAGGGGGCCTGGATCCTCCTGTCTCACCCCCCCCATCATACACACACTTACCGGTGCTTCCTGCTGTATTGCCGGTGCAGCGGGTTGACGTCTACGCGATCCGCGTAGACAACGTCCGCTGCAGCCGGAAGGAGGTGTGGCTAGCAGCGGGGGTTGTCTGCGTCCGTCGCGTAGACCTTCCCCGACTGTGAGAGATTAGAGTTCCCCGCACCGGTGCAGGGAACTCTGATCTCTGACAGCCGGGGAAAGTATACGCAACGGACGCATACAAACCCCCGCTGCCAACTCCACCCCCTTCCGGCTGCAGCGGAAGGCGACGTCAACCCGCTGCCCCGGCTGGACGCACCGGTAAGAGAGGGCTGAGAGGGGAGAGAGGGGGTTGAGAGAGAGGGAAGGGGGGTGAGAGAGGGGGGGGAGAGAGAGAGAGAGAGAGAGTGTGTGTGTGTGTGTGTTAAATGGGGGTATAGGGTGTGTGTGTGTTAAATGGGGGCATAGGGCATTTCTGGAGTGGCGTTAAGGGGGCATTTAATAGAGCATTCTGCCTCCTGAAATGCCTTATACCTCCCTATATGCCACTCTGCCCCATAATATGCCTTTTAACCCCCTAAATGCCAGAGTGGCATATAGGGGTATAAGGCATTTTTGGAGGCAGAGTGCCCTATACAATCCCTTTTAACTCCCTTAATGCCACTCTGCCTCCTGAAATGCCTTATACCTCCCTATATGCCACTCTGCCCCATAATATGCATTTTAACCCCCTAAATGCCAGAATGGGATATAGGGGTATAAGGCATTTCTGGAGGCAGAGTGGCACATAGGGGGTCAAAAGGCATACCATGGGCCACAGTGCCATATTGGAGTGGCAAGCCTGGGGGCAGATGTGCGTAACTGGGGGACAGGTTGGAAAATACAAGAAATAAAAACAAAAAAAATATTTTTCTCAATCATAGCTTTTATTAAAAAAAAATAGTTTACATGAATTAACATTTACTGGTAAAACTTTTTTTCCTTTGGGGTCGTCTTATATTCAGGCTTTTTCTTTTTTTCCTAAGTTAATAATCAGATTTTGGGGGGTCGTCTTATAATCAGGGTCGTCTTATAATCGAGCAAATACGGTACAAAGCAAAACAGTAGCCTTGTTTGACAAAACAGAAACAAAAGCTGAGTAAAATGACGTATATGGTATAGTCCAGGGGTGTCCAAGTTTTTCCTGCAGCGGGCCACTTCATCAGAAATGTATATATTCAGGGGCCGCACTCGAAAAAAAACAGCCTGCAGACATGCAGATCAAAATAAAATAAATGACACAAAATCCTTTACAATGCCTCTCACTGATTTCTGGGCCTAGAAGGTTTTGTCCTCTGACGTGACTACAAATTCAGGAGGGCGTTTTATCTCTGGATACGTAAAAATTAAATAGTTCTATTTATTCTAGGAATGCACCAAAATGAAAATTCTGCATTGAAACCGAAACAGAAAATGACCCCCATCTTTAAAAATAAAATAAATAAAAACCCCCCACACTTTTAATAAAAGTAACATACCAAAATTTTACAAACAAATTAAATAACAATATTAATTATATATATATATATATATATATATATATATATATATATATATATATCTATATATATCTATATATATCTATATATAATTGTTAACAGCACACACAATTGTTAACAGCACACACAAATTCCAGCATGTACTGGTTGCCTTGGCCTGAGTGTGATTACAGTTAACAATCATATATATATATATTGATAGTTTTTGTCCAATTTTGGTGTGTTACTTACTTTTAATAAAAGTATGGTGTTATCACACCAAAATTGGACATTAAAAAACAATAACAATATTAATATATATATAATTGCTAACAGCAATCACACTCCTATCGTGCCAAGGCATCCATTAAATGCTGGAACCTGGGCATGATAGGACAGTGATTGCTGTTAGCAATCACACTCCTATCATTCCAAGTCATTTCATGCTGAAACCTGGCTAGCTGCCCCTTTGTGTATGGGGTCACTTACAGACTAACTGTGCCATGCCCCCCACTTACACATCCATGCTATCACACATACACTCATTCATATACTCATTCATTCACAGATTCATTCCCTCAATCACGCATACAACCACACCCTCACCCGCTTACCTGCACTGCAGATCTCTAACTGGCAGACTTACGCAGGGGCTGCTGTTCCTCCCTGTGTAGCTCACAAGCAACTTCTCTTGTGCCAAACAGCGGAAGCAGGAAGGGAGCGGAGTCATGTGATATAACAAATTCACGTGACTCCGCTGGGTTCCGCTTCTTCTGTGCGGTACAAAAGAGACTGCAGTGCAAGCAACCCACAGGAAAGCAACAGGGACCTTGCGATTCTGCAATCCCGGTTGCCCTGCCTGTGGATCTCACGTGGGTTGCACCTCAAGGTCCGGCGGGCCGCATTTGGCCTGCGGGCCACATGTTGGACACCCCTGGTATAGTCAGAACATAACCACAAATGAGATTAGTATGGCCACCTACTTCCCCAGTGTCCAGTCACAAACAGGCAAAAAAAAAAGTTTGGGGGGAAGCAGACATGACGATAAGGAGAGGAAGGGTAAAGAGAGGGCATAGAGGGGGGAGAAAGAAAGATGCAGGGAAACAGAGACAAGACATGGAAGGGGAAGGGATGGAAAGGGTAAAGAGCGCGAGCCTGGTCGACCTACCCCAGGCGTGCCCCCGCTTGCGCGGTAGAATGAAAGGCTATCCAGCAGGTGCACACACCTATGTACGCCTCAAATCTGTCAGATGCCAAGTGAACCATTTCTTCCATGACCCTAATCTCTTCTACCTTGGACACCCAGCGCCTGAGGGTGGGAGGAGCTGACTGCTTCCAATACATAGGTATCAAACAGCGAGCAGCGTTAAATAGATGCTTAACTACAGAATGTTTGAGAGAGGTCGGCGTACTGTCAAGATGGAGCAGCAACCCGACAGCGTGCGAAAACTGAAGAGACGATCCAGTCACTTCCTCTGCCACACGAAACGAGTAACGAGTCCGCGTAATGACCGAAAAAATACTCTCGGGATGGTAATCGGCAAAGTTTGAAAGAAGTACAACATCCTGGGCAGGATATTCATCTTAATAACATTAATTCGGCCATGCCAAGATATGTGTGGCATATCAAGTCGTCTCTGATACGATTCAAGAGCCTTGGGAAGTTCTCCTGAAAGACCATGGATAAGTCCCTAGGCAACCAGACCCCCAAGTATTTCAAGCTCCTGTGACACTATCTATATGGGAAAGAGGCCCGCGCCACTGCCGCCTCCTGTGCATTCAAGGACACATCCAAAGCCTCCGACTTATCAACATTTATCTTAAAGTTGGGCAGCTCCCTGTAAATACGCAACTCCCTATGGATATTCGGTAAGGAGACGGCAGGTTGCGCAACAGCAAACAGCAAGTCATCAGCGTATGCTGCTACTTTTTAATAGCAGTTTCGGCAGACCAGTCCGGCAACGTCCGGGTTGTCTCTAATAGACTGCAAGAAGGGTTCAAGGGAGAGCGTGAACAAGAGGGGTGAGAGGGGACAGCCCTGGCGCGTTCCATTCCGTATCGGGAAAGCATCTGAAAGAGCACCATTCAAACGGATTCGCGCCGAAGGAGAGGAATACAGAGAGGTGATCCAATTGAGCCACAGCGGGCCAAAGCCCATGGAGCATTTGGAACATAAAGTCCCAGGCGACCCTATCAAGCGCTTTTTCAGCATCTGTGGAGAGGAGGAAGACCCTCTGGCCAGTTGCCTGCGCAGTGTAGATGGTGTTTAAAGCTCTGTAAGTCCCATCCCTACCCTCCCTCCCTGCTATGAACCCAGTCTGGTCCGGGTGCACCAAGGGCCCCAACACCCCCCCTGGAGCCTGGCAGCTAGGATTCTCGCGAATATCTTTAGGTCCGTATTTAACAGGGAAATAGGCCTGTAGCTCTGACACAGCAAGGGATCCTTCCCCTCTGTGGGCAACATGGAGATTGTCAATATCAATGAATATGGGTGAAAGCGGTCCCCTCCCCTAACAGCATTAAGGAGCGACATGGGCGCTTGCAAGGTGCGCCAAAAGGTCTTATAATAGCGAAGAGGCAGGCCATCGGGCCCGGTGCCTTCCCGGCCGCCATGTGTTTCATAGCCACCGAGGCTTCCTCAACCGTGATCTCCCGCTCCAAAGCCTCAGACTGCTCCGGAGAGAGTGGTCGGCAAACAAGTGGCCATGTAGTCCTGAATTAAGTTGCCCCTGGGTTCGCCTCCACCAGACCGCCTAACGCTGTATAGAGAGCGATAGTAGTGGCAGAAAGAGTCAGAAATGTCAGAAGGAAAGCTGGATATTGAACCTCCCAGGGTTTTGATCTTATTAATGTAAAGCATCTGTTGCTTAGCCCATAGAGTGCGCAAGATATTGTGTGTTCCGTAAACTGAGTGGGAAAAAAAAACAAAACAAAAAAAAAACATACAAATTAGAAAGTGAGAAGTAGAAATGTACATATCACCATGTACTTCACGTGTGCCAGCGGAACCAAAAATGCACGGCACCGAGAACCAACAGAGCGTACGCCGCTCCAAAGAGCACGCAACCTTGCCACAATGAACAGGTAAATAAGCAAATTATAATCGGTATAGATAAAGTTAACCCTTCGCAGCACAGGGGCACAGCAATGTGAATGCAATAGGTGAGAGCCACTAATCATGTTAGGAAGACGTGTGCTTCGTGGGCAAAAAAAAAAAAAGGTGACATGTAGATTCAGACATGCTTCCATGTATTTTACAAATGCCAGCTATACCAAACCTGTATTGCACTGAGACCAGAGCAGAAGTACAACAGAACATTCACTGCTTCCAAGTGCACGCAACATGGCAACAAAAACAATATAGTAGTCACACTACAATAAGTATAGGTAGATGACACAGAGGCATAGCATTGCTCATGAAGTAGTAGAGGCCTACCAATCATGTTAGGAAAATGTGTGCTTCGTGGGCAAAAAAAAAAAAACATACAAATTAGAAAGTGAGAAGTAGAAATGTACATGTCACCATGTACTTCACGTGTGCCAGCGGAACCAAAAATGCACGGCACCGAGAACCAACAGAGCGTACGCCGCTCCAAAGAGCACGCAACCTTGCCACAATGAACAGGTAAATAAGCAAATTATAATCGGTATAGATAAAGTTAACCCTTCGCAGCACAGGGGCACAGCAATGTGAATGCAATAGGTGAGACCCACTAATCATGTTAGGAAGACGTGTGCTTCATGGGCAAAAAAAAAAAAAAAAAGGTGACATGTAGATTCAGACATGCTTCCATGTATTTTACAAATGCCAGCTATACCAAACCTGTATTGCACCGAGACCAGAGCAGAAGTACAACAGAACATTTACTGCTTCCAAGTGCACGCAACATGGCAACAAAAACAATATAGTAGTCACACTACAATAAGTATAGGTAGATGACACAGAGGCATAGCATTGCTCATGAAGTAGTAGAGGCCTACCAATCATGTTAGGAAAATGTGTGCTTCGTGGGCAAAAAAAAAAAAAAAAAATGTGATATGTAGATTCAGACATGCTTCCAAGTATTTTACATACGCCAGCTATACCAAATATGCATTTCACCGAGAACCAGAGCTGAAGTACAACTGAGCGTATCTGAACCCTTCAGAACATAGAGGTATAGCAATAGTAGAGGCCCACTAAGCATGTTAAAAAAGGAAAACCCCTATATACTGTATTTGCTCGATTATAAGACAACCCTGATTATAAGACGACCCCCCAAATCTGAATATTAATTTAGGAAAAAAAGAAAAAGCATGAATATAAGACGACCCTATAGGAAAAAAGTTTTACCAGTAAATGTTAATTCATCTAAACTATTTTTTTTAAAAAGCTATGATTGAGAAAAATATTTTGGTTTTATTTCCTTCTATTTTCCAACCTGCCCCCCAGTTATGCACATCTGCCCCAGAAATGCCTTATACCCCCTATATGCCACTGTGCCCCATGATATGCCTTTTAACCCTCTAAATGCCACTGTGCCCCATGATATGCCTTTTAACCCTATATGCCCTATACGGCACCGGTGCGGGGAACTCTGATCTCTGACAGCTGGGGAAGGTCTGCGCGATGGACACAGACAACCCCCGCTGCTAGCCACACCTCCTTCCTGCTGCAGCTGAAGTTGTCTACGCGAATCGCGTAAACATCTACACGCTGCCCCAGCTACACACCGGGGACTCTGAAATACCGGTAAGTGGGGCAGGCGGGGGGAGACCGGAGGATCCAGGTCCCCTGCAGCTGCGGGGGGATCTGGATCTTAGTCGTCTCATAGTCAGACCTATTTGAGGTCTGATTATAAGACGAGGGGTATTTTTCAGAGCATTTGCTCGTCTTATAATCGAGCAAATACGGTATACATATACCGTCCCAGGGTACGTCTCGCGTAGTCTCACTCTTCATGAGAACGCGGGTGTAGGGATGTTGAACTCCGTCCAGGTGGAGAGCGTCGAGGTAGTGCAGCGTCGCGAGAGGCAGCTCCAGTGACAAAAGCAGGTGACAGCCAATCCTCTACCCGCATCCACCACCGACACGTCCTGAGGTCTCCTGATGATAGGTAGTGTGCCCATGCGGAATGGTGAGCTGAAAGGGGAATCCCCAGCGGTAACGTATTCCACGCTCCTGCAGGGCAGCCGTAAGCGGGCACAGCGCCCGCCTATTCCGTAAGGTGATAGATGACAAATCTTGGAACAGTGTCACCGTCTGGCCCTCAAAGGAGAAGGAGCCCCTCGCTTTTGCCATTACTTCCTCCTTCAGGAGGAACTCCTGGAAACAGCAGATGACATCTCTCGGAGGATCAGTAGGTCTGGCCCGCGGTCTAAGGGCGCGGTGCGCTCTGTCAAGGCGTATAGGCATGGAGGGTTCAGCGTTGAAGCACAGCTCGTACATCCTCGGGACCCTCAGATTCCCTCAGGCCCCGTACCCGGATATTGTGTCCGCGCCCTCTGTTTTCCAGGTCCTCGACTGCACGCAGTAGATCCGAAGCTACAGCAGTCAGGTAAGTCGTGTCCCGTTGCAGGTCAGTTACCTGTAGTGCAAGGTGCATGTTAGAGGCCTCTAGGGTGGCGGTACGCCGCTCCACATCAGCAATGTTATCCTTTAGCGCCGCCACCTCTTCATGCAGCGCACGCTTCATTTCTGTGAGTAGATTGTGGAAACCTGCCTTGGTGGGCAGTGACTGGAACATGGCGCGCAGGTCTGCGGACTGTGGAGGATCAGCAGGTGGGAGCGAAGTTGGAGACCTCGACGTCTCTCCCGCGGAAGACCTTCTGGCGGGAGAGGAGGCCATGTTGGGAGACGAGGGCTGCGATGCAAGCGCCTCAGGCGTTTGAAAGTATTCATGGAGCGTGTGCCCCGATTGCTGCTGTGGAGGCTCAGAAGGCTCCCGGCGCTGAGAGGGACGCCTCTGCCTCCCCATCTTGCTCATGGGGATCAGATGGATGCGGATTGTCATGGGTAGGCAACGGAGCTCTGAGATCAAGCTGCCATCTCTCTGCTTGGCTAGCCACGCCCCAATTTAGTTTTTTTTTTATCTATACCTTTATTGACGGGTTTATATGTGATTTCCTATTGATTTATACCTGCAAAGCTGGATTTAATTCTGTTGATCTGTATCTGCTATGCTATGTTTCCATACACTATTATTGTATACCTGCACATTCAGGATTTGTATGTCTGAGTCTGTTTATTTGATCTATACCTTCAATGCTTAGTTAACATGTGATTTTCATTTAATCTATACCAGCAAAACTGGGTTTGTGTGTTATTCTTTTGATCTATACCCGCTATGCCATGTTTCCATACATTATTTATGTATACCTGCAAATATAGAGTTTGTATGTCTTATTCACGTGATGCAAGTGCCGTTTACATGTATTGTTTATTTGATCTTTAGTTCAGCGAAGGAGGGGACAAAGGGACTCTGGGGCTGATTATGGGGGAGATGACCCCTCAAAGTCACGGTAGGGTCAGAAAGAGGGAAGACTGCACTAACTCTCACAGTCAATCCCTCTCTGCAGTCAGTGTGGCAATTTTTTTTTTTTGGTGTGGGAGTTGAGGGAGTGATTGCATGCTAGGGAGCGTGGAGCAGGGCCCAATGAAATGCTTTCTGGGGTCCAATTTTAAATAAAAAAAATATAAAAAATATTTTAAAAAATGTTTTTGTTACAAAGATTAGCTGTTTTTTTCTTATATTTAATGTATGTATTAGGGCTGCAACTAACTATTATTTTCATAATCGATATGACACTCTGCCCCCACATATGCCACTCGGCCCCCTAATATGTCTTATACCCCTTATATGCCACTCCGCCCCCCGATATGCCTTATACCCCCATAATATTCCACCCATAATCCCCATGTAAAAAATATTATACCCATATTCTTATCAGAAATAGATCAAATGTGTTACGTAGCATGTGTAACCATAATATTTCACCCATAATCCCCATGTTTAAAAAAATATATTCCCAGAAAGTGCCAATCAAAACAGGTAAAATATGGTGTTTGCACATACATGTACCATATAAAATCAATATTTTGATTGTTTGTTTGTAAGGTTGAAAAAAGACCTAAGTCCATCAAGTTCAAACGTTCTACCTAACCTTCCTATTCTTGATCCAAAAGAAGGCAAAAAAAACCCTAATTAAGCTACTTCGAACTCTGCCATCAGGGGGAAAAATTCCTTCTCGACTCCAAGAGGCAATCGGATTTCTCCTTGGATCAAGAAGCTCTTAAATATTAATGTTATTCTATTTATATCCCTGTATATCATGTCTTTCTAAGAAAATATCGAGGCCCCTTTTGAAGGTATCTAATGTATTGGATAACACCACCTCCCTTGGAAGTGAATTCCATACCTTTATTGTCCTCACTGTAAAGAATCCCTTCCTTTGTCGTCTATGAAACCTGCGCTCTTCCAATCTCGGAGGGTGACCTCTTGTTCTTTGTATATTTCTGTTAATGAACAGGTCACTGAAGAGCTCTTTATATTGGCCCTGCATATATTTACCGTATTGGCTCGGATATAGGCCGCCCCCGTATATAGGCCGCACCCTAAAAGTTTGGTGCTTTTTTAAAGAAAAAGTTTTTTTCTTTAAAAAAAGCACCAAAAAACATCCTGCAACTCTGTCCTCTCCCCCCCGAGATACGCTGCCACTCTGTCCTCTCCCCCCCGAGATACGCTGCCACTCTGTCCTCCCCCCCTCCCCGAGATACGCTGCCACTCTGTCCTCCCCCCCTCCCCGAGATACGCTGCCACTCTGTCCTCCCCCCCTCGAGATACGCTGCCACTCTGTCCTCTCCCCCCCGAGATACGCTGCCACTCTGTCCTCCCCCCCTTCCCGAGATATGCTGCCACTCTGTCCTCCCCCCCCTCGAGATACGCTGCCACTCTGTCCTCTCCCCCCCGAGATACGCTGCCACTCTGTCCTCCCCCCCTCCCCGAGATATGCTGCCACTCTGTCCTCCCCCCCCTCGAGATACGCTGCCACTCTGTCCTCCCCCCCCCTCGAGATACGCTGCCACTCTGTCCCCCCCCCTCGAGATACGCTGCCACTCTGTCCTCCCCACGATATGCTGCCACTCTGTCCTCCCCCCCTCCCCGAGATATGCTGCCACTCTGTCCTCCCCCCCCTCGAGATACGCTGCCACTCTGTCCTCTCCCCCCCGAGATACGCTGCCACTCTGTCCTCCCCCCTCCCCGAGATATGCTGCCACTCTGTCCTCCCCCCCCTCGAGATACGCTGCCACTCTGTCCTCCCCCCCCCTCGAGATACGCTGCCACTCTGTCCCCCCCCCTCGAGATACGCTGCCACTCTGTCCTCCCCACGATATGCTGCCACTCTGTCCTCCCCCCCCCGACTTACCAGAGCAGACTCCTGGGTGTCTTACGGGGCCGGAGGGGGACATCTATGCACATCGTGTATACAACTCCCGGTACCGGCACTCAGCGGAAGTGCCGGCACCGGAAGTTGTATACGCGTATTGCGTAGATGTCTTCCGCCGGCCCTGCAAGACACCCGGGAGTCTGCCCTGGTAAGTCGGGGGGGTTAGAATGCATCGTGCGCACGTTCACCGGCAACGGCACATCGCCGCTGCCGGTGAACGTCCGTGCGATGCGCTTAGACAACCTCCCGTGCCGGTACTCCCCTCCGTGGGAAGTGCTGGCACGGGAGGCTGTCTGAGCGTATCAGACAGTAGGATACAGGTCCCCTGCACCGCTGCGGGGGATCTGTATCCTAACCCCGCTGCCTGCCCGGCGCCCGGGACTGCATGTCCCGGGCGTCGGGCGCTAGACCCCGAATATAGGCCGCACCCCCACTTTAAAGACTTAAAGTGGGGGAAAAAAGTGCGGCCTATATTCGGGCCAATACGGTATATATTGTTATCATATCCCCTCTGAGACGCCGTTTTTCTAGCGTATATAATTTTAACTTTTTTAGTCTCTCTTCATAACTAGTATCACCCAATCCCCTTAATAATTTCGTAGCCCTCCTTTGCACTTTTTCTAATTCCATAATGTCCTTTTTGAGGTCTTACCAATGATCTATAAAGAGGCAAGATGATATCCTCCTCCCTTGAATCAATACCTCTTTTTATGTATGCCAAAACCTTATTGGCCCTCACAGCTGCTTGCTGGCATTGTGCACTGTTGTCAAGTCTGTTGTCAACCGTTATTCCTAAATCCTTCTCACTGGTAGTTTCCCCCAAGGATATTCCATTTAAAGAATAGGTCGCATTTTTATTATTTTTACCATAATGCATAACTTTGCATTTCTTTATATTGAACCTCATCTGCCACTTGCACGCCCAGTCCCCAACTCTGTCTAAATCTTCCTGCAAAGAAGAAACATCAAGATTAGTCTGAATTACCCAGCCTAATTTTGTGTCATCAACAAAAACTAACATGGCTCTCAATGCAGCTTGGGAGATCATTTATAAATAAATTAAAAAGAAGAGGACCAAGGACAGACCCCTGAGGCACTCCACTTAATACCTACGTACAGGCTGAGAAACATCCATTCACAACAACCCTCTGCATTCTATCTTTTAGCCAATTTCTGATCCACATACAGACATTTGCCCCTAAGCCTATTTCTGTTAATTTATAGAGTAGCCTTTTATGCGGGACCGTATCAAATGCCTTAGCAAAGTCCAGATAAATCACATCTACAGCCACTCCCAGGTCTATATTTTGTTTGATAAGACCGGTCTTTCACAAATCCATGTTGACTTTTAGCAACCTTCAAACAATTTCCCCACTACCGATGTTAAGCTTACTGGCCTGTAATTGCCCGGTTGAGATTTTGATCCCTTTTTAAATATGGGCACAACATCTGCCTTGCGCCAATCTAATGGAACTATGCCCAAGCCGAAAGAATCCCTAAAGATTAGTAATAATGGTTGGGCCAGAGTTAGGCTTCAGTACCCTTGGGTGTATACCATCCGGTCCAGGGGCCTTGTCTACCTTAACATTATTTAATTGCTTGAGCACTTTTTCTTGAGTCAGCCAATCCCATGTTTGCGGCAACGGTTCCTTAAAATTAGCCAGCAGGGGGCTCCATCATTGGCTCTTCCTTGGTATAAACAGAAGAAAAAAAAGCATTTAAAACCAAATTTCCAGTTTCAGATAATAACGTACCAACATTCTCTACCTTTAACTTTTTTCCATTTACATACTTAAAACATTTCTTGGGATTGGTTTTACTTTCCCTGGCAATAAGTTTCTCATTTTCTAGTTTAGCCATTTTAATCTCCTTTTTGCAGGCTTTGTTGGCATCTTTGTATGCCATAAATGATACTTCCGACCCCTCGCTTTTAAAATGCTTAAATGCCAGTTGTTTATTCCTTATTTCCTGTTTTACTTTCCAGGTAAGCCACATTGGTTTTGATTTGTTTCTTTTGTATTTGTTTCCCATAGGTATATATTGGGATGTGCAACTTTGCAATGTGTGCTTAAAGGTATTCCATTTGTCCTCTGTGTTTAAACCAGAGAACAATCAGTCCCAGTCTATATATTCCATGGTTGACCTTAGCCTATCAGAGTTTGCCCTTCTGAAATTATGTGTTTTAGTAGAGTAGTTACCCATTTGCTTTTTGGAATTAATCTCAAATGAAACCATGTTATGGTCACTATTCCCCAAGTGTTCTCTTACTTTAATGTTTGAGATAAGTTCCTCATTGTTAGTTATTACCAGATCTAGACATGCATCCATTCTGGTTGGGGTCTCCCAATGCGACATAAATTGGTCATTAAGCAGGTTCAGAAACTTGCTGCCCTTAGTGGAACAAGTTCCACTATTCCAATCTATATCTGGGTAATTAAAATCTCCCATGATTAAAACTTCATTCCTATTTGCAGCCTTTTCAATTTGAAATAGCAGCTGATCTTCCCCCTCATTACTAATGTTGGGTGGCTTGTAGCATACACCCACAAGTAATGTGTGACTCTTTCTACTATCTAAGTTAATCTCTACCCACAGCGTCTCCACATTACTACTGTCATCATGCACATCTTCCTTAATACTGGGCTTTAGTTTAGGGTTTGCATATAAACATATCCCTCCCCATTTTCTATTTACTCTGTCCCTTCTAAAAAGTGAATATCCTTGTAAGTTTACTGACCAGTCATGCGTATCATCCCACCATGTTTCTGTGATACCGATCAAGTCATATTGTTGATTACTTACCAATATTTTCAGCTCACCCATTTTGTTTGCCAAGCTTCTCACATTTGCTAAAAGACATTTAAGGTTACTGCCCATTTCTGTTGTAACGGTTGACAAATAATTCTTGACAGCTGGTTTTGTACTATGCAACACCATATTGTCTGTGCTAACCCCGCCAATGCTCTCACCCCCTTTTCCCATAGCTAGACCCCCTTCCCAGTCTACTCTAGTTAGCACTTCATTTGTATCTTTAGCCTCCCCCCCAGAACCTAGTTTAAAAGATCCTCAATTCCCCTAGCCATCCTCTCCCCTAGCACTGCAGCCCCCTCCTCATTTAGGTGCAGTCCATCCCTGCTGTAGAGTCTGTAGCCGACTGCAAAGTCTGCCCAGTTCTCCAAAAACCCAAAACCCTCTTTCTTACACCACGCTCTTAACCACGCATTGATCTCCCTAAGCTCCCTCTGTCTCCCTGAAGTAGCGCGTGGTACTGGTAATATTCCAGAGAACATTACCTTGGAGGTCCTTTGCCTAAGTTTCTGACCTAGTGCCCTAAAATCATTTTTAAGGACCCCTCACCTGCCCTTAACTATGTAGTTTGTACCAACATGTACTACGACCGCTGGATCATCTCCAGCCCCTCCCAACAATCTGTCTACCCGGTCCACAATATGTTGAACCCGAGCACGCGGGAGACAGCATACTGTTCGGCATTCGGGGTCCTGGCGACAGATTACCCTATCAACCTTCCTTATAATTAAATCCCCTACCACCAGCACCTGTCTAGCCTTCTGGCACCCCACTATGCTGGAGAGGCTACTCTCCTGGCTGCTAAGAGAGTCAGCCTGCCCCAGAAACGCTTCCTCTGAGCTGGTCTCCCCAGCATCTTCACACAAACTGGCAAACATGTTGGGGGGATCTAGCCCAGAACAAACCTCCCTAGCTCTGCGGCCCCTGCTACCCCTTACACATCTAACCCAGCTCTCTGCCCTCGAGACCTCTTCTTCCCCATCTCCACCCCCCTCAGCACTGGCCCCAGCCAATGCCTGCTCTGTAAGCAGTAAGCTCCTCTCCATGTTGTCTATGTCCCTCAGTGTTGCCAGCTGCCTCTTTAGATCTAGTACAATACATTCCAAAAAAGCAACCTGCTCACACTTGCAACAGCAGTATGGCCCTTGGGGAGCTCGCTCCAAGAGCACATACATTTTGCAAGACATGCACTGAGTGGCATTATTCAACATGTCTACTAATGTAAGACGCAAAGTATCTATAAATATATTATATGGAATTACAGGGATTTATACTTTACCCTCCTTGTTGCTTTTTAACTTCTTTTTTTGCTTGTAATTCCTCACTTAGAGATGTCACTTAGGAGATAAGCCCCAGCTCAGGATTCGCTTGTGTGTCCAAGCTAAATGCAACTGCAAAAGCCAAGCGGAACTCACAGAGAAGGTTACTTAATTAGCAACACACCTGAAATAGCCCTTACCCCCTTTTTTTTTCTTTTTTCAACAAAACATTGCACTGAACACCACACAAACAAACACAGTGCTCCCCCTTGCAATAGTAACGAATATACTCTCCTTCTTAGCTTGTAACTCCTCACTTAGAGATGTCACTTAGGAGATTCGCCCCAGCTCAGGATTCGCTTGTGTGTCCAAGCTAAATGCAACTGCAAAAGCCAAGCAGAACTCACAGAGCTTAAATAACATTTATCTATTATATCTATAGAATTTAATATGATTCCGTTATAAAACTCTGCATATTTCAGCAAGTAAATAGTTAAACATGTGCAGTTTCTTTTTGCAACTTATTTGTTGCAACTTAGTATACAAAAAACTACAGAAAAGAACATACTTTACCATGAGTGTGAAAAGTGTACTGACATCTAGTGATAGTGATGAGCATTGCAGCCAATCATCCCATCATCCCAGAATGCTGTTTAGTATGTCCCCTTGGATTAACTCATCTGTCTCTGGACTATTGTTTGCCTTATTTTACTTTTGTACTTGGTTCTCATTATGAATAAAGACCAGCAATCTGAATTAACCGTTAACCTTGAGCTGAGACTCTTTCCTGACCTGGTAAGGTTCATGACACCCAGGGTATTTCAAATGGAAGTATTTTAACTCTTTCTATGCACTAATTCTTTTTTTTTTTATTAAATCAAAATTTTTTATTGTTTCATAAGATAGAAGTACACACAAGATAAGGGAAGGTGAACAAAGAAAAAGGAAAAAAAAGGGGGGGGGACATAAGGATGGGAAGGGGGGTACACAGAAAACATACAATGAACAGTAAACACTTGTCGCAGCAGGGTAAAGTAAGGTACAGAAAATATCAGCAGTAGGAACACAAATCTCCCACACATCCTAACACCTCAGGGTCTGTGTCGCAGGGTCAGTTAAGAAGCGTGACCAGTAGAACCAGAGACGCTCATGCTTATCAACCCGGTTAGTAGACCTAGCCACCAAATCCTCTACATGCCGTACATTTTCCACTCTCCCGACCCATTCTTGCAGCGATGGCGGAGTCGGCGAACCCCAGTGCAGGGGAATTAAAGCTTTGGCCTCATTTAACAAATGCCGAACCACCGATTTCTTATAAGCCGATATTGACAGAGAAGTGTGATGCAGCAAACAATTAACAGGATGAAAAGGAGGAGGAAAGTCAGTGAAATGGTGTAAAGTGTCATGTACGGCTTTCCAAAATGGGACAATAAGGGGACAGTCCCACCAAATATGGAGGACGGACCCACCCTCCAACAGACATCGGAGCAGTCAGGAAATATAGCGTTCAGAGGCGAAGGCGTGCGATACCACAATGAGAGAAGCTTGGATGACATCTCCTGAGTTTTAGTGCTAATGGAACACCCATGCGTCAGTACAAAGATCTTCTCCCATTCAGCCCTAGACAATGACACATTCAATGCCCGTTCCCACTTACCCACATAGGGGGGCAAGGGATCATCTGTGTGATGGACAAGGACCTGATACAACAAAGAAACACCATGGGACGGGAGGGCATCTCGCAGATGTAACGATTCAAAAGAGGTGGGCCCCCGGACCAGATTATGTCGCTGTGGGGTGGATCGAATGAAGCCCCACAATTGCAGATACTGAAGGGTCTGAAGCGGCGACGGAGCGGCAGCGCCAAAAAGAGCAGACATAGGGAGAAGCTCAGAGCCACCCATATAGGACCCAATCGTCGGGGAATCAGCAGAAGTCACCAACAAGAAACCACCTCCAGACATACCAGGGGGAAAGTCAGGATTATGACGAAGGGGAGTCTGCGGCGAGAGATACGTCGTGAGGCGAAAGGTACGGTGAGCATTGTGTAAGGCCCGAAGGGTAGCCAAAACAAAAGGATTACCCCCCGCCATCCTCCTAGCAACACACGGGTCTAACCATATAAGAGCTCGCAGAGGCACAGGGGAGGCAGCTGCCTCCAAGTTCAGCCAAAGCTTATGGGATGGGCCATAACTCCACTCCAACGTCCTCAAAAGGTGGCAGGCCAAATAATAGGTACGCAGGCAAGGGACCTCCAGGCCTCCCGCATCCTTGGGCTTCTGTAACATAGCCATAGCCAACCGTGGGGGCCTCCGAGCCCAAATAAATGCAATAAACATCGATCGCAGCGACGAAAAAAAAGAGCGTGGTATGGATATAGGCAAAGCCTGGAGCAAGTATAAAACCCTGGGAAGCACGTTCATCTTAAGGGTATGAACCCTACCGATCCAGGAGACAAAAAGAGAACCCCAGGCCCTAAAATCGTTGTGAAGCGCAGCCAGAAGGGGGGGAAAGTTGAAGCGATTATGCACTAATTCTACCACCAGTCTTTGTCAAACCTTGTGGTAATTTTTTTTTCTTTTTTATTTCACACACATTTTACTTTAGGTATGAGTTTACAGGTCCTGGTATACTTCACTGTCACACAACACACCAATATGTGTTCAGCATAATCTGCCGAGTACAGTGATATCACCAATGCATGGGTTTGCCTGGCTGGGGGCAAAAGGGCCACATTTGGGGCATGCACACATGTATTTAACTTCATGCACACATTTTACCACCAGCTTTTGACAAAGTTTGCAGTAGTATTTTTTGTGTGTATTTTTCCCATACACGTATTTTTGGTATGAATTTACAGCTCCTGGTATATTTCACTGTACAAGGATACCCCATATGCATTGGTTTGTTTGGGGGCTAAAAGGCCACATGTGGGGCCTGGACCTACTCTCTGCACGTCATTCTGTGAAGCTTAGCACTTATGGGTACATATGCTAGTTCATTTAAAGTATAATGACACAATGTTGTTCCTTTTTGAGAATGACAGATAAGGCATTGCCATAAATTGGGCTTTCCAGGATAGGCTATTTTTATATTCTCGATTAATATTCTATTAAGGCCTTTCTGAAAACTAATATTAACCCCTAAGGTCAATGGCTCGACTGTGAAGAACTTTTTTGGAGCCGCACTCATGAAGGGATATGCAACCCCTTTTTTCCGTTCCCATCCAGAAGGCCTACAGGAGGGAAATACTGAAATATTTCATTTGGGGGCACTCAGAAGAGCTACCTAACTGCCCACCTCATCAGAAATCTGTGAACCTTTTTTAAGGGACCTGGCTCCAACATGGCAATTGTCTTTGTTCAAAGATAATCCATTCTCTATGCTCACGCTGTGTTTTTGTAAAAAAAAAAACAACCACGTACTCTGCGCAAAAAGAATGGTGCTGAGGTGTAAAATTGTGTATGAAAGTGCTCCTTTAGACTGGCTAGTGAATCATAAAAATAAAGTGCTACTTGGAGTGCAAGGTGCCAAGCGTGCTCACAGACAAATGCAAAAAAAGAAGTGATTTGTGTAACCTTGACACAAAAACTCCCAGTTCACTGTGCTCAGACCTGGACCATAATGGGGACACATAGTGACCTGGGACCTCCACACAACCTGGCTTTAACGCCAGAGGACCAAGTTTTACTCTCTCACAGGCAAGGGTGTACCTAGAGTATTTGGCACCTGGGGCGGCTCCTTTATGGCACCCCCCCACACACACACACTTGAAAACTGCATAGCTTCTATCATTAGGCAAACATTGACGGGTGTACAACATAAATGTTATCATTATATACTGAAGCAGACATTGAAGGGGGGCAGCATAACACCAATCACTTTATACTGAGGCAGACATTGACGGTGGTCCAGCATAACTTCTATCATTATATACCAAGGCAACACTGACGGTGGTACAGCATAACACCTATCACTATATACCGAGGCAAACATTGACGGTGGTACAGCATAATCCCTATCCCTATACATTGAGCCAGACATTGACAATAATGCAGCATAACCCCTATCACTATATACTAAGCCAAACATTGATGTGGTGTAGGCTTACCACTTCAATGTCTGGCTTAGAATAGGATGCACCGAAGTTAAAATTCTGGACTGAAACTGAAAATTCAGCATTCACTTGGTCAAAAACAACAAAACCCCACTTCTATTAAACACACCAAAATTAGTTTTTGCGTTAACAGCAATTTCAATCCTATCATGCCTGAACATACCCAGATTCCAGCATGTACTGGCTAACTTAGCATGATAGGAGTGTGATTGCTAACAGCAACCCCGCTAGATACACTACTGCTCACAGGTACTCGCTTGATTTTAGCCTTAAAGCTGAGAGGAGACATTAAAGTGTTAACATTAAAGCTCTGTTTGGGGAATTTCCCAGACTGTAAAATCATAATAATCCTCAAGCTTTGCAAGCTTGTTTTAGTTTAAGCCTTTCAATAGCTTTTATATGCAGTCTCTATATCTTTTTCTTTACTGTTACCAGTTTTTTTTTAAGAAAAAATGGCAAATATGGTGAGGACTGTCCCATTTTTCTCAGCAATATGTAGCCTTATCGCATTTGTGACAATTGTTTTACCAGTATATGTAAAAAATGCGACAATGATATTATGGCCGATTTTTATATAACTTTCTTTATACAGGTTTCAGTCGTGCTCCTATTCCAATGGCTGTGGTCAGAAGGGAACTATCATGTGAGAGCTATCCAATAGAACTTCGCTGTCCTGGAACAGATGTGATTATGATTGAAAGTGCCAACTATGGAAGAACTGATGATAAAATTTGTGATTCTGATCCTGCTCAGATGGAAAATACACGTTGCTATCTACCAGATGCCTATAAAATTATGTCTCAGAGGTAAGTGGTTTACTTTTTTATGAAGCGGAAGCAAAGCAAGCAAAGATATGAATAACATTTATAGTTACACAGGCAATTCTTAACATTAAAAAAAATCATACACGTCTCAGTTTTGCAATGTAGTTATTGGATCGTTAAGACGTATGACCACAGGGATTTTTAGGGGACCACGTTGGATTTTTAGGGTACTTGCTTTACTGTGGAATATTACAAAATGTTTTCTTTTTTAGAGCACTAGCAGCTTCTGTAACAAGAGAAATTTAAATGAAAATTAACAGTAACATTAAATGGAGAGTATGCAGTATGCAAAATAGACAGTGATATTAGCACAAGTTATGACAGAAGGAGAAAGTCCTGCTTTTGCGAGCTTACAATTGTATGTATGTGTATATAATATTGCTCTGCTGTAGTCTGCGAGTGAGAGATTTGCAGTTCAGGTAAGGGGGTGGGTATATGAGCAACTATGTGTGATTAAGGGAATGAATGAGTATCTGAAAATGAATGAGTATGAGTGTGTGTGGGGTGGCATATGGAGCCTGTAATCACACTCCTATCATGCCCAGGATCTAGCATGTGCTGGCTGCCTGGGCATGATAGGAGTGTGATTGATATTATATATATAATATAGATAATATTGATTTTTTTTTTAATTAAAAGTAAGTAACACACCAAAATTGGACAGAAAATGCAATAACAGTATACTACTGCACACCAACCAATTTCTTGCAGCCTGGCGCTTGGTATCCCAGCAGAGTAATATACAAAAATACACAAGTAGTTACCAGAACTCAGGTCTTCCTTGCATTATTTAAAAAGAAGACCTGAGTGCTGGGAACTACTTGTGTGTATATTGTGAATGTCGGCAAGAAATCTGAAGACACCAGTTCAATGAGTTGAGTAAGCAAGAGCTTCTTTATTCAAGTGCGCACAGGGGAGAGTCCAGTTCGCAGACTTCTCTCCCCCTCCTTAATTTTCTAACAATATACAGGCAAAGAAGCGCAAACAGTTATTAGCATATTGTCTAGCCATCTGTTGGTATATTTACTTTAATTTGCAGACGCACACAGTTTAAAAAGGTCAAGACATGTGAAATCTTTACTTACAGAAGGTCAAGAAAGGGACAACTTGTCCTTTGTCGTGGTGGACTCTGATTCTTTTGCAACAAGGCACTTAGAGCAAAGAAAACACACGAAAACATACCAAACGTACAGATTCTTCCAAGACACAAACAAGACATAAGTAAACTAAGAAATGAGGTAGACAGGTGATTGTAGTGTTATCTCATCTGCTATTAGCAGAATAAGCAATGAGGTAAAGATCATTGTGCTGACATCCAGAATCAGCAAAATTTTTCAACTTCCACAGTCCCCCGTTTTTATTCTTACGAAATCACTGTAAGAATCAATTTCTTCAGAGTCCAGTGGAGCTATAAGTTGGCCAATTCCATGAGCCTTGCTCCTTCTCATATTGATCTTCAAACATGTCACTGTGCAAACTCTCTAGGGGAAACTCATCAAGTGGGAAGTCATCATCATATTTCTCCTCCTGTATCTGTGGCATTGCTCTTGTTGGTCCGAGACATTTTTGAATTAGTGTTTTGCAACGAACAACAATTACTTAGATACATACAAGCCACAAGCCACAAGCAACAAAAACATACCAGACATCAGCTTTGCTCCAAGTGAACCAAATAGTCTACCCAGACCAAAAGGATCCCAAGTAGTCTCCCTAGATCTAAGTCTTTCCTGAAGTTTGCTCACCTTTTCCATATCATGTTCTATGGATACACTATTGTCTGCAATGTAAATCTTCCCCTGTTAAAGGTATTCCTATGCAGGGCTCTGCTGAGTATGTGGAATATATCCACAAACACAACAAGGCTCCGAGACATTAGAAGCATTATACACCTTTCTCAACATTTCTACAAAGGTATTATCTTTTTTCCCAAGGAGAAGCATGCAAATCACGTTTGCAGGATACACCCAATGCCGCCATCCACTGGTGCACAGTGTTAAATCCTGCCACTCTTTTGCATAAAACTATATTTTTAGTAAGTTCTGATCTGAACACCTGAAAAGGACTGAAAGGAAAAAAGAAAAAAATAGCAAATACATTTAGTATAAAACAAGTAACGATAATATACTAATAATAATGGTTAATTTAGGAGCGTGGATTGGGATTTGGCACCAATTTAAGATGAGTGCAATGAATCCACGGTGTAATTTCAGCTACCTTTACAGCTGTTTTAGTGCTTTCAGTACTTGGTATGGACCTTTCCATCTGGGCTGAAGAGTCTTTTTCCGTTGGAAATGCTTTACCAGCACGTAATCACCTGGTTGGATGTGATGAATTGGTTTTTCGGCCTCTATGTTCGTGCGCACAGCAGCAACCTGGGATTTAAATTGCTCAAGAGATTTTATTAGTTTTTTACAATACACTTCTATTGTGTCATCAGAGCATGATCATGTCTTAGTAACTCTAGAGCATTACCAGCTATCATGGGTCAACCCATTATGAGTTCATGAGAACATTTTAATAGCTGAGTGTCGGGCATTTCTTATTGACATTAAGGCTATAGGTAATGCATCTGACCATTTTAAACCTGTCTCGGCACATATCTTGCTAATCTTATTCTTTAAGGTGCTGTTAGCGCGTTCTACTTTTCCTGCGCTTTGTAGATGGTAGGGATAATGTAAATAATATACAATTCCTAGCCTATGTGCTATCTCCTGCACTATTTCAGCAGTAAAATGAGTTCCTTGATCAGAGTATATATGCTGAGGAATTCCATACCTAGGAATGAACTCTTGTAGCAACTTTTTAGCAACTGTTAGAGCGTCCGCATGTTGGCAAGGATAGGCTTCTATCCAGCGGGAATATGTACACACCACCACTAGTACATATTGATAATGTAGAGATCTAGGCATTTCAATAAAAATAATTTGCAAATTTTGAAAGTGTCCTTGAGGACAGGGAGTCTTTCCACATGGGCTGAACAGTGAGGTGGGAGAGCATTAGCTTCCGCTTCTCCTTCTGACGTAACTACAGCATACCCAGTACAACGTCTGCTGTCAATATCCATAAATGAGGAACCATCTACAAATTATTCGATATCAGGGTCAGTCAAAGGTCGCTCATACAATCGGTCGCGAGTAGTTTGTAATTGTTCTGTCAAAATCACACAATCATGAGGAGGTCCCTCCTCTGGTTCTGGCAAAAGAGTGGCAGGATTTAACACTGTGCATTGGTGGATGGCGGCATTGGGTGTACCCTGCAAAACAATCTCATATTTAGTCAGCCTACTATTAGTAAACTGTGTGGATCGACAGGTTAACAATGCACTCACTGCAAGAGGAACCATCACTTTCAGTTCCTGTCCCTGAACTATGGCCTGTGCTGATTCCACTAAGGCAGCAGCCGCTGCCACAACCCGCAAACAAGGGGTTAATCCAGCTGCCACAGAATCAAGTGGAGTGCTGTAGTAGGAAAGGGGTCTCTGTCTCTCTCCGTGGCTCTGGTTTAGCACTCCAGAGGCATTACCCTGTATTTCATGACAAAACAAAGTAAATGGCATATCATAATTAGGGAGCCCAAGAGCAGGGACACTCCACAAAGCCTCTTTTAACTGAAAGGGTAAATCAATTCAGCATCGTCAGTATTAGGTTCAATAGAGCCAGCATCGGCAAATTGTTACCAGTTCGTCTAGCAGATCTACAATTTCTAGCCAAATGCCCTGGCTTGCTACAATTAAAACAAATAGCATTCTTTCTAATTTCCTTTCTAGAGGAAGATTGTCCGTTATCTCCCACTACATCAGACGGAGAGTTCTGTGAATAGAACCGTCTCTGACTTTCCATCAACATTCTCTGTTCTTTCTCTCTAACTTTTTCTTGACGTTCCTTATTCACTTCCTTTTGTTTTTCAAAATGTTTAGCAGCTGCTATCGTTTCAGAAAGCGGCTTCTCTTCCCATTCTAAAACATTATTAGTGACACCCTTATGGAAGTCTGGTAACAACCTTTTTACAAATCAAGATACAATCAACTGTCTTGCATTCTCCTCTGGATCTATCACACCACTGTGTCCTATTACTACTCTGTCAGCGAATTCTCTTACTGATTCATTCTTTCCTTGCACTGTAGAGTTAATCTTTCTCCAGTCAGGTCGCTGTAGCCATGCAGTCTCACAAACTTATATTATACAATCTATTGTCTGCTGTCTCTCAATACTCTATCTCTCAATAAACGGTTCATTTGCTCAAGGTGTTACATCAGGAATTATGTTATAAGCTTCAATTAACTGTTTTCTCTCTGTGTCAGTCATAACCAAATCAAACAATTGCATAAAATCCTTTTTCACTGGATCATAAGCAGTAGACACACTACGTAATTCTTTACAAAACTGACCAACAATTTTAGGTCTGGGGAATTGATCTTTCAACAGCAATAATTCCCCTGGTGTCCATGGATGATGGACAGATAGAGGTACACCTCTCTCATCTCTAGCCCCCCCAGTCTCTCTCATGGGCATAGCATGCACAAATGTCTTTTCCTCAGCATCAGAATCTGAATGAGGATCTAAATGGTGCTTTCTGGATCTAGTTCTACTTGATGGTCCTGTGGGCTAAATGTTGGACCTTGATATTCTAGGAGGATCAGGTTGCCTTTCTTGGTCTAGGGGTGAAATAGGAGCTGGTGGTACAAATGGGACAAGCTCCAAAGAAAGTGGCAACTCTGCTTCTGGACCTGCAGGGTGTTGATTAGAACCAGGCATATTAGGGTCTGCTGGTTGAGGTCCATTATATGGGGGTGGGTCAAATAATTCTTGAGTCCATAGATCAGATGGATCTAAGGATGGATATAGCGAATTATGGACCTTAGGTGGTCCTTGGGTTACAGACACCTCCTGTGCTTTCTTAAAAGTCTCAACAGGTTGAGGTGTTTGAGCACCCTTTTGATTCTTAAAGTTCCCTGCCGGACGGCAAGGATATCGGGAATTGGCAGAACAGATGGGATCTAGTAACTTCTGCGGTTTCTGTCTTTTAACCTTGTCCCACCCTTCTTGATACCATTTCAAGAAAATTCTCTCATTCCTTTTCACATCACACATTTCAAACATTATTTCAAATTATCTAATATTTCTACATTCAAACTACTGCCAGCTGGCCACACATAACAGCTTTCATTATCCTCTTCAGATATTCACTTCAAATGAGACATATTTTCCTGCCTCCTTTCCATGTTTCCTTATCATATATTCTAAGGGTGTCCCCTTAGGCACATTTTTTGACAACAAACTCATCTCCACCGCTACAATAATCCGTGACTATGTACTTCAAAATATTTACACTAGTTCTCACCACTTGGTACTTTACAGTAGCCCGTGATTATGTACTCAAATAGTTACACTAGTCTCTCACAACTAGGTACGTTACAATGGTCCCTGACCATGTACTTAAATAGTTACAGTAGTCTCACAACTAGGTACGTTACAATGGTCCCTGACCATGTACTTAAAAATAGTTACACTAGTCTCTCACAACTAGGTAAGTTACAATGGTCCCTGACCATGTACTAAAAACATTTATTACAATTAAACAATTCAAGATCTTATAGGTCTTACTTACTCAACTCTGGATCCCGTCACCCGGATGGAATACCGAGGAACGGCCTTACCCTCATCCACCCAATTATTAAACTATAGACATTTCAAAAGGTGCCTTACCTCTTTTTGATGGCCAAGGATTAGGTGGATCAAGGTTTAGTCCGCTCCTTCGGTTACCGCTTCCGAGACTGTTGGGATCCCGGACGAGCCCCCAAGTGTGAATGTCGGCAAGAAATCTGACGACACCAGTTCAATGAGTTGAGTAAGCAAGAGCTTCTTTATTCAAGTGCGCACAGGGGAGAGTCCAGTTCGCAGACTTCTCTTCCCCTCCTTAATTTTCTAACAATATATAGGCAAAGAAGCGCAAACAGTTATTAGCATATTGTCTAGCCATCTGTTGGTATATTTACTTTAATTTGCTGACACACACTGTTTAAAAAGGTCAAGAAAAAATAGCCCCCCCAGACATGTGAAATCTTTACTTACAGAAGGTCAAGAAAGGGACAACTTGTCCTTTGTCGTGGTGGACTCTGATTCTTTTGCAACAAGGCACTTAGAGCAAAGAAAACACACAAAAACATACCATATGTACACATTCTTCCAAGACACAAACAAGACATAAGTAAACTAAAAAATGAGGTAGACAGGTGATTGTAATGTTATCTTATCTGCCATCAGCAGAATAAGCAATGAGGTAAAGATCATTGTGCTGACATCCAGAATCAGCAAAATTCTTCAACTTCCACAGTATATATATAACAACAATCACACTCCTATCATGCCCCACGTACCTAGATTCCAGCATGTACTTTGCATGATAGTGATAGAGTGTGATTGCTGCTAACAATCATAAGTAATATTGTTATTGATATCACATTCCTATCATGCCTGGATTCCAGTATGTACTGGTTCCCTGGGCACGATAGCAATGTGAATTAATATTGTTATTGCATTCTTTTGTCCCATTTTGGTGTGTTACTTTTAATAAAAGTGTTTTTTTTTTATTTTTAAGGAGGGGGTGTCATTTTCAGTATCACCCAATCCTGAATTTTCGGTTTCGGTCAAGAGTTTTCATTACGATGCATACCTAGACTAGTGGTGTGGGGCAGAATAGAGAATAGAGCTTGAAACCAGGACTGGACTTTATAGCAAAGGGAGACAGCTCTTGGTACATAAAGTGATTGTAGACAACGCTTAAGGATTGGCTTAGTATAATGTTTAGAAGGAATGTCTCCCAGATGCTTGTAGAGGGCATTACGGTTTTGAAGACATTTAAAGAAATCTTGCAGAGGAAGGGGGAAGAGATCCTTTAGTTCTTGGAAGGTCCTCATATTATTTCACATTATTGTGTAATATTATTTGAGATTACGTAGATTCCATTCTGTACCAAATTGTCTAAAGACACATGTGGGAAGATAGGCTTTAAAGCTGACAGTGGAGTAGAGCTTATGATCGTGGAAGATGTGATTGAATTGTCTGGAGGAAAGATGCTGGTAGTGTAATGGGATGCGTGCAAAATAGATATACAACTTTGGAAGGGAATTCAACTTAAAGAATACAATGCAACATGTCCATGCAATCTCTACTTTTGACCATCTATTCAAGTATTCATGGATTGTGTTCCATAAAGAGTGATTTAATGTTTCTAGTGAAGCATTTAATCGATATTACTTTTGACATGATACTATTTCGATGAGATGCCCCCTCAGGACTGCTTTGTGAGCTAGCCATAACGTTGAAGGTTTAAATTGCAAGTAGTGGTTAAGAGTATTGGCTATCTTGGTGCAGGTGGTAGGCTGTTGTAGCAGGCTCTCAATTAGTATCCATCTTGTTGCCAATGCTGTTGCCGGAGTGCAATTTATAGAGATCCATGCTGGTGAATGGTCGGACCAAGATATTTCAGCCTCATCATCTGTAAGGTATCTTTTTGTCTGAAAGAATCAAATCGATCCCAGAATAGCTGGAGTGAGCGCTGGAGTAGAAAAAATAATCCTTGTCTAAGGGATGCACGATCCCCTACGTATTAAACATGTTTTGGTGAAGTAACTTATGGAATTGTTTCCCTTGGTTAGTCACTGATTTCGAGTATTTTAAAGATAGTTGAGCTGAAGAGTACAGTTTAGGGGTGGAAATAAGATTGAAATCTATTCCTAAAATAATTCTACTACCACTCAACTTTTGTAGCTTAGTGAATTCATTTTCTAGAAAGTATTGGGTGCATGAAGGTTGAGCAGCGTGTAGGTTGTTCCATTTATTGCACCTTTAAGGATTATGTAGTGGCCCTGACGATCCCAGGTCTTTTATTGCAATTGCAAATTAACTTATTTATAAGTATTGCTACTCCTTATTTCTTGCCGGTCGAAATTTCATGGAGTCAAATTTGGACGCCAGCAAGCAGTGGTTAGATTTTGATAAATATTTTTCCTGTATCATTAAAATTGTAGCCTCATGTGACTTGACTTCTTGAAGCAGCAGCCTACGTTTAGGAGTATTAAGACCCATTGCATTAATAGAGAGAATAGTAAACTTCATTATTATGATGAGTAGAGAAGGGTATGAGTAGCGTCTTGACACTATATGATTTAATATCTGTTACTATTAATAAATAGTAACTCCTGGAGTCTAAGGCCTCCAGGAAGAGAGAGAAAGCAAAGAGAAGAAAAGTGATAGGAGAATAGGAGTGCTAAGTGTGTATGCTGTGTGGGTGATGTGCCAAGGGTGAGACTCACCAATCTAGTCTCCTTTAGTGTGTGTTTCTACAATGTCTTTTTAAGGGATTTCTCTATTGATGTGTAAATGAGGTCCCTGTCCTGTGTTCCCAAGACCCCATCGTGTGATGTTATTGACTTGCTATGTTACCCATGCCTATCTCCAGGTGATGCATTTCCTTCCTTCTCTACATAGTATGTAGGTGTGATATCTTCTTACACCTGTCTTTCCTGTTACTTTCCCCCTAAGTGGCTTGCAGCTATCATACATACATCTATACACACAAACTTAATCAAGCACATATTAATTACAAATATACATACTTCGTATTTACCCCCAACACCTCTGTCAGACACAATGCGTTCTGGTAGTCCATGTAATCGGAAGACCTCTTTTACAAACAACGCCGCTGTTTCGTCAGCTGTAGGTAAGTGTGTAGCGGGGATAAAATGAGCCATCTTTGTAAATATATCAACTACGACCATAAGCGTGGTGTGTTGGTTTGATGATGGTAAGTCTGTTATAAAATCCACGGATATATCCGTCCATGGTTTTACGGGAACAGGCAGAGGGCACAGAAGACCTGCAGGTTTGATAGAGTTTTTTGCTCTGGCGTACAAGAGAATATGAACTGTCGTACTGTCGTGGCAGTGTAGGCCACCAGAATTGTCTACATATAAGATACCTCCATGCCCTGCTGCAGGAGCGTTGTGGAACTGTTGTAACACATGAAGGCGGACCTCAGGAGGAACAAAGAGCAAATCGTTGTGGTAGTAGAATTCTCCTTTATGGTGCAAGTGAGGAAATTCGGAAGGATCCATGTTTGCACAATGCTGACGGATGACGTCCCATAAAGATTGTGTGATCGTCAAGAAGTGTCCCGCCTTCAGTACAGTGTCTTCAACTTGAGGGTGCACGGTGGGTATGTCGAACATGCGTGAGAGAGTCCGCTTTGGTGTTACTGGAACCGGGTCTGTAAGTTATATGAAGCTGGAATCGAGAGAAAAATAAAGACCATCTGGCAAGTCTGGCTTGTAATCGTTTGGTAGTTCTAAAGTATTACATATTTTTATGGTCGGTGTAAGCGGTTATGGGATGAAGTGCACCCTCCTTCTAAAGCCATTTTCATGTCCAGCATCTCTTTCTCCCACGCCATAATTTCTCTCAGCGGGGTTCAGTGTTCTGGAGAAGAAAGCAACTCTTTGAGTTGCTTGTCGGTGTCATCCCTTTGGGACAGGATAGCCCCAACAGCAGAATCAGAGGTGTGCACTTCAAGTACATAGGGCCTTTGTGGTACCGGAAGGACTAATATGGGTTCTGTGGTGAACCGTTCTTTAAGGAAGTCGAATGCTCTCTGAGCAGCTTCTGACCAACAAAACTTATTTTTAACGGATGTGAGAGATGTAATGGGTTGGATAACCTTTGAAAAGTTCCTGGTAAACTTCGATAGAAATCCCACAAATCTTTGCACACCTTTTCTGTCTGTGGGAGGTGGCCATTGAGGATGGTAGCGATCTTCTTCGGATGCATTTCTACCTTAGTAGGTGTTAGGATAAAGCCCAAGAACTCCACCGAAACACACACTTCTCTGGTTTAGTGTATAACCCATGTACTCGTAGTCGCATCAATACCGTATTTGCTCGATTATAAGATGTTTTTTTCCAGAGCAAATGCTCTGAAAAATACCCCTCGTCTTATAATAAAATAAGTCTGATTATGAGACTAAGATCCAGATCCCCCGCAGCGATGCAGGGGACCTGGATCCTCCTGTGTTAACCCCCCAACTTACCCAATCGCGTAGAGCTCTACACGATACAATCGCGTAGAGCTCTACACGCTGCCCGGACTAAGCACTGGGGACTCAGAAGCACTGGTAAGTTGGGGGGGTTAACACAGGAGGATCCAGGTTCCCTGCATCTGGATCCCCAGTGCTTAGTCCGGGAAGCGTGACCTGCATCCTCCTGTGTTATGCCCCCCCCTCCAACTTACCGGTGCTTCTGAGTCCCCGGTGCTTGGTCCGGGCAGCGTGTAGAGCTCTACGCGATTCGCGTGGAGCTCTACATGCTGCCCGGACTAAGCACCGGGGGCTCAGATGCAGGGGACCTGGATCCTCCTGTGGTGGGAAGTGTTAAATGGGGGGTGTAAGGCATTTCTGGAGGCAGAGTGCTCTGTGAAATGCCTTTTAACCTCTTTAATGCCACTCTGCCTCCTGAAATGCCTTTTACCTCCCTATATGCCACTCTGCCCCATAATATGCCTTTTAACCCCCTAAATGCCAGAGTGGCATATAGGGGTATAAGGCATTTCTGGAGGCAGAGTGGCACATAGGGGGTCAAAAGGCATATCATGGGGCACAGTGGCATATAGAGGGTTAAAAGGCGTATCATGGGGCACAGTGGCATTTAGAGGGTTAAAAGGCATATCATGGGGCACGGTGGCATATATGGGGTATAAGGCATTTCTGGGGCAGAGTGGCAAGCCTGGGGGCAGATGTGCTTAACTGGGGGGGCATGTTGAAAAAAAACAAAAATATTTTTCTCGATCATAGCTTTTATTAACAAACAATTGTTTACATGAACTAACATTTACTGGTAAAACTTTTTTCCTATAGGGTCTTCTTATATTCAGGCTTTTTCTTTTTTTCATAAGTTAATATTCAGATTTTGGGGCGTCGTCTTATAATCGAGCAAATACGGTACTTTAGATACATGTTCTCTGTGTGTTTGTAAAGAGGAGGAGTATATCAGGAAATCATCCAAGTATATCACCACGAATTGATCCAACATGTCTCGGAAAATGTAATTCATGAAGTGTTGGAAAGTGGCTGGTGCATTACATAGGCCGTTTGGCATCACCATATATTCAAAATGCCCGTATCTGGATCTGAATGCTGTTTTCCACTCATGACCATCTTTGATACGAACCAGGTTATATGCTCCTCTTAAATCAATTTTTGTAAACACTGATGCAGAGCGGACACGTTCTGGTTTTTGGTACCTCAAAGCCCAGAGAAATTTTGCCATTTTTGGGGTATGTCGGTTTAGCGATGATTCTCTTTTCCTGTGAATAGTGTACCCATGTAAACTATATATTGTTTTTTCAAGGAGAGATAGAGCTTTTGTTTGATACCATAGTTGGATGATTAGCTGAAAATTTAGAATGAGAAATTTAGTAAAAACTAGCAAAGATTAGAAAAATAAACTAATTTTTTTTTACATTTTCCCTCTGAATCCTCACAAAATTAGGTAAAGTGATGGAAAATCCCCTCCGAGTTTATTAATTCAGGTGTCCTGATTTCAGAAATACCTAATTTATATAGATTTTCCAGAATTTGCCAGCTCCAGGGAGCATACTATTAGGTGTACAATTTTGTATACCGTATTTGCTCGATTATAAGACGACCCCCCAAAATCTGAATATTAACTTAGGAAAAAAAGAAAAAGCCTGAATATAAGACGACCCTAAAGGAAAAAAGTTTTACCAGTAAATGTTAATTCATGTAAACTATTTTTTTTAATAAAAGCTATGATTGAGAAAAATATATTTTTTTGTTTTTATTTCTTGTATTTTCCAACCTGTCCCCCAGTTACGCACATCTGCCCCCAGGCTTGCCACACCAATATGGCACTGTGGCCCATGATATGCCTTTTAACCCTCTATATGCCACTGTGCCCCATGGTATGCCTTTTGACCCCCTATGTGCCACTCTGCCTCCAGAAATGCCTTATACCCCTATATCCCATTCTGGCATTTAGGGGGTTAAAATGCATATTATGGGGCAGAGTGGCATATAGGGAGGTATAAGGCATTTCAGGAGGCAGAGTGCACTATTAAATGCCTCCTTAACGCCACTCTGCCTCCTGAAATGCCTTATACCTCCCTATATGCCACTCTGCCCCATAATATGCCTTTTAACCCCCTAAGTGCCAGAGTGGCATATAGGGGTGTAAGGCATTCCAGAAATGCCCTACACACACACACACACACACACACACACACACTTACTTACTTACCGGTGCTTCCAATTTCCTGCTTTATTGCCGGGGCAGCGGGTTGACGTCTCATTCCGCGGCAGCCGGAAGGAGGTGGAGTTGGCAGCGGGGGTTTGTATGCGTCCGTCGCAAATACCTTCCCCGGCTGTCAGAGATCAGGAACTCTTGAACTCTGATCTCTGACAGTCGGGGAAGGTATTTGCGACGGACGCATACAAACCCCCGCTGCCAACTTCACCTCCGGAAGCACCGGTAAGTGTGTGTGTGTGTGTGGGGGGGCGACGACAGGAGGATCCAGGTCCCCTGCAGCGGTGAGGGGGATCTGGATCTTAGTCTCCTAATCAGACCTGTATTTGAGGTCTGATTAGAAGACGACCCCGATTATAAGACGAGGGGTATTTTTCAGAGCATTTGTTCTGAAAAAAACCTCGTCTTATAATCGAGCAAATACGGTAATTTTTATGCCTATGGCTTAACGGGTTTGGGGGTTGTGAATGGGGGCAGGAGGGTTATACTGGCTAGATGTTATGCTAGGGCAATGGGAAGTAAGGTTTTTTAATCATTTTTTTATTATCTTTTTTTATATATTTTTTTTTAATTTTAATTGTTTTACATTTTTTTTTTTATTTTTTATATATTATTTTTACACAGAAATGGTTAGAGGTCCTCCTAGGGACCTCCTGAACATGCCAGTGATGTCACAATGACATCACAGCTCACGTTATAATTTTTTTTTTGTATTATTTATATTAATATTTTAATGATTTATTTAATACTATTTTTAAATCACTAACCGTTTTTTTTTCTTTCTGCTTTTCTCTTACAGGACGGGAGGGGGAGTGAGAGAGATGGTCTCTCACTCCCCTCCCCGCGATCCCCCTGCACCGATCACACTGTGATCTCTATGTAGGTCCTCACAGACCTGCATAGAGATCGCAGGGTCTCTGTGCCTCATCGGAGGGCAGGATATCCCCGCAGGGGATATCCTGTCCTCCGATGACCTTCAGGGTTACGTCAGCAGTGACGTAACCCGGAAGGGAATGCCCGATCGCGCGTTTGCAACTGCGCAGTTTACCGGTAACAGCTTACCGGCTTTCATGCCGGAAGCTGTTACGGGCGATCGGACAGCAGAAAGCCGGCAAAGCCGGCTTCTGCTGTCAGTGGGGAGTCCAGGCTGTCAAACGACAGCCTGGTCTCCCGTGCAGCGGCAGGGATGTGTCCCTGACGCTGCACGAAGGGCTGGACGTACCGGGACGTCCATAGGGGTTTCTTTGTGGGCGTTTTTTGGACGTCCCGGTACGTCTATAGGGGATTGAAGGGGTTAAAGGCAAGGGGTATCTGTTCTTTACAGTTACGTTGTTCAATTCTCTGTAATCCACGCAAGGTCTTAATCCACCGTCTTTCTTTGGTACAAAGAATATACCTGCTCCAGCAGGAGATGTGGAGGGTCGTATAAACCCTTTGACAAGGTTTTCGTCTATGTATTCTTTGAGGGTTACGAGTTCTGGTTCCGACATAGGATAAATTCTACCGAACGTTATGGGTGCACCAGGAAATAAGTCATATAAGTCATATTCTCTGTGTGGCGGAAGACTGTTTGCTCCTTTCTTCTCAAACATGTTGGCGAATTCACTGTAGTGAGAGGGAATCTTAGTAACCGGCAGAGAACTGTAATCGTGAGCCACATTAATGGACATAGAGGGGTTGTGATAAACAGAACCTTTATTAGCACAGAAGCGAACAGAGCCCATTTCCCAATTGACAATAGGATTATTGGTTCTCAACCAGAGGAGTCCCAATATGACATGGAAAACTAGAGAAGGAACCGCATCAAACACAATGTCCTCAATATGATCGGGAGCAATACACATGCGTAAAGGGCACAGTCTCTTGGGTGATAGGGCCTGTCTTCAGAGGGCTTCCATCTATTAGTTGTATGGATATTGGAGTGAATTTCTTCCAGGTGGTGATACCAAGGCGTTGAATGAGTTTGGCATCCAAAATATTGCTGCTGTCTCCTGAATCAATCATAGCTGCCAAGGCAAGGGTTCTTTCCTTCCACTGTAAGGATATGGAAAGGGACAAATGATTTGAGAAATGTGGAGGTACTTTGCTTGTATATGGAAGAAATAGGGGTTTATCCCTTGGTAGAACGTGCTTTGGTTCTACATTCATTGACGTAATGGCCCTTGTTGCCGCAGTAAAGACACAGGTCAAAGTTCGTACGGTGTTCTTTCTCGACTGCGGATAGAGGACCTTTGATGAGGCCCAATTGCATAGGTTCCTCAGGAGGTTCTTTAGGACTTGTCTTTGCAGGTGGTCGCAGGGTAGACCATGTAGAAGAAGGAGTCGTTAGCCGTTCGGCTTTCCTTTCACGTAGTCTCCTATCGATTTGGATGGAGAGCCTGGCAAATTCATCCAGGGAATTCGGAATGTTGGTGCGAGCCAATTTGTCTCTGATGTTTTCTGATAACCCCAACCGATTGATTGTGTAATGCTGATTCTTTCCATGTGGTTTCCATGGAAACCCACCTGAATTCAGCGAAATATTCTTCCACTGGTCTTTTTCCTTGCTTGAGAGCTCTTAACGTGCTGGTAGCAGAGGTGGTCCTGAAAGGGTCTTCATGTAGAGCGTCCATGGCTTGGCGGGAGGAAGCCCATGTCTCTAATATTGGACTGTTGCTATGAAGTAAATGGTGAACCCAGAGCTGGGGTTCTTCCACCAGCAGAGAAATTACCGTGTGAATTTTAATATAGTCTGAGGTGTATGTTCTTGGTTTCAGATTAAACATTATTTGACACGATGTCATGAACGTGTTGTATTTCTTGCGGTCACCAGCGAAACGTTCAGGCATAGGTATCTGTGGTTCGGGGGCAGTTGCTCCCTAAAGGACCATCTTTTCTTGATTCATAGAGGGAGCCTGAAACGGATCACCTGAAACATTAGGATTTGATTGTAGGTGATGTAGTTGTTGTCTGAGCTGATTTTGTCCTGTCTGGAGATCTTGTAAAGACTGGTTAAATGTAGCCATCTGTTGGGTGAGTGCTGCAACAGCTTCAGCGAATCCTGCGGGTTCCATAACGGCTCGGTTATTATGCCACAATGGGTTTTAGAAATACAAGTGAGGAACCCAGTATGCAGATATGGCACTGGTAACGAACACGGGAAGCTTTACGAATAGTCAGACAAGCCGGGTCAGGAGTGGAGAAAGCAGCGAAGTCAGGGACAAGCATATATCAGCAACGGAGAGAATAGTCATACGATCCGGGTCAGGAGTGGAGAAGGCAGCGAAGTCAGGGACAAGCATAAATCAGCAACGGAGAGAATAGTCATACGATCCGGGTCAGGAGTGGAGAAGGCAGCAAAGTCAGGATCAAGCATAAATCAGAAATCTTCAGAAACACAATTGGAACAGCTCAGCCAGAACAATAACCGAGCACTGAATGGCAGTCAGTGCTCAGCTTTTGAATCTGCCGCCTTCCCCAAGCTCCGCCCCAACAGATGACGTAACGTTATCCACGTTACGTTGCCTCCAGGGAAGCGTACTATAAAAGAGGGGGCGTGGTTCGCCCGCGCTCGCACATCACCCGCGACAGGGACACTGCAAAGGACCACACACACCAGTCTTAACAGATTGCAATAACATAACAATAATACTTAGCTTCGGTAGATGGTCAGCTTACAGAGATGATGAAGAAACCCAGCAAAACAATATCAAGTGGAACTCCGTTGGTCATAACGACTACTTGGGTGAGTGCTGCAACAGCTTCAGCGAATCCTGCGGGTTCCATAACGGCTCGGTTATTATGCCACAATGGGTTTTAGAAATACAAGTAAGGAACCCAGTATGCAGATATGGCACTGGTAACGAACACGGGAAGCTTTACGAATAGTCAGACAAGCCGGGTCAGGAGTGGAGAAAGCAGCGAAGTCAGGGACAAGCATAAATCAGCAACGGAGAGAATAGTCATACGATCCGGGTCAGGAGTGGAGAAGGCAGCGAAGTCAGGGACAAGCATAAATCAGCAACGGAGAGAATAGTCATACGATCCGGGTCAGGAGTGGAGAAGGCAGCAAAGTCAGGATCAAGCATAAATCAGAAATCTTCAGAAACACAATTGGAACAGCTCAGCCAGAACAATAACCGAGCACTGAATGGCAGTCAGTGCTCAGCTTTTGAATCTGCCGCCTTCCCCAAGCTCCGCCCCAACAGATGACGTAACGTTATCCACGTTACGTTGCCTCCAGGGAAGCGTACTATAAAAGAGGGGGCGTGGTTCGCCCGCGCTCGCACATCACCCGCGACAGGGACACTGCAAAGGACCTGCTGCCAGTGTTAGCTGGATGCTGGCACCTCGAAGCAAGGTCCAGAGCCGGACGAACATGACACCGTGAGGGAGGTAAGTTTCGAGCTAGGCGCGGGTACTCGGGTACTTCACTGCTTTGCGGTCCGTGACAATAATAGAGACAAAACACCACTCAATACATTTAGGCATGTAGATGAACTTGCTGAAGTTCAAACCAAGCATCAGAATTGGGAAGAAAGGGGATTTAAGTGACTTTGAACGTGGCATGGTTGTTGGTGCCAGACGGGCTAGTCTGAGTATTTCAGAAACTGCTGAATGGTCTGAAAAAGAGAAAATATCCAGTGAGCGGCAGTTGTGTGGATGAAAATGCCTTGTTCATGTCAGAGGAAAATGGACAAACTGAGGTGGCAGAAAGGCAACAGTAACTCAAATAACCATTCGTTATGACCAGGGTATGCAGAATACCATCTTTGAACACACAACACGTCGAACCTTGAAGCAGATGGGCTACAGCAGAAGAAGACCACACCGGGTGCCACTCCTGTCAGCTAAGAACAGGAAACTGAGGCTACAATTCGCACAGGCTCGCAAAAATCAGCAGTGGAAGCCTGGTCTGATGAGTCTCGATTCCAGCTGCGACTTTCAGATGGCAGGGTCAGACTTTGGCGTAAACATAAAAGCATGGATCCATCCTGCCTTGTATCAATGGTTCAAACTGATGGTGGTGTTATGGTGTGGGGGGCATTTTCTTGGCACACTTTGGGCCCCTTAGTACCAATTGAGCATAATTAAAAAGCTACAGCATATTGTTGCTGACCATGTCCATCCCTTTATGATCACATGTAATGGTGCGTATAAGCGGTTCCCTGAAGAAAGGGTTAACTGCTTACAAGAATCTAAGCCCAGTAGTTATCTAATCTAATCTAATCGATTTGCTGCTGTAGCAGTTACGGAGGCTTAAAACAAACACACCTTCACTTGAACAGGTTTTTTTTTTCCTTCCATTTGTGGATCTCATACAGGCTGTGACAGCACTTAGCAGCCCACGGTTTATGTTGTTTGGAAGCCTTTTATTTTGTCCTTAAGTGGAAGGATAACTAAGTGGAGGTGAGGTATTGTTATATGTTTGACCTGTATATTTTATGTCACTGTTGTGAATGTAACAGTGTTGCATACTTTGTATGCTAAGAAGAGTTAGGAACTTCATACAAGTTCCATCCAACAAGGTCCACTCTGTTACACCACACTGTACCCATCTTCTGATCTACATCCAGCAGGATAATGCACCATGTCACAAAGCTCACATCATCTCAAACTGGTTTCTTGAGCATGACAATGAGTTTACTGTACTCCAATGGTCTCCACAGTCACTAGATCTCAACCCAATAGAGAACCTTTGGGATGTGCTGGAACGGGAGATTCGCATCATGGATGTGCAGCCGAAAAATCTGCAGCAACTGCGTAATACCATGTTGTGAATCCTGCCGACTACGCCAATTGTTGTGGTTGTGGCCTGATTCTAACTTTAAATTATTTAATTAAGGTAATCAGGGAACCTTAATAACAACAATAAAATTTATTTAATCTATATACACTCTGTATCTTGATATACAAATGGTATATAATATGAGGTATTCCAGTCGATCATATGGCGAGAAATACTTAAATACTGTGGTGAATGGTAATTATACTTTAATGATCAGCAGAATTAAAATCACACACCAGTCTTAACAGATTGCAATAACATAACAATAATACTTAGCTTCGGTAGATGGTCAGCTTACAGAGATGATGAAGAAACCCAGCAAAACAATATCAAGTGGAACTCCGTTGGTCATAACGACTACTTGATGAAACGTTGGAAGGATTCCGGTCTATAACCCAGGGCGCTTACAAACAGGTGAAGCCCTCTGGATCCAGGCACCATCAAGCCCTGGATTGAAGTTCCAACTAGCACATGGTGTATGGTTCTTTTTAAGGTGTTTTTTACTATAGTATTGATAGGTTGCTATGTAAATAGCAACCGTATCAATTGTAAACTAGTAACAGTTTTTTCAGTTGAAAGGTGTACAATATTTCCGTTGTAACCATGCAAACCAGAATCACTAACACATCCTATACCTACACACATATGAATAAAACAAAATGTGCCTCTGCCTATGTGTACCTAAGCAACCAATCACACAAGAACTGGCTGTTATCGCCTCAGGCTAGGATAGGTTGTATAGCAACTTTGTTGTTGTTGTTGGTGGGATCCTAGGACAACTATTGACCAGTAGGTCAATAGTTCAGCCTTTATATTAAATTAATTCTACTGTCATTCTCCTGTCTGACGTAAATCACAAATTAGGAAAATCATTTTCATAACATACCATCATGTCCACATGGCCCAAAATCTCTGAGGAAACTATTGTAGAAAGTATGCCATGAAGAATGAAGGCAGTTCTTAAGGCAAAAGGGCGTCCAACTAGGTAAAAGCAAGGTGTCCCTAATAACGTGGCCAGTGAGTGTATGTTTGTATTAAAATGTGAAGAGTAGAATATGTATCCTATATGACCCATATATCTTTAAAGTAGAAGATCCAAACATTGTATACTGAACTCTGCATTAGCTCTTACACATTGATTTTTTATCATCTTGTACATCTGTCCAGTCACTAAAATATGTGTTGAAATGTCCTACCTTTTCACAAACTGGATCTAAACTTCACTAGAGGTGTCACTGGGAAACAAATGGATGAAGCTGTCAGGAAACTGGGTCCATACGGACGACTGTAATGACCCAGCGCGCCCAAAGATGGCGTTCAGGAGTTCAGTATGCAGTAGCAGAGTCTCAGGGCAGGGCCTGGTGCAGGACGACTGCACTCACCCAGGTGTTGAGCATCTAGGGTTGTGCAGCCAGATACCAGTGCCCTAATATAGCAGCGGATGTGGACCAGAACAAAGTTAAATCCTGCAGGCACCCTGGAACAGGCATGAGACATAGTACAAGGATGCTGCAGGCTGGGAGTGTGGAAGCTAAGCAGACTTTATAGAAGAAACATAACAAGCAAGGGATAGGGAGACCAGACAAGAAACATGACAGACAAGATATACATGATACAGGGCACAAGACAAGGAATAAACATAACCAGACAAGATATGCATGATACAGGGCACTACATGGAACAAGACATGAACAAGACAGGACACCCCTCTACCGGGGATACAGACAGGACAGGACACCCCACAGGTTACATCACAGACTGACACACATAAATACAGAAACTGGCCTAGGACTGTTTGATAACTATTGGAGATTCCGTCACATCTTATGGCCATAGTATGCTTAGCCCACCACTACGCCAAAGTACTCCAATGACGGTGGGTCCTAACGCTAAACCCTGCTGACAGTGGTACGAAACAAACCAAACATGTAATCCAAACACATAACACTGAGACATACCTGTAGACTGCAGACTGAGACAAACAGAACACAGGGGTGGGACACACCTTATAAAGGAAACAGAACTGAAGCAAAGAGCTGAAGCAGAAGCAAGGAATGGAAGATCAGAACAGAGCAAAAGAAAACCAGGAATGGATCGAAGCAAAACAGGGAAACTGAAGCAAGAGCGAGATATGCAGCTCCACTGCCTGGGTAGGACGTGACAGAAGCGCTGTCTATAAACTCACTTGAACAACATGAAAGCAAACATGTTTCACTGAAGGAGATTAGGAGTTGAGAAAATAGCATTCCATATGGGAAAGGATACCTTCTGGTCATTAGATGGAGATGGTGAAGGGGATGTCACAGATCCACAGATAGTCTTTGCGGATGATGCTCTCTCCCGCTCCAAGGGGGGGGGATGTGCGATGCGTGATAGATGTTGACTTGGGTGAATCTGTCTTGGGCGATTGTGTTGTCTTACACTAGATGCCATTTTGGGTGGAGCTGGAGGCCTTCAGCAAGTATACGGACAATGATTTGTACTCCATTTTTGGTAATCAGGAGTTTGCTGAGATATTATATATTATTCTTCTATAGTGCCAGTGTGATAGGTACAAATGTGCGTCTTACAGGTCGGCCAATTTAGTCATTAGCGTTTCGTAATTTTCTTCTAGTGCGTAATCTCAGTCTACTAGATCATTAAACGTTGTTGTAAACTCCTCAGACTTGTTTTCCACGTGCTCTGTGCACATGCCAAATAGGGGCTAAATCTTGTTTTATATCCAAAATAATTTGTTTTATGGCATCAGCCGTGGATGTTTGCATGGTGTCAAACATTGTCTTAAAATCACCGGTGTCAACGGCATGTCAGGTTCTTGCTGAACATCTTCATTAATTCCAGATTGTGCAGACGGGAAGGGTGAAGGATTGTTACCGCGTCCGTCGCGTTGCCGCCGGCAGGGACGCCGAGACGCAGCCCGCGCGGTCGGCTCCCTGCTCGTTCCGTTGCGGTGAGCTGCCGCCGGGTCCGTCCTCCTTCGAGACTCGCGTCCCCGTCGAGTCCGAGGGATCTTTACGGGGCACGCGCCTCCACGTCGTGAGAGCCGTTTGCGCATGCGTGAACGGCTAAGCTACTGAATATTCATGTCACTCTTAAAGTGACATTTATCATTTTTCCTCCTCCCCCTAATTAGGAGGGTAGGAGGATCTGTATTGTTGGAGGGATATTTAAACCCTCATTTGGCACTACACCCTTGCCTGTGTTAGTGCCTTTTTGCCTACACTAGCGTTTGAATCCTGATGAATCTTTCCGGTATTGACTTCTGCTTGAACCTGACCTTCGTTGTTTCGCTGCCTGCCCTGATCTTTGCTTGTTACCCCGACTACTCTATTGCCTGACCCCACGGATACCGTTATTGTTTTTTTTATTTTATGTTCCTGAGTTTCACCCTTACATTGCTCTCGGTGGTGAACGGCCCGGATCTCCAGTGCCCTGGTGGCAGTGCGTCCTCCCTCCACAAGGAGATGCCGATTCTGCAGCGCGGATCCAGAGCCCGTACCTTGGTCGTGACAAGGATCTTCGCCTTGAAGCCTGCTTCGTGGCCTCACGCGTTTTGAGAAATATTGCAGTAATTTGTTAAAAGACCCCTTGGATTGTTTGGAAGTCGTCTCTATTGCATAAGATATCTGAGGAATAATTTAGGTAAGTTCTTGTCGATATTTCAACAGCTAATAGTTAATTGACCCCAAACTCACATGTCAATTCAGTCCTGTTGTCAGGGCACACTCCCCTTCTGTGGGAATTTTTACACATCCAGTAGAGCGTTTGTGAGGTCAGGCACTTGTCACGTCTACCATTAACCGGAGCACTCACCACAGAAGTTCTTCACCTGGAGGAATGTGCCTAGAAGCACCCCCAGGTATTCAATAATCCCAGTGAGGAGGCCCTGGAGTAAGTAGATATGGAAAGGTAGATATTCTCTGGGTATAGCTGGGGAGATCCACACGCAATAGGGAAAACGGAGATAATCGGTCAGGGCACAATTCGCTAAATGAGGAGTCACAAAAGTGCAGGGAATGGCGGAGGGCAAAATCAAACGCAGAGTCAGACGAGCCAGGGGTCAAAGACAGGACGGGTAGTCAGCCAGATAACGGATCGAATCCAAAGCGGGTAGTCAGACGGTCCAGGTCATACACGTGGAGGAACGAACACAGCCAAATCACGGATCAAAGGGTAGTCAGGACAAGCTAAGGTCAGATTCACCATAAAACGCTACAGAACAGGATAAACTTCAAAAGACCACACCAGGGTACAAGAAACAAGACTTCCGGATTTTTTAATTTGGTGCCGGTAGCCGCCACGCCCCCAACACTGGGGGAGCACGACCACCACGCCGAGCACCCAGCCGGCGCTTCCTCCTGACCCCGACACAAGGTAAGTGTAGCGGGGAACCGGGAGCAGGACGGACGGACACAGGATGACGAGGGACAGCAGAGTTGCGGGAGCGGGTGACAGCACTGATGTTAGATGTTAACACAGTCTCCGTTCCCTTTCATCCCAAAAGTGTTTGAAGGGGTTGAGGTCAGGGTTCTGTGCAGGCTAGTCAAGTTTGTCCACATCAAACTACAACCATGTATTTGTGGACCTTGCTTTGTGCACTGGAATAGAGAAGGGCCTTCCCCAAACTGTTCCCACATACAGTGGGGCAAAAAAGTATTTAGTCAGCCACCAATTGTGCAAGTACTCCCACTTACAAAGATGAGAGAGGCCTGGAATTTTCAACTATTTTCCCACTTCAACTATGAGAGACAGAATGAGACAACAAAGTCCATAAATCACATTGTCTGATTTTTAAATAATTTAATTGCAAAGTATGGTGTAAAATAAGTATTTGGTCAATAACAAAAGTTCATATCAATACTTTGTTATATAACCTTTGTTGACAATGACAGAGGTCAAACGTTTTCTGTAAGTCTTCACAAGGTTTTCACACACTGTTGCTGGTATTTTGGACCATTCCTCCATGCAGATCTCCTCTAGAGCAGTGATGGACTTTCAACTCACTCCAAAGGTTTTCTATGGGGTTGAGATCTAGAGACTGGCTAGGCCACTCCAGGACCAGGAAATGCTTCTTACGAAGCCACTCCTTCGTTGCCCGGGCAGTGTGTTTGGGATCATTGTCATGCTGAAAGACCCGGCCACGTTCCATTTTCAAAGCCCTTGCTGATGGAAGGAGGTTTTCACTCAAAATCTCACGATACATGGCCCCATTCATTCTTTCCTTTACACGGATCAGTCGTCCTGGTCCCTTTGCAGAAAAACAGCCTCAAAGCATGATGTTTCCACCTCCATGCTTCACCGTAGGTATGGTGTTCTTTGGATGCAACTCAGCATTCTTTCTCCTCCAAACACGATTTTTTCTGCCAAAAAGTTCTACCTTGGTTTCATCTGACCATATGACATTTGCCCAATCCTCTTCTGGATCATCCAAATGCTCTCTAGCAAACATCAGACGGGCCCGGACATGTACTGGCTTAAGCAGGGGGACAAGCCTGGCACTGCATGATTTGAGTCCCTGGTGGCGTAGTGTGTTACTGATGGTAGCCTTTGTTACTTTGGTACCAGCTCTCTGCAGGTCATTCACTAGGCCCCCTGTGTGGTTCTGGGATTTTTGCTCACCGTTCTTGTGATCATTTTGACACCACGTGGTGAGATCTTGCGTGGAGCCCCAGATGGAGGGAGATTATCAGTGATCCTGTATGTCTTCCATTTTCGAATAATTGCTCCCACAGTTGATTTTTTCACACCAAGCTGCTTGCCTATTGCAGATTCAGTCTTCCCAGCCTGGTGCAGGTCTACAATTTTGTTTCTGGTATCCTTCGACAGCTCTTTGGTCTTGGCCATAGTGGGGTTTGGAGTGTGACTGTTTGAGGTTGTGGACAGGTGTCTTTTATACTGATAACAAGTTCAAACAGGTGCCATTAATACAGGTAACAAGTGGAGGACAGAGGAGACTGTTAAAGAAGATGTTACAGGTCTGTGGGAGCCAGATATCTTGCTTGTTTGTAGGTGACCAAATACTTATTTTACTGAGGAATTTACCAATGAATTCATTAGAAATCCTACAATGTGATTTCCTGTATTCTTTCCCCTCATTCTGTCTCTCATAGTTGAAGTGTACCTATGGTGAAAATTACAGGCCTCTCTCATCTTTTTAAGTGGGAGAACTTGCACAAATGGTGGCTGACTAAATACTTTTTTGTCCCACTGTAGTTGGAAGCATAGCATTGTCCAAAATTTCTTAGTATGCCCCCTTAATACCTGTGCCCCATCTTCTGTGCTCGGATATGCATACCCAGAAAAAACAGGGCTAGAGTACACGGTCATGCATTGTGGTCTGTGTCACACACCTGCAGTCTTACAGGAGTTCATCAACAACTGTTTTCAAAACTTTCTCCAGAATATTGTAAGCGTCTGTCTGCATGATATCCTCATATACTTCAGGATCTAGCAACCCATCGCCAACACTTCTGCCATGTTTCTACTTGTTTCAGACACAATCATCTCTATACAAATTGGAGAAAACCAGCATCCGGATTGTTTGTCAACGAGCACCAAGGTGACTAGTCGTAACTCTTTCAGCTCATGGAATTCGTCTGAAACAACACAGTTTAGCAACACCCACGTCCACTGTCCTTATGGTTTTCATTCGCAAACGGGAACATAGCTTGGACAATATGCTGTCCCCTAGTCAGTTACCTCAAGTAGAGACTAGTAGGATTTGGCTACATGCGGTTGTAACACCTGTAAATGTTGCAAATATGTAACTAAATGTAACCAATTTACATCTACAGTCTTGGGGAAAGTATTACAAATGAATGACTAAATTAAATGTGCAACTGATAATGTTATATATACATATAGTCTCGGGCCACTTTATTAGGTGCACCTTGCTAGTACCGGGTTGGACCCACTTTTGCCTTCAGAACTGCCTTTCTACTTTCTACAAGGTGCTGAAAACATTCCTCAAAGATTTCGGTCCATATGGACTGCAAATTTGTCTGCTGCACATCCATGATGCGAATTTCCAGTTGCACCACATGCCAAAGGTGCTCTATTGGCTTGAGACCTGGTGACTGTGGAGGCCATTGGAGTACAGTGAACTCATTGTCGTGCTCAAGAAACAAGTTGTAAACGATGCTCAATTGGTATTAAGAGGCCCAAAGTGTGCCAAGAAAATGTCCCCCACATCATTACACCACCAGCAGCAGCCTGAACCATTGATACAAAGCACGATGGATCCATGCTTTCATATTGTTAATGCCAAAGTCTGATACTGCCACCTGAGTGTCGCAGCTGGAATTGAGACTCCTCAGCCCAGGCAACTTTTTTCCAGTCTTCCATTGTCCAATTTTGGTGAGCCTGTGCGAATTGTAGCCTCAGTGTCCTGTTCTTGGCTGTTAGGAGCGGCACCCAATGTGGTTTTTTGCTGCTGTAGCCCATCTGGTTCAAGGTTCGACATGTTGTTCGTTCAGAGATGGTATTCTGCATACTTTGGTTGTAACAAGTGGTTATTTGAGTTACTGTTCTGTCATTTCGAACCAGGTATTTTCGTCCACACAACTGCCGCTCACTGGATATTTGCTCTTTCCCGGACCATTCTCTGTAAACCATAGAGATGGTTGTGCGTGAAAATCCCAGTAGATCGGCAGTTTCTGAAAGACTCAGACCAGCCAGTCTGGCATCAACAACCATGCCACGTCAAAAGGCACTTCTTCCCTATTCCCATGCTTGGTATATATATATACAGTATCTCACAAAAGTTAGTACACCCCTCACATTTTTGTAAATATTTTATTATATCTTTTCATGTGACTACACGGAAGAAATTACACTCTGCTACAGTGTAAAGTAGTGAGTGTACAGCCTATATAACAGTGTACATTTGCTGTTCCCTCAAATATAACTCAACACACAGCCATTAATGTCTAAACCTTGGCAACAAAAGTGAGTAATATTGAGGGCCCAAAGTGTTAATATTTTCCTGCACAGCCTTCACCCTCTTGGGCATGGAGTTCACCAGAGTGTCATAGGTTGCCACTGGAGTCCTCTTTCGCTCCTCCATGACGACATCACGGAGCTGGAGGATGTTAGAGACCTTGTGCTCCCCCACCTGCTGCACAGATGCTCAGTAGGGTTTAGGTCTCGAGACATGCTTGGCCAGTCCATCACCTTTACCCTCAGCTTTTTAGCAAGGCAGTGGCTGTCTTGGAGGTGTGTTTATGGTCGTTATCATGTTGGAATACTGGCCTGCGGCCCAGTCTCCTAAGGGAGGGGATCATGCTCTGCTTCAGTATGTCACAGTACGTGTTGGCATTCATGGTTCCCTCAATGAACTGTAGCTCCCCAGTGCCGGCAGCACTCATGCAGGCCCAGAAAGTGCCGGCAGCACTCATGACACTCCCACCACCATGCTTGACTGTAGACAAGAAACACTTGTCTTTTTACTCCTCACCTGGTTCCGGCACACATGATTGACATCATCTGAACCAAATACGTTTATCTTGGTCTCATCGGACCACAGGGCATGATTTCAGTAAGCCTTGTCCTTAGTCTGCTTGTATTCAGCAAACTGTTTGTGGGCTTTCTTGTGCATCATCTTTAGAAGAGGCTTCCTTCTGGGACAACAGCCATGCAGACCAATTTGATTCAGTGTGCGGCATATGGTCTGAGCACAGACAGGCGGACCCCCCACCCCTTAAACCTCTGCAGCAATGCTGGCAGCACTAAAATATCTATTTCCCAAAGATAACCTCTAGCTATGACGCTGAGCACGTGCACGAGTGGAACCTGTCCTGTGAAACTGCTGTATGGTCTTGCCCACCATGATGAAGATCACTTTCAGGGTCTTGGCAATCTTCTTATAGCCTAGGTCATCTTCTTGCAACAGATATTTTTTTCAGATCCTCATTGAGTTCTTTGCCATGAGGTGCCATGTTGAACTTCCAGTGACCAGTGTGAGAGTTGAACACGCCTCCCCATTCACACCTGAGACCTTGTAACACGAATGAGTCACATGACACCAAGGAGGGGAAATGGCTAATTGGGCCCAATTTGGACATTTCCACTTAGGGGTGTACTCGCTTTTGTTGACAAGGTTTAGACATTAATGGTTGTGTGTTGTTGTACAACAGCAAATGTACAATGTTATACAGGCTGTATACTCACTACTTTACATTGTAGCAGAGAGTCATTTCTTCAGTGTTGTCGCATGAAAAGATATAATAAAATATTTACAAAAATGTGAGGGGTGTACTTTTTAGTCCCCTATGGACTTACCGGTACATCCATAAAACGCATCTCAAGAAACCCCTATGGACATACCGGTACTTCCTGACCTTCTTGCAGCAGCAGGGACACATAGGCATCGCTGGCTTACTGGTTTCCGATCTCGTGTAACAGCTGCTACTGCAACTGTTACTGTTTTAAAGAGCATTCCCTTCCGGGTCTCGTCACTACTGACATCACCCGGAAGGTCATCGGAGGACAAGATATCCCTTAGGGTCTGTCTAGACCCTGCTGGGATAGCCGATTGCTCCGATGAGGCACTGATCACAGACACAAGTGATGAAGATATCCCATATGCTTCATCGCACAGGAAAAAACCCTAATCACATTGCGCTAACACGACATCTAAAAGGTATAACCCCCTTTCTCCCATTTACAACCCCCAAACCCATTGAAACATAAGTATGAAAAATATTACCCTATAGGGTACTACATGTAAGGGATGGATATGGCCCTCTAGAAAAAACAAACTAAGGATGCGGGGTATTTCTGGAATCAGGAGATGCAGCTAAACAATTTTGGCTGGGTTACTCTGGCGTAAAACACATACCCTGTGCCAAATATCTAAGCAGCACAGAAGTGTTGGTGAAAAAAAGCGCAGGAAATAATTTCACCTTTGTCAGTGATTGGTGGTGAAATAGCTGCATGAAGAGTGCCCAAATACCCCTGATAGGATAGTCTAGGTTGTCAGCTTTACAAAAATATATACTTTTGTGGATATTTTTGGTTTGTTTAAAATTAGAGTTGCAATACCATCATACCTAATGTAAAAATTCTACAGATCTGTAAAGAATGATGTACACCTTATATTATGTTCCCTATAAGTGCTGGGAAAGTATGGAAATTATATATAAGTTGAACATTTCTGAAATCAGGAAACCTGAATTGATAAACCTGGAAAGAATTTTCTTTCACACTAACCGACAATTAAAATCTTGCATTTTGGAACACCTTATTATTGTTGAAGATGGGGTGATTACCTCCTCTATAGACAGACATTTTTATAAATAAACTGGAGGTGATCTTCGTCATTGAAGGCAGTGTGGTGGCACCGGCGTTTGCAGGAATTTATCCTGGGCTAGAAGGGCATTCTTCTTTCCCTTTTCCTGCTTTCTTTTCTAGGTGAGAGATTTCTGCTCTCCTGAAGATCCTGTTGGAAAGCATATGGGATATCTTCCTCACTGAAGATCCTCTAAATCTTCCCGGTATTGCAAAAGCCATAGATTTCTCCCTTCAGTTGAGGTCAGAGTCTTACTGCTTTTTCTGCAGAAGATCTCTGAAGATGTTAAAGTCTTTCTTGGTTCTTGGCTAGATATTCTTGCGCTAGCTGCCACTCTAGTAATCAAGGTATCTCCTAACTGCATCAGAGGCAAAAGAGCAACAAATTAACTTGACTTTGTATCTGACCGAGCATCCAGTAAACTCGCTTTAAACACTTTGTGACCTTAAGACGTTCTAGTCTGTTTTTTTTCTTTTTTTCTCTTTATTTTATTTGAGATTTTTTAAACATTTTGTTCACAAGTTTGAATTACATCGTTTGAATTACATCAGTAGGGTATTACAAAAAAAAAAAAAAAGAGAGGAATTCTTGAATGGAATTATAAGAGGTTAAACACTTGCTCAAGACAGACAAGACGTCCAATCCTTATTCATTTCTATATTTCATTCTACTGAGTGTTTTATGATTATTTAGAAATTTTCTAAGCAGACAAACAGTATACTCCTAGCCAGACCAAATAGGAAAAAAAAAAGCGCAAGAAATAGGTTACAGCGTATTTTCTGGTATAGGCTGTAGATTTGGCAACCAAGTGCCAATTACAAAACCACACATAACATTCATACATCAAACAGTCACACATGGGAGACAATGAGAAGCACTTGGGGGCTAACTATTAGTCATAGGTTAGGTCATGGTATGATATAGTATAACGTCCGCCCAGGGGTGACGTGAGAGGGAAATTAAGAGTTAGACCTCAAATAATAGGATTTCTAACATTCTCTAGATCAGTATCTCGAAGGTGTTTCCAAAGTAACCAGATATTATCAAATTTATCAAGCTTATTGATTTTAATATAGAACCCTCTTTCCATTGAGTACTGATGATTAATTTGGTTGATAACTAATCTCCATTCAGGTGGGCCTGTCTGTCTCCAGTTTCTAGCTATACATATTTTTGCGGCCATAAATATATGAATAATTAAAATTCTATGATTTAAATGGAGTTTCCCAAGTCCCAGATGGAAAAGAAACATCTGTGGATCTAATTGATCCTGGAAGTGAAAAAGTGAGCCAAGTAATTGAGATAAATTAAATCTTAGATTCAATAGTTGCGGGCACTCCCACCAAATATGGGCAAATGAGCCCATATGGGAGAGGCAACACCAGCATCTGTTTGAGTGTATACTACTAATTTTATTGAGTCTAGTTGGAACCAGATACCATCTATAAATAATCTTAATGTAAATCTCTATCAAGTTTATTGAATGAACATACTTTCTTATGAGAACCAAGGCCTGACGCCATTGGTCCAAGGAGGACTCAAAACTTAGCTCACTTTCCCACTTCAGGATCGGTGGATCTTTCTCATCTGTTTGCGTAGATAGTAGAAGTTTAGATGAAATTGAGATTTGTTTCTTTTTTTTGTGTGTTGTAAGCCAATGTTCTAGTTCCGGATTCCTTTCAATTCCTACCTGGTTAGTAAGGTTCTTAATCCTCAAGAAAGAGAATAATTCAGATGGTGGTAGAGAAAAAGATTTACATATCTGGGGAAAGGGCTCAATGGTATCTTGGTTTAACAAATTTCCAATGCAGGAGATACCGCATCTTTGCCATCTAGTCAGGTCTATATCTCTAATAAAATGACGGATAGCCTCAATTGGGGTAGAAGGCATAAGAGATCTTTTTATCCCCATAGTCCGTTTGAGTTTAAACAATGTTTTGAGTGTATCGTAAATTATGGGGTTCAGGATTTTTATATTTTTCAGTCGAAGTGTGTCAGCCCAAAACAAAAAATATAAATCACCAAGACCCATGTCAGATTCCTCTATATAAAGCCATCGTGGGGAGTTATTAGATTTTTTGTCCCAGGCCAGATAGTGGGTCAACATTGTGGCATCATGAAGTTTATTGATACTTGGATAGGATATTCCCCCGCTATTTGGTTTCTTGGTTAGGATATTATTTGTTATCCAGTCTGTTTTTTTCAGTTGCAGAGATCTCACCCCTCATCAGGAACTAGCCTCAACAATTGCCTCCTAAGCTTAAACAGTGCCGCTGAAATGCCTCGATGGCGAGGCATTAGCGACACTGAACACCTAGGTCGCACTGTGACCGCTCCGAAGAGTGTCACAAGCAACACTGAACAAGTTTAGTAGAAAATGGCCAGTTCCAATGAAAAAAGGCCAATAATATAAAAATAAAAAAGTACCAAAAATATATAACGGAACAGTTTGCTCCCTTAAAAACATGAATCAAGTTTTTTGTGGAAGAATATAATTTTGCTTTTATTTTTCTTTGACATTACCGTATTTGCTTGATTATAAGACAACCCTGATTATAAGATGACCCCCCAAAATCTGAATATTCATTTAGGAAAAAAAAGCCTGAATATAAGATGACCCTATAGGAAAAATGTTTTACTAGTAAATGTTAAATTATGTAAACTATGTAAACTTTTTTTTTTTTAAATAAAAGCTATGATTGAGAAAAATATTTTAGTTTTTATTCCTTTTATTTTCCAACATGCCCCCCAGTTATGCACATCTGCCCCCAGGCGTGCCACTCTGCCCCAGAAATGCCTTATTCCCCCTATATGCCACTGTGCCCCATGATATGCCTTTAACCCTCTAATTGCCACTGTGCCCCATGATATGCCTTTTAACCCTCTATATGCCTCTGTGCCCCATGATATGCCTTTTGACCCCCTATGTGCCACTCTGCCTCCAGAAATGCCTTATACTCCTTTAATTATCTTAAATGGGCTGTGGAGTGAAGTGGAGCCAAAGATGAACATGTATTAAAAGTAGAATAGTATCCACTTTCCCATTGATGACTGGAGGGAGACTGTGCATTTTGAAGAAGCCTTGTAGATGAGCTCATGTGAAGTGATGTGACCAGAGGAGAGGCGCTATAGACTGATACCAACGTTTGAAGTGACTATTTGGACGATATTGTCTGGCAAAGGACCTAAGTTTATATTCAAGTCTGAAAACCATACTAAGCAGTAGACTTGGGCACCGACCAACTCTTCGTATTAGTGTTTGTCTTTGTGGGGGAATACATTTTCGTATTCCGCAAATATTCGCCCGTTTCTGTCTTCAGTTCGGACGAATATTCGTGTTAGTTTTTTTTCTTAGTTTTTTCCGTTTTTTTTTTTTTAGAAGGGACCAGGGAGATTAGTAGACGAAGACTAACGCGAAGATTCTCAGTGACTCTAAAAACTTCACTGACATCCATCTTTGCAACAAGTCAGTTTATGACATTTCTACTCTTCTAGATCTGCCTTGGTGCACCCTAAGTGCTATTGTAAAGTAGAAACGTCTATTAGTAACACAAATCTGTAGAACACGCACACTGACAGAGCTGGGCTGCTGAAGTTCAAAACATGTACAAATAACGTGTCCTCTCACTACAAAGTTCCAAACTTCCTCTTGAAGCAACATCAGCACAAGCACTGTGCATCAGGAGCAAAAGCAAAGGTCCATAAAGAAGGTTTGATGAGTTTGGTGTGAAGAGACTCGAATGGCCTGAACGATGCCCGGACCTTAACCCTATGGGCTGGAACTCTGATTGGAAGTCAGCCCTTCTCATGAGCCTCAACATCATTCCATGACCTCATAAATGTTTTCTTTTGCAGAATGGGCACAAATTCCCACATACACACTCCAAAAGCTTCTTGAAAGCCTTCCCAAAAGAGTGGAGGCTGTTATAGCCTGAGAGGTTGGCCAAATCCATATTAATGCCCATGGTTTTGGAATGGGATTTTTCAAAAGGCTCATAGAGATGTAATGGTCCAGTGTCCACATATTTTTGTAACTTTTGTGTAAAAGTCACTTCTTTAATTCTGTGCGTGTGCATTAGACTTAAAATACAATATATATATATATATATACATATATAGATTATGTATTGCCTTTTTTTTGTCTTTTCCACAGATGCAATAACCGTACTCAGTGTGCTGTTGTAGCTGGACCAGATGTTTTCCCTGATCCATGTCCAGGAACTTACAAATATCTAGAAGTCCAATATGAATGTGTTCCTTACAGTATGTATATATTTTTCTTTTTAAAGGTTAAAATATACCGTATTGCATATAGCTTTTAGTGGTATGACAACATATGCTTACACATAAGATAATACTGGAACTGATAATTTTAAATAATAAAAAATGTATTAGTAAAAAAAATGTTAACAGATAACAAAATGTACTTCCTGATTAATGTTTTTCAAATGTGTGAATTTTGTTTAGTTTAATTCAGCATTTATCATTCTTTGTAACGTCTGAATTAGTTTCAGAAACATTCAATGAACCATTCAGATAAACCTTAATGGTTCGAAATCCAAGTTGACTCCCACTATTTCTCTAAGTTGTGTGGCAATTTATTGCCAAAAGCTTAGTAATTTGTAACAAGACCACCAGATATGAGGAAAATTTCCTTAGTCAGCCTCACATCTCCAGCACCTCTCTGAAGCTTGCGGATACATTTTAGCTATTCTGGCGGGAACTAAGTACCATCAGTTTAATATTTTGTAGTGCAATTCCGCTAAGTTGAGACAGTAAACTGACTGATTCTCTAACTGTTTTCAATTACCTATTCCAGTCTTCCCTATTGGATAATAACTTTAGGTCATCATTCCATTTCTCCCGTGCTGGGTGTGTCGAGTTTTGTTTAGCTAGAGTCAGCAAAGTCATAGCTGATGACACTGAATTTTTTTGTAATTGTAAACCTAATATTTGTTCTAATTTTTTTATTAAATCAGACATGTTATATTTATATTTATATTTAAGTAAGAAGCCCTATACCTTTCCTGGTATACTCCATTGTCAAAAAACACCCCATTATGTGTTCAGCAACATCTCCTGAGAACAGCGATGCCACCCATGCATTGGTTTTGGAGCTAGTTGGTGCTTTTTTGTTTTGGTCAGTCTGTGCCTATGCCCTATCTTTGAACTTCAATTTACCCCATCAAACCATTCATTTTTTTTAAAGCAGACACCCCTTGGGTATTTGAAATTCCAGTATTGTGATCTCAGGATGTTTGGGAAGATACACCACTCATTTAGCATTTGCTTATAAAAATAAACTTTTTTCGTATATTTTTTTTAAATATATTTTTGGACTTTTATTTTACATTTTGTTGAAACTGGATGGTTCCTCTGATGGTGACATCACTTCATAATTATTTTTAAATGTTACCACATTTTTATATATTTTTTTTTCATTTCAATTTTTTTATATTATTTTTACTAATCATATTGTGATTAGAAAGCCAGGCTCCATTGATTTGTATGGTTAAATGCAGCAGCAATGCAGAACTCCAGAGTTCCCAGGAGGGTCTGCACCATCTTGGAATCTTATGAGCAAAATCTCTCACAGTGGCGCTTGTGACCGCTGTCATAGTGTGTTTTGGAATGTTTGGTGTCGCTGAGTGCCTCGCTATCGAGACATTTTAGCGACATCTTTGAAGCTTAGATGTCGATTGTTGATGGCTTTCTAAACTCCTTTAAAACGGGTGTCCGATATTGACGCCCCAGCGAGGGGCCACACGGGGCCTTGATGCCAATCACGGTGTTGCTGAATGACTTGACATGGAGTCATTACAGCAACACATTTTAAGCGAAGAAAGAGATTGGAGATGAGGCACATCATTGGTCTTTAAGTTACTGTTTTTCTGTGACATGTCTGGCATGTCACTGGTTGTTAAGGGGTTAAATCAGGTGTCTGCCCCCATACAGTGTATCACGGATGTTGACACCTGGGGGTAAATTTCAGTGTTGCAGAATGCCTGAATGTGCCAGGCACATCATCGGTCATTATTGGGTTAAATAGGGATTTGCTAGTCCATTCTTTGAATTAGGGAAAAGAAAAAATGTTGGTGCGCTAAGCTAGTCTCAGGCTCAAATACCGTATTTGCTCGATTATAAGACGAGGTTTTTTTCAGAGCAAATGCTCTGAAAAATACCCCTCGTCTTATAATCGGGGTCGTCTTCTAATCAGAACTCAAATAGAGGTCTGATTAGGAGACTAAGATCCAGATCCCCCGCACCGCTGCAGGGGACCTGGATCCTCCTGTCGTCGCCCCCCCACACTTACCGGTGCTTCCGGAGGTGAAGTTGGCAGCGGGGGTTTGTATGCGTCCGTCGCAAATACCTTCCCCGACTGTCAGAGATCAGAGTTCCAGAGTTCCTGATCTCTGACAGCCGGGGAAGGTATTTGCGACGGACGCATACAAACCCCCGCTGCCAACTCCACCTCCTTCCGGCTGCCGCGGAATGAGACGTCAACCTGCTGCCCCGGCAATACAGCAGGAAATTGGAAGCACCGGTAAGTAAGTGTGTGTGTGTGTGTGTCATTTCTGGAATGCCTTACACCCCTATATGCCACTCTGGCACTTAGGGGGTTAAAAGGCATATTATGGGGCAGAGTGGCATATAGGGAGGTATAAGGCATTTCAGGAGGCAGAGTGGCGTTAAGGGGGCATTTAATAGTGCACTCTGCCTCCTGAAATGCCTTATACCTCCCTATATGCCACTCTGCCCCATAATATGCCTTTTAACCCCCTAAATGCCAGAGTGGCATATAGGGGTATAAGGCATTTCTGGAGGCAGAGTGCTCTATATAATGCCTTTTAACTCCCTTAATGCCACTCTGCCTCCTGGAATGCCTTATACCTCCCTATATGCCACTCTGCCCCATAATATGCATTTTAACCCCCTAAATGCCAGAATGGGATATAGGGGTATAAGGCATTTCTGGAGGCAGAGTGGCACATAGGGGGTCAAAAGGCATACCATGGGGCACAGTGGCATATAGAGGGTTAAAAGGCATATCATGGGCCACAGTGCCATATTGGTGTGGCAAGCCTGGGGGCAGATGTGCGTAACTGGGGGACAGGTTGGAAAATACAAGAAATAAAAACAAAAAAAATATATTTTTCTCAATCATAGCTTTTATTAAAAAAAATAGTTTACATGAATTAACATTTACTGGTAAAACTTTTTTCCTTTAGGGTCGTCTTATATTCAGGCTTTTTCTTTTTTTCCTAAGTTAATATTCAGATTTTGGGGGGTCGTCTTATAATCAGGGTCGTCTTATAATCGAGCAAATACGGTAATACAAATGTATAATATGAGGCCTACAAAACAGTGTGAGCATGCTGCAAATACAGTGTGTTGGCTGTACAATGTATACAAAAAACAAAATACTGTATTTTGTTTTTTGTATACATTCTTTGAATTAGATGAAATGACAACAGAAATTGGTTACTAAAACAGATAAGTAGTTGAAAATTATCATAAAAATGTTGTTTTTTCTGTGCATGTAAACACCAAATATAATTTGCTATCCATGCAACTACCAGTCTTGCTATCAAAAGACTGTGTTGTCACTGGGACTCAGTGGTGACTCTAGAAATAATATAATGGGGGGAGGGCACATAAGATACCACAGTCAAAACTGGGGGGCAGTAATAATTTCCACCATTAAATCATATTACTGAAGAAACATATATACATATACATAGATAATACTTGGTCATTCAACATAGGAAGCCTGAAGCCACAATTTAGTGTGACTAATACTTGAAATAAATATTATTATATAAATAAGAGTAAATAACACAATACCTTATCCTTTCCACTAAATGATTTCAGGGCCTTGAATGTTTTGTCCCCTGAAGTCACTACAAATTCAGGAGGGCATTTTTACTTTGGATAAGTAATAATGAAATAGTTCCTACTGTAAATTAAGTGCCAGGAAACAGATAACCAAACACACACACCAGGACAGGCTTTTCCCACGCCGACACCCAGACACACACACCAGGACAGGCTCTGCCACACTGACACCCATACAGATACACCAGGACAGGCTCTGATACACCAACACCAAAAAACACACGCACCATCACATTACATTTATTTATAAAGCGCCAGCCGATTCCGCAGCGCTGTTACATTCATTAGAACAATTTATAAACACATACAATAACACATACAATAACAAACTGGTGCAAAGCAAAAGAGGGCCCTGCTCTTGTGAGCTTACAATCTAGTCGGTGGTTGAAGGGAGTGAGACAATAGAAGAGGACTGCTTTGATGGGGATGAGTTGATCTGTTTGTGAGGATGTGTTGAAGCTGTGTGTTCAGATGGCTTTGATTAGGATGATGGTTGGGAGCACTGTAAAGGAATGTTGAATGCTTCCTTGAACAAGTGGGTTTCAGAGAGGTTTTGAAAGTCGCGTATGAGGCAGAAAGTCTGATAGAACGGGGAAGGGAATTCCACAGGAGGGGAGCGGCACGGGTGAAATCCTGAATACGGGAGTGGGAAGAGGTAACAACAGTAGAAGAAAGCCGCAGGTCGTGAGAGGAGCGAAGAGGGCGGGTAGGGAAGTATTTGGATAGGAGGAGTGCCGAGTTGTTGAGGGCTGTATAGGTCAGGGTTAGAAGTTTAAATTTGATTCTGAAGGGTATGGGGAGCCAATGAAGTGATTGGCATAGTGGAGCAGCGGATAAGGAGTGGCGGCAGAGAAAGATTAATCTAGCTGCAGTGTTGAGGATGGATTGAAGCGGTGAAAGGTGGAGGGGGAGACCGGTTAATAGGCAGTTGCAATAATCCAGGCAGGATATCACAAGGGAGTGGATTAGTAATTTGGTGGTATCTTGCGTGAGGAAAGGGCAGGATTTGGTGAAGGACTGAATGTGAGGGATGAAGGTGAGAGCAGAGTCGAGGGTGACACCAAGGCAGCGAACCTGGTTTGTTTGTTGGATAGTGGAGTTATCAACAGTAATAGAGATGTCAGGAAAAGTGGACATAGCAGATGGCGGGATTGCCATGAGTTTGGTCTTAGAGATGTTGAGCTTTAGGTAACGGGACGCCATCCATGATGCAATTCTTGATAGACAGTCAGTGAGGCGAGTTAGAAGAGAAGGGGAAAGGTCAGGAGCAGAAATATAGAGTATGTAATCTGCATATAGGTGGTACTGGAAACCAAAGGAAGAAATATTTTTTCCGAGGGAAGAAGTGTAGATGGAGAATAGCAGAGGCCCATGAATTTAGCCTTGAGGAACACCAGTAGATAGTGGTAGGTGAGAGGAGCAAGTTCCAGTATGCTAGCACCAAAGGCACTCACCGCAGGAGATCCTCTGCACAGGGAACTACCAGCTAACTCAGGACGATCCCAACCGTGAGGAAGCCGCAGTGAAAGCAGAAAAAGGTAGGTACTGAGCTGAAGCAGCAAGGCGCAGCAAGCAGCAGGTGATAAGAACAGGATGGCCAAGTCTTAACACAAAGCGGATAGTCAGATGAGCCAGGGGTCAGGTACACTAAGCGCGTAGTCAGACGAGCTGGGTCGGTAATCAGCAGTCACAGGCAGAGGTACAAAATCAGCAGGCAAGAGGGTAGTCAGGAAAGCAAATGGTCAACCAAAGTAGCAGTAACAATCTCAACAAAGTAAATAGACCACAACAGGGTGACTGTGAGGAGTACTACCGTGTTTTTAAATCCAGCGCCACCTAAAGCCGCGGCCCCAACAGTGCGTCAGTGGCGTGTCCTAAGACGTCCCTCTGACTCACGGCTCCAGCCTTGAGAATTGGCTGCGCCCCCAGTGGAGACCGGCGAACCGGTAAGTAATCCTCTCTGGGGATTCCTACGGCGGCAAACAGTTTTTATTCTGTTTGCTGCTGAATCCCCAGACCTGCCTTCCCGCTTCCTGCACCAGCGATCGTCCTGCCGATTGCCAGTGGAGGAAGATCGGGGAACACGGACCGCTCGGAGGTTGCGTGCCGACGCCTGCCCGCCGGAAACGGAGCCCGAGATCTCTTACTCAGGTCTCTGTGACTCGCAAGCGGTTCGCCGCACCTTAGGACCCGGGACCGCGACCGGACCCAGGACCGCGACAGAGACACTAAAAGTATGGCTAGAAAGGTAGGATTTAAGCCATGAAAGAGCCATGTCACGGATGTCATGAGCATGGAGGGTTTGTAGAAGAAGAGGGTGGTCGACTGTGTCGAAGGCTGCTGAGAGGTCCAAGAGAACAACCAGTGAGAATTGGCCTTTCATTTTAGCTGTGAGGAGGTCATTAATAATCTTAGTCAGTGCAGTCTCTGTTGAATGCTGTGGATGGAAACCAGATTGTAGAGGGTCAAGTAGAGAGTTTGACGAGATAAAGTTTGTCAGTTGATTGTAGGTTAATCGTTCCAGCAGTTTGGAAGCTAGCAGGAGAAGTGAAACTGGACGGTAGTTTGATGGGGATGTGGGATCAAGGGTTTCTTTAGGATGGGGGAGATGATGGCATGTTTGAATGAGGATGGGAATGCACCAGAGGACAAGGAGAGATTAAAGATGTGGGTTAGGGTTGGGGTAAGGACACTAGAGAGGGGTGGCAGGAGATGTGAAGGTGCAGGGTCGAGGGGACAGGTGGTGAGGTGGGAAGACAACAGGACCTTGGAAACGTCGAGTGGTGTAACTGAGCTGAAGCGGGTGAGGATAGATTGAGGTGAAGAGGGAGGTTGAGGTACTATATGATTGACACTATGGGGGAGGATGTTATCCCTGATGATGTCAATTTTGTTTTTGAAGTAGGTGGCAAGCTCTTGGGCAGAGAAGTTGGAGGGCAAGGGAGGTGCTGTGGGTCTGAAAAGGGTGTTAATTGTGAAGAATAGATGTTTAGGGTTATGGGAAAGAAAGGTGATTAATGAAATGAAATATGTTTGTTTAGAGAGATGGAGAGCAGATGTATAGGAGCCGAGCATGAATTTGTAGTGAATGAAGTCTTCAGGTGAACGAGACTTTCTCCACGGGCACTCAGCGGTACGTGAACTCCTTTGAAGGAGGTGTGTCTATTTGGAACGCCATGGCTGAGGTGGACAGCGTGGGGGATTGCGTACAGTTACAGGGGCAACCATATCTACGGCTGAGGCTAGTGTATGGTTATACTGAGGAGAAGGAGGAGGAGGAGGAGGAGGAAATACTTGAGAGGAGTGGCCGTAGTGTATCTAAAAGCTGTTTGCGTGTTGAGGTTGCTGATGTTACGGTAGGTTTGTGGTGGTTTCTTGGGTAGGGATGGTGTGTGTGTGGTATGTCGAGATTAAATGTAAGCAGGCAGTGATCAGACAGACAGATGGGAGAGTTGGAGAACTGAGATGTGGAATAAAGGTGGGAGAACATTAGATCTATTTGATGACCGTCATGGTGCGTTGGGGAGTTAGTCCATTGTGAGAGTCTGAGGGAGGAGGAGAGTGAACGTAGTTTGGAAGCAGCAGGTGAGGATGGGTCATCAATAGGTATATTGACGTCCCCTAGGATTAGTGTAGGGATGGTAGAGGAAAGAAAGTGGGAAAGCCAAGCAGCAAAGTGATCAAAGAAATGTGTGAGGTAGGGCCAAGAGGCTGGTAGATCACTGCAACGCGAAGCGCAATCTGGGAGAAAAGGCGGACAGAGTCCTTCGAAAGATGAGAAAGGCAGCGAGAAGAGAGGAGAATACCAACACCACCTCCCTGTTTGTCTCCAAGTCTGGGAATGTGGCTGAAGTGAAGGCCACCATAAGTGAGAGCAGCAGGAGAGGTAGTGTCCGAGGGTGTTGTAATAAAAATATAGGGCCAATACAAACTTCAAATAATTGGAAATCACATATATATGTATGTGCGTCAAAAATAGGCAGAGTCACTTAGATGCAAACAAAGGTAAAACATTTAATATGAGCAAAAATAGAAGAAGAATATGAAAAGTAGATAAAGATAATACAAAACAAGTCTTACAAAACCTTGGAGAGGAATTTAGTTCATGACATCTGTCCTATGCATTCCTGAGGATGGAGGGAGGGAGTGTTCGGGACATGAAGAGTCCGTGGATGGCAAGTACATCTTCTCCCAACCTCTCTTCCCATGCCTCTCTCCTGTCTTACAAATGCCTAGCTTATATATGGTTTGGATAATGATGTCAGTCTATTGGTCTTCACCTAATTGGGTGTTCAAACATCTTACTAAGCTCTTTACACGTCTAAACCCTATTTTAGGTGGTCACTGTAAGCATACTGTAATGCCCTTTTACAGTTACAACTATACCATGCATTAATAAGTTACTATCCTATCTATAGAATGCCTGTTCAGCAAATCCTTCATACCATATTTAAGGTCAAGGAAACCCTTTTCCCTATTATTGAAACCAAATAATATATCTTAATGATCATTTATTTATGAACAATGATTACATATCTTTGACTATTGCCTATACCAATAATTACATATGTGTTATGGTCAGGTATACTAGGTAGATCCAACAATGCAGGTAATCACAGCTTAGAGAAAGTCCAATACACAGTCCGAGGTCGAAGGCAACAGCAGGCAGCAAGGTCAAAAACAATCTGAGGTCGGGGCAGGTAGATCAGGTGCAAAACGATAAACAGGTCCGGGTTCGTAGGCAGGCAGAGAAGATTAGTAGTCGTAAAACAGGCAAGAGGTCGGTACACAAGGCAAGATAACAAGAAATAGCACACCCAAAGCTAAAACGCATAGAACGGGCAAAGACATGGCAAACAAATGAGGTTTAAATAGGAAAAAGGCACTCACGTCATAGGTCGCGCCGTTGCGTGCCTTCGCGTGCGTCGAATGCCTTCAGATGCGTCGCGGCAGGCATCTCCACTAGATGGCGCTTCACCACCATGATCCCGGCGTGCGTGGAGGACGCGGCGACGCGCCCGCAGCAGTGGCAGAGGTGGAGCCGCCGACGTCCGGCGGACCGGTGTGAGCGGCTGAGGAAAGAGCTGCGGCAGTGCGCGTGACCCGGCGGCACGCAAAAGGAACGGAGGTGAGGTTGCTGGCACCCGGCGAGCTGGCGTGAGCCACCGGAGAGGGAGCTGTGGCAGCGCGCGTGACAGTACCCCCCAGGAGCGCGCACCGAGCGTGACGGAGCAGGACGAAGAGGACAAAGCGCATGAAAACGGGCGACGCAACGGGGAGCCTGAACGAAGCGAGCAGGCACCCACGTACGCTCCTCAGGACCGTAACCCTTCCAGGCAACGAGAGGAGGAACGAGAAGACGGAGGGGGCAGAATCAGCGGGTGGTAACCCAGCGCAGCAAAAAATGAGGTACAGCCGATGGATTCGTGCAGGGACCCATTGTACGAAGAGATGCCCAACTGACGTACGTTGCTGTACATCCTCAGGTATTGCTTGAGGGTTTGGTTCGTTCTTTCCGTTTGCCCATTAGTCTGTGGGTGGTAGGCAGACGACAAGTGGAGTTGTATGCCAAGTTTATGGCAAAGGTGTTTCCAATAGCGGGATGTAAATTGGGTGCCTCGGTCAGATACCATGTGGTGAGGAAGGCCGTGATGGCGGACGACGTCTTTGATGAAGATGTCGACCAGCTGCATCGAGGAAGGCAGGCGTGGCAAAGCGATAAAATGAGCCTGCTTGGAGAAGTGGTCAACAACCACCAGGATGTTGGTGTTCCCTTGAGACCTAGGTAGATCCACAATAAAGTCCAGAGACACGTGTGTCCAGGGGGCCGTAGGAATGGGAAGTGGATGCAGAAGGCCTTGCGGACGTGTCCGAGGGGACTTTTGACGAGCACGTGTGATAAGCAGCAAGGTAAGACCGGATATCCTTGGCCAAGGACGGCCACCAGAAAGAACGACGGATGAGGAACATCGTTTTTCGGAAGCCAGAGTGACCCGCCAGACGTGAATCATGAGCCCAGCGAAGGACGTCCGTGCGATAATCGGGAGGAACGTGGAGACGACCAGGAGGAGGACGTTCATTGGACGGAATGGTTCTTTGGGACATACGGATTCTGCTCATCGTGTGGATAGACAAAGTGGCGACGAGCCGTGTTGAGGGTATGATAGGCTTGTCGCAGCGTTGATCACGCTGGTGGTCGAATTGACGGGATAGGGCGTCAGCCTTGATGTTCTTGGTTCCTGGCCTGCAGGTGATGTAATAATTGAAGCGTGTAAAAGAGAGCGACCACCGTGCCTGACAAGGACATAACCGTTTGGCTCCCTCGATGTACGCAAGGTTTTTGTGATCTGTCACAACAATCACGGGTTGTTCAGTGCCTTCCAGTAGGTGACGCCACTCCTCGAACGCCATTTTGATGGCCAGGAGCTCACGATTACCGACGTCATAGTTCTGTTCGGCTGTGGAAAAGCGCTTGGAGAAGAAGGCACAGGGATGGTATTTCGAGGTTTATTCTTTACGTTGTGACAATATAGCCCCAGCACCGGTTTCAGAGGCATCAACCTCCAGGAGGTATTGTTTAGTTGGATCCGGGCGTAGAAGAATGGGAGCCGAGACAAAGGCTTGCTTTAGGTTGTTAAACAGGATCAAACAGCAATAAATTAACAGATCTAGGAAAGGCTGAACTTGATGGACGCATGTCTTTTTTCAGCCTATGTAACTATGTATATAACTATGTATAACTATGTATAAAAGCCTTTCTGGCTTCCTGGGTCCATAGGGTAGGATCAACCCCCTTCTTCGTCATAGCGGTAATGGGAGCTGCTATGGTGGAGTAGTTCCGGATGAAGCGCCGGTAGTAATTGGCAAAGCCAAGGAACCGTTGGATGGCTTTGAGCGTTTGAGGGAGAGGCCATGCTGTTATGGCCTCGAGCTTTGCCGGATCCATATGGAGACCGTCGGAAGAGACGATATAGCCGAAGAAGGGCAGACTGGTTTTTTCGAAGGCACATTTCTCGGCCTTGGCGTATAGGCCGTTCTCTCGTAGTCGCTGTAGAACGGCCCTCAGATGGTGTCGATGAGACACAAGCGTAGGAGAATACACGAGGATGTCATCTAAGCACACGATGACGTGGGACAGGAGCATATCCCTGAAAACGTCATTGATGAAGGTCTGAAATATAGCAGGGGCGTTACATAACCCGAAGGGCATAACGTTGTACTTGTAATGCCCGAATCTGGTGTTGAACGCCGTCTTCCATTCATCCCCGGACTTGACACGGATCAAATTATAGGCTCCCCTGAGATCCAATTTGGTAAAAACCTTCGCTCCATTCAGGAGGTCGTAGATCTCTGTGATGAGGGGAAGCGGGTAACGATTTTTTATTGTAATGCTATTCAATCCCCTGTAATCGATGAATGGCCACAATGAACCCTCTTTTTTGGCCACGAAGAAAAAACCGGCACCAGCAGGGGATGAGGACGGATGAATGAAGCCTTTTTCCAGGCTTTCTTTGATGTATTGTTTCAAAGCTATGTTCTCGGGTTCAGACAGCGGATAGGTATGACCCCGTGGTGGATCGGAGCCCGGCAACAGGTTGATGGCGCAATCGTAGGCCCGATGAGGAGGTAGTTTCTCCGCGTCTTTTTTGGAAAACACATCCAAAACGTCCCAGTAATGTCTAGGCACGAGAGTCCTGGGGTCAGTAAGAGTAATCTCGAGGATGAGGTTGAGGCGTCGACAGGGCACAATACAGTGTTCGTGACACCGGTGGCTCCACGATAGGATCTCGCCTTTTAGTCAATCTATGATCGGGTTGTGTTGACGGAACCAAGGATATCCCAGGATAAGAGAGGCATGAGGTGACTTGATCAATTCAAACGTGAGCTGTTCCTGGTGGGTTACCCCTAGTAATAGGGTCAGTGGTTCGGTTTCTTGTGTGACGATCCCTGTTCCCAAAAGAGAGCCGTCGACAGAAGCCACCAGAGAGGGTGCTTCCTTGGTGCGGAGAGGTATGTGATGAACCAGCGCCCGTTGTTGGTCCATGAAAACGCCAGCAGCTCCGGAATCGAGGAAGGCCCGAGTGGCCACGGAGTGGTTCTCCCAACGGAGTGTTATAGGTACTGTCATGCATGTGTTGGGAGGAATAGAGAACCGGCACGCGCTTAGGGAGCTTCCTCCTATGGTCCCTAAGCGTTCTCTTTTACCGGCCTGCTGGGACAGGTAGGCAACTGATGATCGGCTTGACCGCAATAGAGACAGAGGCCTTGTGTTCTTCTGTGTCTTTTCTCTGCCTCGGAGAGTCTACGGACGGTCCCTATTTCCATGGGCTCATCCGAAGCGGAGGCGGACGGAGTAGGAGATGAAAAAGGTCTTGTGGGTCCCGGAGTATAGGACCCAGGTCTCTTTCCTCTGTTATGTTCTGATGTTCGTTCCTGGATCCGTTTGTCCACCCTGAGACAGAGGGCTATGTACTCTTCGAGATCTGTAGGTGTGTCGTGGTACACGAGGGCATCTTTGATTTTTTCTGTAGGCAGCCTTGAGGGCGCCTTCTTCCCAGTTGGTCTCATGAGCCATGGTGCGAAACTCCACTGTGTATTGGACCAAGGTTTTACGGCCTTGCTGGAGTTCAAGCAGGGAGGACTCAGTGGTCTCTTTACGACCTGGAGCATCGAAGACGGTTCGTATGGATTCCATAAAAGCGGGACAATCCTCAAGAAGATAGGATTCTTGCTCCACCAGAGGCAAGGCCCACAGCAATGCATCTCCCTTAAGCAGGGATATGATAAACGATACCCTCTTGGATGATGTTTGGAATGCCTGGGGATGGTTGCGGAAGTGGAGCATACATTGATTGAGTAAACCGCGACATTCCTTCGGATCCCGGGAATACTTCTCGGGTAGCGGGAACTTAGCAACAGCCCCCATGTCCTCATGGGTGGCCTCTCTATGATGTGATGATCCCACCGACGGGAGGGCGGTCAGAGAACGCAGGAGATCCGTCATGGCGTCGACCTTTTGTTCCAGCGATTGAAGTTGTGCAGCCTGCGCGGCAAGATGCTGGTCCTGGAGATCCTGCCATGCTTGCAGCCGTGCCATATCCGCGGGATCCATGTATGACCCGTTCTAACTTGTTACGGTCAGGTATACTAGGTGGATCCAACAATGCAGGTAAGCACAGCTTAGAGAAAGTCCAATACACAGTCCGAGGTCGAGGGCAACAGCAGGCAGCAAGGTCAAAAACAATCCGAGGTCGGGGCAGGTAGATCAGGTGCAAAACGATAAACAGGTCCGGGTTCGTAGGCAGGCAGAGAAGATTCGTAGTCGTAAAACAGGCAAGAGGTCGGTACACAAGGCAAGATAACAAGAAATAGCACACCCAAAGCTAAAACGCATAGAACGGACAAAGACATGGCAAACAAATGAGGTTTAAATAGGAAAAAGGCACTCACGTCATAGGTCGCGCCGTTGCGTGCGTCGCATGCGTCGAATGCCTTCGGATGCGTCGCGGCAGACATCTCCACTAGATGGCGCTTCACCGCCATGATCCCGGCGTGCGCGCGTGGGTGAGCGTGCGTGCCGGAGGAGGCAGGACCGCAAGCCCCGTGAGAGACAGCGGCAGAGGTGGAGCCGCCGACGTCCGGCGGACCGGTGTGAGCCGTCGACATCCGGCGGACCGGTGTGAGCCGCCGGAGAGGGAACCGCGGCAGCGCGCGTGACAATATGGTCCTTTTATATTATTGGGGTTAGAAGAGATGTTAAATGTGTTAGAATCTTTTACAATTCCCCCTGATGATAGGATAATATCCTTATCATATATTTTCAAATATACACATTTACTCACCATTCGTATCACATTCGTATCACATTTATACTACAATCACATCACACTTTTCCTGGGGCCATATGATAATCATTAGCATGAGACACCCTTTTCTCTACATTTGTTATGGAATGAGAAGATTGTGCTCTTCATACTTAACTTGTTTATACATCTTACTTATTCTACACATAAGAAAACTGTGATAAACAATACATAATAAAACAAGTATAGCTATAATAACAATTGGATTTGACAATATATTCCCAGCTGCGGATTTTACAGAAGATTGTGACCACATATTTACTGATTTTTTAAAATTTGACCACCAACTAACTCCAGACATACCATTGATGTTGAATTTGTTCTAATTCACCTTGTTTATGTTGGAAAACAATTTCTGCATCTTTCAATTGTTGATTTAATATGGCCAATAATCCCTTATCTTTCTTTATTTCCTGAGTCCGTGTTTTCCAAGGAAAATGGCCTATCTGTGTAAGACTAAATTGCAGAGGTAGTGTTCTCAAACGCTCTGTGCCTATAGTGGAGACATTAAACTTTTTCCCATCTATCTCCAACTTTTCCAAATCACCTTCTATGCAATATAATCCTCTGTGAAGAGTTTCATTATGCATACAATTTGACAAGAATGCTCTGACCAATGACTCTTCCTTCATTACTTGAAAACTAATTTTTCCTATCTTTACTTGAGTCATTAAATCATGCATAGATGTAACACTTTCAATCCTGGTCTCACATGATGAATGATTGTGAAAACAAGAATGATAGACAATCTTTTCTTGCCCTGGAAGACATATTACTTTAGAAACAAAATGAAGACAAGCTGAAACGTCTAATTGTTCCATATTTTCCCCATCAAATACAAAATCTGTATATTTTAAATTATACCGTATTGGCTCGAATATAGGCCGCACTTTTTTCCCCCACTTTAAGTCTTTAAAGTGGGGGTGCGGCCTATATTCGGGGTCTAGCGCTCGACGCCCGGGACATGCAGTCGGCAGGTATTTTTGCATTTCTAGACTTAATCGTTCTGTTCATTCTTTCTACAATACCTGCGGACTGAGGATGGTATGGAACATGGAATTGTTGACGTACCCCCAGGATCGCGCAAACAGCCTGCATGACTTTAAATGACGTAAAATGGCTCCCTCTGTCAGAAGCAATCATCCTTGGGATTCCCCAAATACAACATGATTCATTAATGATTTTGCCGTAGACAAAGCATCATCATTCCTGACAGGCTACAGTTCTACCCACTTAGAAAATACATCTACCACAACCAATGCATACCTGAGACCTTGTTTACCTGAAGGTAGGGGACCTATGTAGTCAATCTGTAATGTAGACCACGGACCGTCTGCAGGTGCAATTCTTAGAAGTGGAGGCTTTTGTCCTTTAGGCCTGGGGTTTACTTGAGCACAAATGAGACATGACTGAACAACATTTTGTACAGAGTCCTCCATTTTGTCCCAATAAAACTTCTCTTTGAGGATTTCCAGCAACTTTTGCTGACCCACATGACCTAATCTTTACGTCTTATAGCGGGTGAATTCCGTCTGCAAGTGTTTAGGCACAACTGGAAGTAAATTACCATGCATCTCATAACACACCAATCCGTTTTCACAAACAAAGGGAGGTGTTATTTTATTCTTACATTCCACAATGAACGGATCTTTTATCTGTTCATCGCTAAATGAAGGCAGATTTGCTACCTTACTCTTTACTGGTAGTACTTCCAACGGTTCTAGTTCCATCACTATCTCTCCTGTCAAAGCTGCTTCCTTTACTAAAGAATCTGCTTTCTCATTTCCCAAAGCTAAATCACTAGTTCCTCTGCTATGGCCTGGTACCTTGACAATAGCATATCGGTTAGGATTTTTAGAAGCAAGCTAAAAGATAGTCTGCAATGTATCAACATGACTTAAGATTTTGTTAGATGGATCCACAAAACCTAGTTTTTTCCACACTGGTAAGTAGTCTGTTAGTGAACGTATGACATATGAACTAGCGCTATAGATTACCAAAGGATCATTGCTTTCTTTCTCGTTAATTTCCAATACTGTTTTAACAGCTTCAATTTCTGCTCTCTGGGCAGAAAAATGTCCTGGTAGTCAATGCTGAATAGCCCAACCTTTCTTTGGAAACCAAATGGCATATCCGGTATAATATTGTCCTTTCAAGCAAAATCTAGAACCATCTACAAATACTGGTTCATCAGTTTCCTCTACTTCTTTTCTAAAAAGATGGATAATCCCCCTGAAATGTCTAAACACACTCATGTGATTGGTCCTCATATTGCATTAGTTGAGGGAGCACATATTTAGCTTTATGATCCACTTCAATCTGTTTTTGAGACAAAGACAACAACCAATGTGCAAATCTTTGATGTGACACTCCTGGGATACTTTTTTCAAGAAGCAATTTCAAAGTGGAGTGAGGAGTCTGCAGAATTAGTTTGTTAAACCCAACAATATGTTCAGTCGCCTTAACTGCAAAATGTACACCCACCAGATGTCTTGCACACGTTTCAAACCCTTTTTCTACAGGTGAAAGGAGTTTGGAAAAATAGCCAACTATTCTCCATTCTTGTCCCTGTAGCTGCAGTAAAACTGCTGAGACAGCCGTCTCTGAGGTATGAACTTGTAAAGCAAAAGGCTTAGATGGATACACAGTTGTGAAAGCCGGTGCTCTCTGTAAATCAAGTTTTAGTTGTTCAAACGCTTTCTGCTGCTCATCTCCCCATGGACCAAATGAATTGTCATCATCAGTACTTTTTACTAAGTCATATAAGGGTTTAGCTTTTTCAGCAAAGCCCTCTATGAAGTCTCTAGAGAAATTTACAAGTCCCAGGAATTGTCTTAAAGCTTTGAAAGTTGTAGGTACAGGCAATGCTGCTACTGTTGCTACTCTTTCCTGCAAAAGACTCTGGCCTGGACTTGTCAAAACGCCCAAATACTGAACCTTTTGTTTCAGTAATTGGACCTTCCTTGGATTTAATTTCAATCCTGGCTCATACAACAGATCAAACAATCCTGCTAGCAAGGTGAGGTGTTCCTCTCTACTCTCTGTTGCCAACAAGATAACATCAACATACTGTAGAATACAATCTTGCCTTGAGAATTTTGAAAACACTTTTGCCAATGCCTGATTAAACAGACTAGGTGACATGTGCGCCCCTTGTGGTAATACATATTGCTCATTCAGAAAAGTAAAAGCAAATTTGCATTGACATCTCCTCTCTATCTGAATACTGAAAAAACCATTACTGATATCCAGTACCGAGAAAAACTTTGCCTTAGCATTCAATCGAGACATGATGTCGGGGGTATCTGCTACAATTGGCGCCACATTTGGAGTACATTTATTAAACATACGCAGATCTAGAAGCAGTCTATAAGAATTATCTGGTTTCTTAACTGCCCACAACGGATAATTTGTCACTGAATTTGATTTGCGTATGACGCCTTGTTGAAGTAGTTCTTCAATAATTTTGGACAAAGGCTCAATTGAATCTGGAGGCAATCGAAACTGTTTCTGAGCTATGGGATCTGTTCCTTCCACTTTGACAACAACATCTTTCATTGTCCCTACCTCATTCTTAGACTGAGCCCATAATGAGGGATGTTTCTGCACAATTTCTACAAGAGTCAAGTCATCAAAATCCATTTGTGGCCAAACATGATTTGGGGATACCTCCTCAATTAAATTGATGACGGCCACTATACTATAGTCACTTGGATCTATTACTACAGGCCCTTTAAGGTTATTACTTCTCCAAATCACTTGATTCCCTATGTCAATGACCCAACCTCTTTCTCTCATTACATCAGCCCCTAAGATATTTTCTAAGCTAGGACAATGCCAGATATCAAGTTCAGTACACAAATAGCCAGGAATCTCAAACAAAACACCAGTAACCAAAGTTGCCGAAGTATTACCTTTTCCACTAAAACCTACAATCGTGCAAACAGGTGAGTTAGATGTTATAGGTAATGCTTGATTAGTCACACTTAGTTGAGCTCCTGTATCAACCTTTGGTCAGTAGTATCAACTTGTTCAGAATTAGTAGGATTAGTTTGTGGCCTGTGACAGTCATTAGTTTGGCTGTCCATATCTCTCTCCAAGTTCTCTAATTGCTGAGCTAAAACAAAACAGTCGGGACAGCTGTTAAAGTCATCAGTACTGTCATCAGGGTTAGATTCTGGACAACTTTGTTGATCATGCAAATACTTTGTCTAGGTTGTAAATCCTCCACAATCAATTCATTAAACGTTTTAAACACGCTTAGGACATTTTGCAATTTTTTTCTTAAGTTTATCAATACAAAACAATTTATCTATTTTCATATTCTCTAGCTCACATTGTTTGTACATACCAGCCCATAACTGTGCATTAGTAGGACAATTATTAAATTGAAATGTTATATTACTTTTGTTAGCATATGTTTTTATAAAATCCATGACTTACCCTGCTTAGTGATCTCTCCTTGAGTGGGTGTTTCACGCTGTATGGCTGTCTTGCGTCTGCCGTCAATAGCGTCTTTTAGCACGTGTTGTTCCAATAAAATCTGGAAGTCTGTATCCTCAAAGGTCCTTTTCTTAATTTTCTCCCGACAGTTTGCAAAAAGTGTACAGAAATATCTGCCCTTGCCCCTGAGCAAGCTGGAGGGCAAAGGTCAGGAAAAAATACGCAGGGCTGGCACGCCATATATGTAATAAAAATATAGGGCCAATACAAACTTCAAATAATTGGAAATCACATATATATGTATGTGCTTCAAAAATAGGCAGAGTCACTTAGATGCAAACAAAGGTAAAACATTTAATATGAACAAAAATAGAAGACGAATATAAAAAGTAGATAAAGATAATACAAAACAAGTCTTACAAAACCTTGGAGAGGAATTTAGTTCATGACATGAGATGGAAGAAGGTGGGGATGGTGGGGCAAGGGTTACGTTCAATGTCACCTGAGCACAGGAGTGGGATACAGACAGAAAACAAATGGGAATGTGATTTGTGGGCATTGGATGTCTTCACTTGTGAGTGCTTGGTGGTGTTGGGGTATAAAGAAAGCAGAAAGGCATATGAACTAGGGTGGGGTGATAGATGGGATGGAGTTATGTAGACTGTAGAGGGTTTGTCAAGGGGTGTGGAGGCTGCAGCGATTGTGTGATTTGTAGGTAGAGGACATAGAAACATGTATGGGTTCATAGTATTGAGGGAGGTGTAGCAGGCAAATGCTAGTTATTTGACAAAGGCTAGTGGTAGAATTAGTGCATGGAAAGCGTTAAAATACCACCATTTGAAATTGTCAAGGTACCAAGAATCAGGATGCAAGCAGAAATACTAGTTAACACACCTTTATTAAAATAACTGACAAACGACGTATAAGCCAAAACCGAATCCAAAAACAAACTTAGAACTAACCAAGGTCAGGAGTCGGAACAGGTAGTCGTAAATGCCGAGGTCAGAAACAGAGATGACTGGTACTCAGGATCGGGTAGGAGCCCAATTGCAGGTGATATCTGAGGCCCTGTCTCTACTCCGAGATGCATATTGACAGACAGGTAAGTACAGACAAGAGATAACAGTCGCACACCAGGCTGGTATACAAGAATATATTGCATTGATGGAACCTGGCTGATCAGGAACATGACTGGTATATACAGTGAAATAAAGCAAAAACAGGATACAGTTAATCGTAACACATGTACTGGAAAGTCTTGCCGGACAAGCCTGGAACTGGAGACCCACTGGCAGGGCACACGGCAGGAAGCCCACTGGCAGGGCACACGGCTTTGAAGCCCTCTGGCAGGGCACACGGCTTTGAAGCCTTCTGGCAGGGCACACGGCTTTGAAGCCCTCTGGCAGGGCACACGACTTTGAAGCTCTCTGGCAGGGCACACGGCTTTGAAGCCCTCTGGCAGGGCACACGGCTTTGAAGCCCTCTGGCAGGGCACACAGCTTTGAAGCCCGGTAAGTCTGGGACACGCCAGGGTCAAAACAAGTAAAAACAGATCTTTAGCTGCAATTTATATGAACTATTTTATGAACTAAAATACTTTAAACCAGTTTAAAGGATATAATGGATCATTTAAAATGATAAAATTAATTAAATATTTACATAAAATTACAATAAAACCAGTCTTTGGGACGTTCATGTAAGTAAAATGTTCCACATATTAAGGAACCAAAGTTTCTTTGCGTTCATTGAACCCATGCCTTTACAATCCTTTATAAAGTGTGGGTACATACCACTTAAAGTCATTTTAGGACAAATAGAAGGCTCTATATATTCTTTATAAAGCAATAAAATATTCCTGGTCTTCCAAATTGCTTCTTTTACACAATTTATCATAATCCATAAAACACATGACTGGTCAGCTGTGGGACAGGTAAATAGGACATATAAAACAACTGTATAGTGGAGCGTGGCCTGACCGCGGACCTGAATGGCAGCTTAAGTGAAGAGCTCTGCCTGCGTGTCGGCTAAAAAGCGGCGATAAAAGCTTTCCACTACGGATTTTCGAGCTGATACCGGTGGGCTTACTCCCCAGGAAACCCCTGAGATGGCGTCTAAACATGCCAAACGTGGTTCCAACCGACTACCTCAATACTTTGAGAAGCGGATGCGTGCTGGCCTTCCATTGCAAGATGGCGACGAGGCCTCCCTCGTGTCCTCGCAGCCCGACCTTGCAACTGAGGACCTGTCTCTAAGAGATGATCAACAAGTTACCCCTGCACTTCTTCAACACATGCTGGAGAACTTAAAGACCTCTATGACAGACTCTATCAAGGATATGCTCTCTGACTTTAAGCAGGACCTGGTCCAACTTGGGTCAAGGACTGATCATCTAGAACACAAGTTTGAGGAATACACTGGGGCCTATAACGAACTGGTTGATCGCCACAATGATCTAGCAGACACCCTCCTCCAACTCCAACTCAAGGTGCCAGATCTTGAGGATAGGTCGAGACGCAACAACTTACGGCTCCGCGGGATCCCTGAGGAGGTCTCGAATAGCTCTCTTGAAGATTTCGCTAAAGACCTCTTCCACTCTCTCGTGCCAGAGCTTTCTGATACTGATCTCCTTATAGATCGCATACACCGGCTCCCGAAACCGAAGTCGCTTCCAGTGTCGGCCACCCGTGATGTGATCCTCCGGTTGCACTATTTCAAGGTGAAAGTGTCTATCTTATCTGCCGCCAGGAAGAATCCGATGTTTCCTGCGCCGTACGACAACATCCAGCTATTTTCCCACCTATCTGCTGCGACCTAATCCGCTCGCCGTAAGTTCACTTCACTTACCTTGTTGTTACGCGAACACTCCATCAAGTACCGTTGGGGTTATCCAACTAAGCTTATCCTGTCCTGGAATGGTGTCCAATCGGTGGTGCTGTCTCCGGCTGATGGTTTTCGACTCCTCCGTTCCTGGAATATCCTGTCTGCGACTGACGACCAACCTGTGGTGGCTACTTCATCCTCTCCACCGCGTCACATCTCCACGGAATGGGAACTGGTGAAAACTAAGCGCCCGAAGAATGGACAGTCTCCAGTACCGTGACTGCATATTTTCCCGTCCTTGATTTTGTTGGAGTCTCCGGTCGTCTGTTGACTGCTCCGGGGGTTTCTCCAGGACGTCTCCCTGGGTCCCGTGAGTGCAGCCGTAGGGCTGCTTCGTTGTCTTTTGTTTTATTTTGGGGTTTGTTCCCCTTATCTTAAGAATGCGAACGTTTTATCTTTTTTTGTGTAAACTTATGCATTGCACTTACTGGTATCCCATGTCTTGTGGTTACTCTGGGCATAAGGGCTCATCACTGCATCACACAAACACGTACACTCAATCTTTTTTTTTTATTTTTATTTATTTTTTTTTCATTTTATTTTTTCTTACATACGCTATGGCTGGGTTCCCTTGTTGCTAGTGGCTCCTGGTATACCGGTTTCTATGACCGTTGTTGTTTCCGTGCGCCTTTGTGAGCTTCATGATCCACAGTTTTACGTATGTCTCCTCACTACACGCTACACAATCACCCTATACCACATAGTCTTATTAAGCATCCGATCGTTTGTTGGTTTTGTTGCTCCTCCCTATCGGGGTGAACTGTGGCGACACCTGTTTTTCCTCGCCTGTCAGTTCACACCATTTTGTGGCTCTTTGACGCCTCGTCTCTGTTGACGGTTTGTCTGAGCCTTCCTCCTATCCCGTCCTACCCTCCTTTCGCTACCCTTCCTCTCTCTATCTCCCTTTCTCTCTTCTTTTTCTCTGTCCTATTTTCTGAATGAGTCTTACCGATCTCTCTGTTAACGCCAAAGGCCTCAACACTCCCCACAAACGGCGCATGTTCCTCTGTGAGCTTAAGTCTAGGAGGGCTGACATCGTGATGGTACAAGAGACGCACCTTCTGAAATCTAGCGGCCGCCATTTTAACTTTAAGCTGTATCCTACTGAATACCATGCTATGTCTGATACTAAGACGGCCGGGGTGGCTTTACTTATCCACAAGAATGTCCATTTCCAGCTCCACTCCAAGCTCTCGGATCCTAAAGGTCGTTTCCTTCTACTCACAGATGATCTTAACGGGACTCCGTTCACGCTGCTCACATATATGCTCCTAACGACAACCAACTATTTTTTTTGGAAAAAACCTTTCTGAAGCTTCAAAAGGTCCAAACAGGCCGCACGATCGTTGGCGGGGACTCCTCTGCTACCATGTCCTCCAAATACTTGAAGGATCTTATTCTGGTCGATAAACTGACCTTACAGTCTGTCCGCACCGCCTCCATTGGCAATATATCATGGTCCGACCATGCACCCGTTTGGATATCTTGTTCGCATGGTGGCCTAGACCTTCCACCACCCCTTTGGAGACTGAGTGACAGCTTACTTCAGCAGTCCCCTATTTGTGCTGAGACCGAAACAGCTGTGACCCAGTATTTCCTATCCAACGCGACGGCAGACCTGCAGCCTTCAACGCTCTGGTTAGCCCATAAAGCGGTGATCCGGGGTCACTTTCTCAAGATTGCCTCTCAACAAAATAAAAATTGGACGCACTCACTTTCCACTCTCACCGCCCAGCTTACAGCTCTCGAACTCACCGATAAATCTTCTTGGTCTCCTGCAACTCACGCTGAATTGCAAGCGCTGAAAGATGAAATTCATAAACTTAACCTTCAACACACTGAACTTGCCTTGCGACGGCTTCATCAAACATATTACTCCAAAGGCAACAAGGCCGATACTCTACTGGCGCGCAAGCTTCGAATCCACTCAACGTCCTCGACAATTCATTATTTACAAACGCCGGATGCCGGACGGCTCTTCAACCCTAAACACATCGCTGACCAGTTTGCAACCTACTACGAATCTCTCTACAACCTACGGTCCCACCCACACGTGCCGCAGCCGCAAGACCAGCATATTCGAAGTTTCCTGGAGTCTCTTCCCATACCTCAGCTTTCGGAAGATTGTTGGGACGACCTCACTAAGCCCCCTACAGTAGATGAAGTCACTCTAGCGTGACTTCTGCCCTCAAGCCTCATAAAGCGCCTGGCCCAGACGGTCTCCCTAATTCCTACTACCAAAAATTTAAACATATATTGGCTCCCCACCTCTGTGACTTATATACTCATTTGATGGGATCTTTCTCACTTCCCTCAGAGATGGCTGCCGCGCATATCACTACAATACCCAAACCGGGGAAGACTCCAACTGCCTGTGCAAACTATAGACCCATTTCCCTTTTGAATACGGACACAAAATTGTATTCTAAGATTTTGGCTGACCGCCTGAACTGCCTCTTACCAACTCTGATTTGCAACGATCAAGTAGGCTTTGTTATGGGTTGCCAGCCATCGGCTAACACGCGGCGGATTGCAAACATCATTCATCTAGCCTCCTCTTGTCGCCAACCGTGCCTCCTCCTCTCTTTGGATGCGGAGAAGGCCTTTGATAGGCTCCACTGGGGCTTTCTTATGGCCACTCTACGCGCGTTCCATCTTCCAGAGGCCTTCATTGCAGCGATTGACCGGTTATATGTTCGTCCTCATGCAAGTGTTCGTGTTGCCGGATTCCTCTCACGACCTTTTGATATTTCAAATGGCACGAGACAAGGCTGTCCCCTTTCTCCATCACTCTTCGCACTGGCCATGGAGCCTCTCGCCATAGCGGTGCGATCGTCTCCAGCTATCGAAGGTTTTCCGTGCCACTCTGTCGAAACTACACTTGCCTTGTATGCTGACGACGTTCTACTAACCATTACAGATCCTCAGTACTCCTTGAGGAGTTTGGCACTGTTTCGGATTATAAAATAGATTGGCTCAAATCTCAAGCTCTGAACCTTGGCTTCCCTGTGGCGACGATTGCTCAACTATCAACAATGTTCCCGTATGATTGGAGATCTGATTATCTTACTTGGGAATCAGGCTTACTAAATCTGTCCACACATTGGCTAAAGTGAACTACCAACACATTTGGCGAGCAATTAAGGAAGACCTCCTTCGTTGGTCCAAATTTTAACTGTCCTGTACGGGTAGGATTGTCTTCTTCAAGATGAACTCTTTACCGAAACTACTCTACTTGTTCCGGACATTGCCAGTCCCTATATCCCATACCCTTCTCCGCGAAATTCAGTCGACAGTTTCTACCTTCATCTGGGCCAACAAGAAAGCCCGGCTGTCCATGAGAATGCTTTTGCTCGACCTTGGGTCTTCAGAGACTTACTATGGCTTCCGAAGTCCGTTCGCCCACCGCTACCACATCAAAATTGTCAATGTCCCTGTGGGAGAAATAACGTACCACTCTTGGGTTTCCATCTACTTTATCTGCACATGAGCCCATTACGGTTTTGCGCCCATTGCTACCTCACGTCTCCGTTGACTCTTGGCTGCAGGCTGGTATACTGTCCATTAGCCTTTTTACTTCATGGGGTCATGTCCGCTCTTTCCAAGAATTGAAAACCGACTAATCTCTCTCCAATAAAGACTTCCTAAAGTTTTTACAATTCCGCAACATTATTCAGAAATATTGGAAACCTACCCCATGTACGGCTTCCATGCCCTGAATTGTTAAGCTTTGTCTACAGGCTCCCATTGTCCCACATGCCATTTCCAGTTGCTACGTGGCGCCGCTGGACTGTGTGCCCGATGTTAAACTCCCATATATGGAAGCCTGGGAAAAAGAGCTCCACTGTTCCTTCGATGTTCAAGATTGGTATGGAACAGATTAAGGGTGTGTCCAGAAATGCCACCCACTTTGAAACGGATCGTAAAGTCATATTCCGTTGGTATTATGTCCCCGCCAAGCTCTCCAAGATTTTCCCGTCTACCTCCCCTTTGTGTTGGAGACTGTGTGGCCACAGAGGGACGATGGCCCATATCTGGTGGGACTGTCCTCTATTGTCTACTTTTTGGTCCGAAGTTTTCGTACTCTTTAATCATTTGCTCCCAGTCTCGATTATCTCCTCTGTCTCGGTCGCCCTCCTGGATATGCTCCCTCCTGACCTGGATACGCCGTGTCGTAAGCTCCTTATACATCTCCTCCTGGCTGCTAAAGGCTGTATTGCCAGAAAGTGGAAGAACCCTGCACCTCCATCCATACGCGAGGTGCTCTACTCTATGGCCACTACCTGTACGTACGAATGTATGGCACACTCGGTGATGGGTACCTCTCATGTTTTCCAGGCAACTTGGGATAGATGGGACGACTTCTATTTTACCTCTTTTCGTGACACCCCTCCTGGTTTTTTGCTCGTTCTAGGCTCCTCTCTTTCTTTTTTTCTCTCTCTTTTTCTTTTCCTCCTCTCCTCTTTTCTTTCTTCTTCCCTCCCCCTCTTTCCTGTTTCCCCCCATCCCTCCCTTCCTTGGACAGGTCATACATCATCATTATTCAGACGCAGCATGCCACTTATTGTGTACTTCTCTCGTATATATGGCTACTTTGATGTTAACTGCATTTCCTTCTGCTCATCTGATTATTTGACCATGTACTTGTACTATGTTATGTTTTACTAGCTACCTGGCCAGGTTTTGTCACTCCGCTCTGTGGCACATTGTACTGCTTTGGTCTGATGTTTGCTGACCTATGTACCATCCTCCTTTCTTGTTTTTGTCCATGCATTTATTGTTACAAAAACCATTAAAATTTCAAGTGATAAAAAAAAACAACAACTGTATAGTTTAAAAACTGAAGGCCGCAAATCCACTTTAAAAGTAGGCCTGCTGGAATGACTGTTGGTAGCCTCTGGTGGCTGAACGGTAGCCTCTGGTGGCTGAACGGCTGGCGTTCCGTCTCCTTGGATATGGAGCCCTGCCAGAAAAACGCTGTCTGGAAGAGAAAGCTTTACCTCATGGAGGATTGGGTTTTCTGAAGGATGTGAAAATGTTCACATTCTTATTGAGCTCCTTTATGAAAGCATCCCGGAAAAGGAGACCGTCGGCCGCTGGACCCATCTCCTTGCTCCCAAGATCCATAAGGTGAGGGTCTTGGTGCATGAGAGCTCGTTACAGAGGGCTAAGTTAGCGTTAGCCAGCATGATGCTGCAATGCAGGGGAGGCGTCCATTTGGGGCATCCAACATAATTGCTTGTTCGGCCATCAGGAACAATGGGCCGGAAATGTCTAGAAGCTTATCCTAGGCTCTTCTGATACCACCTTTCCTGGGGCCCCTGGATATATATATGGATATATATGTCACCATCATATGTCAAACTTAGGGGTCTTAACACCTTGTGTGGCAGCTTAGGATGTGGGCATTCTGCCCGACGTTTGTCCCAGACCTCCCTCTGCACTGGTTTCTGGATCCATTTTACCAGGGAGTTTGAAATATGGTCAGGCGGAGTCCACTCGGCCGAGCGTGGGTGCCTTATATTGTCAGGGTCGAAACAGGGTTCACGGCAAAGAGGGCACCAGAATCCTCTGGTGTTGCAGCAGCTCCGGATGGAGTCATCAGATAGGAGCCTGTAGCCTGGGGATCCGAGGCCTTCTTGCCCATTCTGCGAGCGGTAAGGAGGTCTGGATTGTCCGAATCTAGGTCAGAGTCAGGAGAATCGCCTCACCACTCATCTAGGAGTGCATTGCAGGCACCTGGAGCCTCGTCTTCCTCAGGTGAAGAACCATGGATATCCCCACTGGGCTCTGGGGCGGAGCCAACAGGAGTGCGTATCGCACGTTGCTTCCCTTAAGAGGTGCCAAAGGAGGCCCTGGCTAGGTAGAGCAATGATGACAGGTCTGCCGCTGAAGATATGTGGGTCTTGTCTGCCAAAGTTAAGCACTACTCTTGGTGGTATTCACAGCAAGAGGGTATGAGCAGAAAACATATGAAGATGTTGGCACCAGAGATCTGTGAGAGATCAGTAATAAATGTGCAAGGTGTATATAAAACCACAAGGTGGCGGTAGAGGCTAGCAGTGTAGTAATGTTATCACCCAGATGGGGACAGGGACCAATCTTAAGGGAGGCCCACATCTGGTAGACCTCCCTGAATCACCATGTATAGCAATATGTCCTTTTTAGTATCAAAAATCTGCCAGCAAGCAGCTCATTGCTACAGACAGGTAAGAGAAAACCTGTTGGAGAGAGAAAATAAAAGGGAAAATACAGCGGGTAGGAAGAAGAGGGTTTAGGGCCTAAAGAGAGGGCCCTAAAAGCAGAGTCTCTGCAGGGAGTTGAGATAGGGAAGAATACGGAACAAATAGAGGCGATGTAATTGCAATAATATCAGCAAAATAAAGATAACGAAAAATCAATAATAGAAACAATCAATATAGGAAAATTGAATGGATAGCTGATCCGACCTGTTGGTGGTAGCAGCAAAGAAGAGAAGTTACTTTATAGTCCCTGTTTTATGTTGATTGTGTATATATTTTGATTTTCATGTTTGTCTCTTTGCTGCTATTGGTGGTAGAGTAAAGATGTTATGCAAATTATGAAGCCTCATGTCTTGCTATAAAATTAAAATCACCTCCAACTATTAGAGGGGAAGAACCTGTGGCAAAGAAGGAGATACGCTCTAAAATTTCTATTCTTTTATTATTAACTGGTGAGGCATATACATTCATAAGACGCACATTAACACTTTTTAAAAACAAAATCTATTAATCTATTATTGCTCTCTCGGGAACAATTTCAATAAAATAGTTTAAAACCACATGTTTGTTTTTAAAAATGATCCGAACCCCAGCGGCTTTTGACCCAGACCAGTAAGAGGGCCCCCCCTGGTCCAGTCCTTCTTTAAATATCCATAAAACAGTCCATGATCTATTGCACACTCTAAGAAAATCATGTCCATAGTTTGTAAATATGCAAACAAAGCAGCCCTTCTGACAGAGCTCTTCAGACTGCTCACATTAAGTGAGGCAACAGCTTGATCCAGTGTGAGGACTTGTGTATTTTATCAGCACCCCTCTCACCTTCAGAGTCCGATCTTCTGATAAACTGCTGTAATCCATGATGAAAAAAAGATCAGACAGAGAAAGTCCCATCCCAGCAACACCTGCACAGCTCTGTATGTTTCGAGCCACCTTCCGAACAGATGACTCCGGAAGGTCTCCTTGCTCTGTCTTCCGCCTTGATGATTCGACTGTCATCACCAGGGCACCTGGAAAAACTCTACTTTAGAGTCCGTCTCTATGTTATCTCCCAGGACCTCCACTTCAGCCTCTAGAACGGGTGCCAAACAGCATTCACTATCAGACCTTCCCCTCTTAGGCATGGGACCTCCACATCTGCTTCCATCAGAGCAATCGTATATGCAGGGTTAATGGAGATTAGGGATAGGACGGTCTCCTCTATGACAGCTGTTGTTAACACTTGTTCCAGACTTGATGGTGAGATCTCACTGCTGGACTTTCTACCTCAGTCGTCAGGACTGCTCTCAAGGCCCCCCACAGGAATGCGACTCTCATGGCTGGTATAAGGACCTGCACAGGGATTTAAAGACACATCGAGATCCACAGGACCCATCACTGGGGAGGGATCCATTGGACCCGAAACAGCCTGTTCCTTCAGCTCATTGCTTGGCATTACTGATCCCACCGCAACCAGCACAGCAGGATAATCCAGTGGCAGCTTGGACCTGGATCTAATTTCCCAGGCTGTCCAGCAGCCATATCTGCCCAGGAGCGCTGGGGCTTGCTATTCCACCGACCCCTTCCTTGTGCTCTTTTCCCTGCACAAGGAATCTCCTCTTACCGTTCCAAATCCCCATTTCATTCCGTACCTTCTGTGGGTTAGATACTTTGCTACATTAACGATATAGCCAGGCTATGATAGCTTCATCAGACACATATGGGTTATACATGTGAACAGAAAGAGGGATTTCCTCACCACCATGCAGCAATGTAAAGCAGAGTCCATCCAATCGAGGGTCATTCTTTTCTCTGAGATTCTTATAGATGTTGTGACACACAGCGATGTTCAGTAGTGTTACTATATATGTACCTCTAACTTGGTCTTGCAGGCAGTAGATGTTTTGGGGATTTAGTCCAAGTGTTTTCATTAGCACCTCCTCCACAACATACTTTGTTCCTTTCTCTTCCTTCTCTCTCTCTCTGGAACTTAAATCTTGATTGAATTTCTCACGTCCTTAACAGAAGCAAACGTCATGGTTGCAGGCATTTTCCTTTCACCAAAGCAATAATTCACTCCGGCTTAAGGTAGACAGCCTGCTGCCTTAAATGACTGTTTTAAAACAAACGGGGCCAAACACACCGCAAGGCAAAGGCAAGAGATCTGTCGCTGCTAGCAAACTAACAGGGACCCAAGCCAAACAAATGCAAAGGCCCAGACTGAATGGCAGAGCAGGTATATAAAGGGCAGGGCTAAACCAAGGTAACGAGGCTCAGCTGTCCCAAGTAATTGGATAGGGGTGCTCCTGAGAGGAAAGGGTGGCCACTAGTGGCTGCAGGTAGACAAGGGTTCAAATAGTTATTGCATAGTCCAGTCTGGCAGGGTGGACCCTGACAGGAACAGGCAAGGATCAGAAGTCAGGCAACAGGAACCTCAGCTAGGCCAGGTGTTGTGGTTTATGATAAAATGTGTAAATAAAGATGGCCACTGATCATGTGCTCTTTTGTTCAGAGTCCCAAGAACTGATCACTACCGGTTGGAGTTCTAGAGACTGCCACTTACACAGGGAATATCTACTAAATAGGGGAATCTCAGAGTTTATAACGTAGGGAGTTACGGGCAATTTACCTAATTTTTCATGCCCTTGGTCAGCCTACCAGGAAAGGCATCACCTTCCAAGCCATGGCCCAGCCTGTCCCTCACACTACTGTCTTTTGCTCAGCTCCCTCTATTGTGACCTTGCACAAAGTACAGTACAAAAGACAAAAATATTTTCGAGCAGGCTTTCTGTATCTACAGGGCCACAAAACGAGAAAATCCTCATACTGGTAGGACTTCCGGAGGCCGTCCTAATCCAGTCCTGACACACAAAGATACATGTATGGATTATGCCTGACTGCTTCTGACGAGACGTCTGTGGACAGTAGATGGGTGTACCAGGGTCCCATTGTTTTCTGCCAGCGCTGAGCTGCTGGCACTGCTGATTGCAAAGGAACGTAAGCATGCTGTGCCTTTCATTTACTGCAAGATACCTGTTTCTTTGTTCTTTTTTAAAAACGCTTGGACTAAACATCTGGAAACTCCTGTCTGTCTTGAAATTTCTGCCTAGGAGAGACCTTGCTAATGCAGTATAACTACCTTGTGTCTTGTTGCTGTGCTCAGTCTTGCATTGGTGTATGACTTTGACATTGAACTTCATCTTGTTTTGGCTGTTCCTCTCCCAATTCATTAATCGTATGTAGTTTTTTCTGTTTCAGCTAATGATTGTGCTTTAACCTTCATATTAAATTGATGATGATGAGCACCTGTTTAATCATACATAACATACACATAACCATATTGTAACAGAATGACCTGTCATACAAGGCCCCAAGGTAGTCAGAGATGGCTCCAGCCTGGCTGTCAAACAAACATAGCACAGGCAGGAACTCCATTGTTTAATTAATCCCATCAATAGGATTGCTGATTGGGGATTAAAAATTGGGTTGAATACATGTATCTGTTAATTTATGTTAATGCAGTTCTGTGGATATATGAGTCTATGTTTTACATCAATAAACTGTTCATTCCTGCTGTATTACTACTTATTGGGTACACATAGCAGGGTTCCAAGGTGCGCATGCTGGCTGGTGCTGGAAGTGATTCCGGGGACAACAGGAGGATACATGTGGGTGATCTCTGGGAGTTACTACAGCTCTTAGTGAACCCGTTACACATATGCCCACACCTGGGGACTCTCGGGGTTTGACCTGAAGTTTGCCGGGTATAGCACAGCTTCTCAGGTTCTCCGGGTATTGATCACTCCGATTGACTACATGGCAACAAAAATATACTGCAATCAACAGGGAGGCTCTAGTCATCAAATGGGCTATGGAGAGGCTTAAGTTTTACTTATTGGGGGGATCTTTTTTTCTTGTGTGACTGATCATGAACCCTTAAAATGGAGGTATGTAACAACAAAAATCCATTGGTTACCAGATGGTTCCTGTTCCTGCAAACATTCAGATTTAAAATTCAGCATAGAGCAGGGCAAAATCATGGTAATGCCCTGTAGGATAAAACTGTTTGGGGGAGGATGACAGGTTGCATAGGACTAAGATCCAGATCCCCTGCGGCACTGCAAGGGACCTGGAACCTCCTTTCTGGCAGCACGTGAACATCTGCGTGATACGCGCAGACAACCTCTTCTGCTGCTGGCACTTCTGAAGTGGCTTCTATGACGGAGCGTCGGCATGACATGACCTTCCGGTGCTCCACCATAGAAGCCCCAGTGGAAGTACCAGCCATCAACAGTGGAGGTTGTCTGAGTGCATAGCACAGACGTTCACCAGCTGCCAGAGTTGAGCATCCCCCGTAGCGCGCAATGCACGCAGACAACCTCCACTGCTACCCGACACTTTCACAGGGGCTTCTACGAAAGCGCATCGGCGTGACTTGACCTTCCGGTGCTCAGTCATAGAAGCCCGATCGGAAGTCTACGTGCAGATGTCCACCGGCTGCCTCCACTTGACACCAGGGAGTCTGGATCACGGGGACTAGGGATGCATCGGTAAGTCGAGGTGGGGCATATTGTAACATCCTTACCTGTGACTGCTACGGCCGTAGCAGTTTCCCACAAACGCCGCCACACGGGTGCCTTGCATCACCCCGCCATCCCCAAGATGGCCGACCAGTGTTCTTTCTCCAACTCGCATGGCGCGCACCACTCCTAAGATGGCCGACGAAATCATGTAACGGCCAACTACGCATACGTGCACCGCATCCAAGATGGCCGACCGTATCACCTGCTGTGGACTGCGCATGCGCAGCCAGCGATTTAAAGCAACAGTACCGTGTTTTCAGTTTACTCCTGCAATTAGCTGGAGGCGTGGTTATCAGCCTGGCTATTTAAGGGCTCCTTAGCTGTCCACAAACTGCCTGTCAAAGAGTTTCTTATCTATTTTATCTGGGCTCTGTTTGCGATTCTGTGTTTCTCCAGTTCTGACTTCAGCTTTGTCTCACGGTTAACCTGACTTTTCCAATCTTTGACCTCGGCTTTGCTTCTCGGTTGTCCTGCTTGCTCCGGTTCTGAATTCCGCTTCGTCTCTCGGTTATCCAGACTTCTCCAATCCTTACCTCGGCTTTGTTTGTGGACTACTCATCTGTGTCCTTACCCTTGCTCTGGCTTGTGTTATGCTTCTGCACTGTGGATCCCCAGCTACTGATCCTGACCATTTCAGGCTCGTTACACATATATGGGGGGTATAAGGCATATTTGGGGGCAGATTGGCAAATAGGGGGGCATAAGGCATTTCTGGGGGCAGAGTGGTAATAAGGCATATCAGGGAGCCAAAGTGGCATATAAGGGGGTATAAAGCATGTCAGAGGAGGCAGAGTGACATATAGGGGGTATACGGCATATCTGGACGGAGGAGTGGCATATCAGGGAGGCAGAGTGGCATAAAGTTGAGGTATAAGGCATATTTGGGAGCGACGTAGCAAGCCATGGGGCAGATGTGCATAACTGGGAGGATAGGTTGGAAAATAAACAATAAAAACAATAGTCATAGTTTTTATTAAATATGAGAAAAGTTTACATGTGAATTAATATTTACTAATAAAACTTTTTTCTTATAGGGTAATCTTAAATTTAGGATTTTTCTATTTTTTTTCTAAATTAATATTACATTTTGGGGGTCATCTTATAATTGGGGTCGTCGAGCAAATACGGTGATATTTCAGTACATTTCTTTCCCTGAGTATGTGAAATTACTGAAATGACTTGTGATTTCTATTCACATACACCCCCAAGTACAGGAATACCCCAGATTTATGGGTAGGGCATGTTTTTTGTTACTGAGTGTAACCACAGGTTGCCCAAACCTCGTGACCTCCCCGCCTCTGTCCCTAGAGATGCAATTGTCCGGCTGCACTTTTTTAAAACACAGGAAGCCGTAATGGGAGCTGTGAAGAAGAAACAGAATTTCAGCACATTACTTTGTTTGCTGATTTCTCTGCATACACACCAGGAGAAGAAGCTTCAAACCGATCTTGGAATCTTTACAGAAGAATAAGGTCCCTTACAGGTGGGGTTACCCCACGAAATTATTGGTTACTATCGATGGCGCTACGCATGTGATTCACTCTCCTTCTGAGTGTCGCGAGAAACTGTGTGCCTGGGGTATGCACCTCCCGCATGACGTGTCCGCCCCACCAGCACCTGGTCAAGATGCGGCGCGAATGGGTCCCATAGGACACCCACCTTTGCTCTACAGCTTGCCCTTTTTTTACCACCAGACGTTGCTGCAACTCACAGATGATCGTTTAGGGGACTTCTGCTGCAACTACTGGTCCCACTGGGTCGCCTAGTTAGACTGGGACAGTTCTGCTATTCTGCGATTGCGAGTTACTTTCTGTGCTAAGCGGGTGGGCACAGGGTCTACAAAGCTTTTGTTACCTTTTCACATTGTACTTCCACCACTACGTTCATTATATTACTTACACCCTGTTTGCTACTGGGGTTTGTAAAACGACGGATGCACTCTTATTGCTCGTCTCTTATGGGTTGCCACGCTCCGGGACTGACGCCCTGTTCTTTGGTGAGGGGGGATATATGGAGAACACATAGGTGGCTATCACCTGCTTTGGCTATGTTTTGTTCTACACGGTGCCTGCGGATACACCACACTCAAAGATCTTATTTTGATGTTTATCTCACACGCAATTCGCTATCACTTCCATGTTAGTTATTATGACTCCGGATATACTTAAGATTATCTCTATTAATGTAAAAGGCCTTAATAGCCCTCGTAAGCGGCGTCTAGCGCTATCTGAGGCCCGTGCCGCTGTCGTATTCCTTCAGGAAACTCACTTCTCACATCTACACCAGACTTTTTTTTCTCGACAATACCCTACGCACTACTCAGCCATGGCCTCTACTAAAATGGAGGGGGTATCGATCCTTATCCATAAGGATTGGCCCTTTGACTTGATTAAAAAGGTTTCAGACTCACAAGGGAAATATCTCTTTATTGTGGGAAGATTGAATCAACAGGTTGTTACCGTGGCGTTTATATATGTGCCTAATGTTGACCAACTCAAGGTCAAAAAGTCCACTAGGGGGCGCTCGTGTGTTCCATTCAATGAAAAATAAAACAGAGAAAAAAATATATAGTGTAGGAGTATAAAAAGGTGTACTGTGCCCTGCGTATCGCAGATTTCCCACTCACAGTGTGTTGGTGTTATTCAGTGCATCATAGAGATGGCCTTGGGATCCATATACAGGAATATATACCGAGGAAAAAAAAACCAGAAAAGAATCCAATAGTGTATTATGTATATAGCGCTAGATACGCAACAAGTGGAGATATACATACACTTAAACAAGTGTCAAGATGCCCGTAATTTCTGGTGATGATCTGGTTACATCCGTATATTCTTCTGTTTAGAGGGAACAGTGCTTGTAACCTTGTTTTGCATGTGCTTTTAGCAGCTAAAACGCTGATAGCTAGATTATGATGATTGGCTCGGATTCCTTCTGCAGAGGATTTGATCTCTCATTGAATGAACAATATGAATATGCAGCTCATGAGTCGTCTTTTGAGATAAAGCAGTGGGCATTTTACATATTTTTCTTGCCTGGCTAACACCGTGTATTTTGTTATGTTTTACCCATTTTTATTTCCTCTGTACCATGAAACAGCCCTATACTCACCTGAGGGGGCTCACTTTGACATCAGAGATGGTGGTTTTTTATTGTTCAATAATAATATGACACAAATTCTGTCTTGCAATATTTTCATGCCATTATATGTGTCATTGTCTCTGTACCGTACTGTGCATTGTACCGCTCTGGAAATTATTGCACATGTTGGATTTATTTGTTTTCAAATAAATTGTCAGGCTCATCATATTGCAGCCCTTAACTGGATGTTGGAGTGTAAGAACACAGTGATAGAAACACACTTCAAAAATGAGACACAAGCGGAATGTTTGGTTATAGGTATATTAAACAAAGCAAAGCAGGCATCTCACATTAACCCCTTCAATCCCAGGGGTTTTTGGTACCTCAAAGCCCAGAGCAATTTTGCCATTTGTGGGGTATGTCGGTTTAGCGATGATTCTCTTTTCCTGTGAATAGTGTACCCATATAAACTATATATTGTTTTTTCAAGGAGAGATAGAGCTTTTGTTTGATACCATAGTTGGATGATTAGCTGAAAATTTAGAATGAGAAATTTAGTAAAAACTAGCTAAGATTAGAAAAATAAACTAATTTTTTTTTTACATTTTCCCTCTGAATCCTCACAAAATTAGGCAAAGTGATGGAAAATCCCCTCCAAGTTTATTAATTCAGGTGTCCTGATTTCAGAAATACCTAACTTATATAGATTTTTCCAGACTTTCCCAGCACCAGGGAGCATACTATAAGGTGTACAATTTTGTATAATTTTTATGCCTATGGCTTAACGGGTTTGGGGGTTGTGAACGGGGGCAGGAGGGTTATACTGGCTAGATGTTATGCTAGGGCAATGAGAAGTAAGGTTTTTTAATAATTTTTTATTATCTTTTTTTATATATATTTTTTTTAAAAAAAATTTAATTTTAATTTTTTTACATTTTTTTTATTTTTTATATATTATTTTTACACAGCAATGGTTAGAGGTCCTCCTAGGGACCTCCTGAACATGCCAGTGATGTCACAATGACATCACAGCTCACATTATAATTTTTTTTGTATTATTTATATTATTATTTTAATGATTTTTTTTTAATTCTTTTTATTGGGTTACAAATGATATTACAAACAAGTAAGCATTAATTATATAAGATATTATAGATGCTTGCAGAGTATATTTCAGATTATCCAAATCTTTAACGAAGATCGAGACTATAATTTGGAGATAACCAGAAACACATAAAAAAAAACAGTAAACAGACAAATGGTTCAGGTGGGTTAAAAGACAATGCTCCTCCAGTAATGGTCCCTAGATCTATTAATAAGGTTGGTATGCAGGGGAAAAAAAAGGGTTTTCCACTTTCTTCTACTCCCTAAGGCTAGGTTTCCACTTGGGTTTTTTTTGCTAAAAACGCCCATAAAAACGCCCTGGCGTTTTTTTTGTGAAAAACGGCTGCAGCCAGATGTTAGCTGTTCTTCAATAGGAAATCGCAAAATGCCATTTCCACTTGGCGTTTTTCTGTTTGGCGTTTTTTCAGTCCTCTTTGGCGTTTTTCTGCTTTTTTGGGCTCTGTGGCAGTTTTTCAAAACTGCAGCATGTTGACACACTGGCGTTTTTTGCAAGAAATCTTGGCTTTTTTTCTCCAATAGAAGTCTATGGGAGAGAAAAAACGCCATGAAAAAGCCATGTGGGTTTATTGCCTTGGCGTTTTTTATGGCGTTTTTTCCACAGTTACAATGCAGAGGATGGACCCAGTATCTGTGTGTCCTACGAGAAATAGGCTGAAAACAAACAGTTTCACACAAAACAAAGTCCTGGACTGGTTCATGTTGAATTTTACACCATTTGGAACAAACATGCCATTACAAACAAACATACGCGACCGGATCCTGCGTGCCAAAAGCAACAGCAAAAAATTTGCACCATCATTTGGGGCCAATCTTCCCAGAGGAGCAGACATTCGAAATAAAGCATGCCTTACAAACCACAGAAAAGAGACAAAAGGGTCTACCAAGTAAATGACATCAGGAGAGGGCAGATACTTGCCATTTATCCTAATCCCTTTTAGCTGGGTGAAACTTCTAACTTGTAAAGGCTGGAAAAACTGCCTAAGGTCAAAAAAAGCAATTTCCACAGAAAGGCTAAAACGCCAGAAAAAACTGCAGAAAAAACGCCAAAACGCAGGTAAATGCAGTGGCAGTTTTCTTGGCAGTTTTCCTGGCGTTTTTCATCAAGAAAAAAACGCCGGACAAAAACCCAAGTGGAAACCTAGCCTAAGGCTTGGTTTCCATTGGGGTTTTTTTTGCTAAAAACGCCTATAAAAACGCCAATAGCGCCACCTGGCGTTTTTTTGTGAAAAACGCATGCAGCCAGATGTTAGCTGTAATTCAATAGGAAATCGCAAAATGCCATTTCCACTTGGCGTTTTTCTGTTTGGCGTTTTTTCAGTCCTCTTTGGCGTTTTTCTGCTTTTTTGGGCTCTGTGGCAGTTTTTCAAAATTGCAGCATGTTGACACTCTGGCGTTTTTTGCAAGAAATCTTGGCTTTTTTTCTCCAATAGAAGTCTATGGGAGAGAAAAAACGCCATGAAAAAGCCATGTGGGTTTATTGCCTTGGCGTTTTTTATGGCGTTTTTTCCACAGTTACAATGCAGAGGATGGACCCAGTATCTGTGTGTCCTACGAGAAATAGGCTGAAAACAAACAGTTTCACACAAAACAAAGTCCTGGACTGGTTCATATTGAATTTTACACCATTTGGAACAAACATGCCATTACAAACAAACATACGCGACCGGATCCTGCGTGCCAAAAGCAACAGCAAACAATTTGCACCATCATTTGGGGCCAATCTTCCCAGAGGAGCAGACATTCGGAATAAAGCATGCCTTACAAACCACAGAAAAGAGACAAAAGGGTCTACCAAGTAAATGACAGCAGGAGAGGGCAGATACTTGCCATTTATCCTAATCCCTTTTAGCTGGGTGAAACTTCTAACTTGTAAAGGCTGGAAAAACTGCCTAAGGTCAAAAAAAGCAATTTCCACAGAAAGGCTAAAACGCCAGAAAAAACTGCAGAAAAAACGCCAAAACGCAGGTAAATGCAGTGGCAGTTTTCTTGGCAGTTTTCCTGGCGTTTTTCATCAAGAAAAAAACGCCGGACAAAAACCCAAGTGGAAACCTAGCCTAAAGGAGAAAACTTCTTTATCCAATTGTGCCAATTTGTTGGTTTAGCTGATCTTTTACAGTATTTGATTCCAGATTCCATTTTAAGTTGATAAATCAATTGAATCCGGATCGAAAGCCAGGATGGAGTGATTTTAGATTTCCAATACCTTGCTATGCTTTGTTTAGCTGCAACTAATAAATGGACAGTTATTGCTTTTTGTTCTTTTGTCATGGGAGGAAAATTAAGATGTAACAAGAACTTTGCAGGTTCGAAATCCAAGTTCACTCCCACTATTTCTCTAAGTTGTGTGGCGATTTCTTGCCAAAAATTTAGTAATTTGTAACAGCACCACCAGATATGAGTAAAATTACCTTGATCAGCCTCACATCTCCAGCACCTCTCTGAGGCTTGCGGATACATTTTAGCTATTCTGGTGGAAACTAAGTACCATCGATTTAATATTTTATAGTGCAGCTCCACTAAGTTGAGGCAGTGAACAGATTCATGAACTGTTTTCAGTGACCTATTCCAGTCTTCCCTGGTAAATGCTGACATTAGGTCCTCATTCCATTTCTCCAGTGCTGGATGTGTCGAATTATGTTTGGCTAAGGTCAGCAAAGTCATAGCTGATGACACCGAAATTTTTTGTAATTGTAGGCCTAACATTTGTTCTAATTTTTTAATTGATTCAGACATGTTATTATTTTTGTATTTGAGTAAGAAGCCCTTTAGTCTAAAATACGTAAACAGCTCTTTTTTAGGAATCATGTATGACTGAGTTAGGGCTTCAAACTTTTTGATATTTCTTGTGTCATACATGTCACCGATAGTCTGAATACCACATCTTTGCCAAGTATTTAAATTAAGACTGTCTACTAAGTTTGAACAAATTGATAAAGAAAGAGAAGGTAGCAAATGGTTTTTGATTCCTATATTTTTCTTAAAACTTTCCCATACTTTAAGAATGTCTGAGAGTATAAAACTATTTATATGTCGTTTCCTATAGCTTTGTATTGGCCAAAAGAGGTGCAGGAGAGTAGTCTCACCCAGAAGGTCTAGCTCCAGTCCATACCATGTTTATTCTGCCCAGCCATGAAAATTCTAAGTATTTCCATTCCTTAAGGTTTTTATTTGTTTGTTTTAATAGGGGTAGAAAATTAATCTCCACCGTTTTGGAAACATCAGAGCATATTTTGATTCCCAAATAATCTATAGACTTTGATGCCCATTGGAAGCCATGGTTTTTAATAATTTTAGTCTTTGTATATATATCAACATTTACTCCAAGGATTATAGATTTATCTTGGTTTAATTTATATCCTGATACCTTGGAGTAATCATTGATGACTCTCATTAATTCATCTATAGAATTAGCCGGGTCTGTAAGGGAAAGAATAATGTCGTCGGCATATAGATTGATTTTAATATGTTGTCGCGAAGTACTAAAGCCTTGGATATTATCATTATATCGTATCATCGCTGCTAGGGGCTCTAGCGATAGAACGTATAAAAGAGGTGATAGAGGGCATCCTTGTCTGGTGCCGTTTGACAAAGTAAACCAGTCTGATCCAAAGCCATTTCCCACTACTCTTGCAGAGGGAGTTGAATACAATGCCATAATATAGTTTATTATTGTCTCTCTAAAACCAAACTTTTCTAATGTGGCCCTTAGAAAGTCCCAATTAACCCTATCAAAGGCCTTTTCGGCATCTAAAGAAAGGGCCAATAGGGGCAATCCTTTCTTTTGAGCAGAGTCAAACAGATCTATTAACCTTCTGATGTTATTAGCTACGCTTCTCCCTGGGATGAAGCCGATTTGGTCTTGATGTATCAGTAGGAAGAAGTATCTTCAGTCTTTCGGCAGCTGCATAGATTTTTATATCAACATTTAACAGCGCAATAGGACGGTAATTTGACACCTGTGCTGCATTTTTATCATGTTTCAGAATTGGGACCACATTAGCTTGAAGAAGTTCTGCCGGAATTTGGTGACCTTGACCGAAAGCATTAAAAGTTTCTGCTAATTCTGCCTTAATGTTGTTTTTGAATATTTTATAAACAATATTACTGAACCCATCCAGGCCTGGAGACTTTTTTGTTTTTAATTTATCAATACTTATGGCTATTTCCCCCTGGGTAATAGGGGAATTTAATTTCAATAAATGTTCTTCCGAGATTTTTGGCAGCTGAATCTTCTGCAGGAATTTTTCAATCTCTGTTTTGGAGGTGTTATTCTGAATGTTATATAATTTCAAATAAAATTTCCTAAATACTTTCCTATTTCATCTGGTTTAAGAACTATATTTGTTCCATCTCTGATTTTATCAATAAACTTTTTTGCTAGCTGTTTCTTCAGTCTTAATGACATTAGATTATCTGCTCTATTGCCTTTATAGTACCAGTTACGTTTAAGTACTTCCATAGTTCTTTTAGCTTTGTCTATTAGTTTTTCATTTATAGCCGTCTCGATTTCGGTAATTTTATTTGTTATTTCGGGAGTAGGGCTATATTTGTTTCTGGCTATTAGGTCCTCTAATGATATATATAGCTGTGCTAAATTAAGTCCGTATTTCTTTTTTTCTATCGTGCCTATCTTTATCAATTCACCTCTAATTACACTTTTATAGGCACACCAACGTGTTGGTGAACCAACACCTTTATTCTTATTTTCTTTAAAGAAAAGATCAGTAGATTCTTTTACTTTCTCTTGGATAGATTTTTTATCCAAAAGCCATTCGTTTAGCCTCCAGTGTGATCTGTGTTTTTTAAACTGATCCTTCAGATCAAAAATTAATGGGTTATGGTCTGACCATGTAACATTTGATATGAGGATTTTTTTTGTTCTTTGGGCCAAGGCAAGACCTCCCAGTACTAAATCTATTCTAGAATAGGCTATGTGTGTTTTAGAAAATCAAGTAAAATCTATCTCACCTGGGTGGAAGATTCTCCAAATATCGAGTAGGGCGTTTTGTTTTATCAATTCCTTAAACCTTTTAGCAGAACTGTAGAGATTTGTATCTTTCTTTTTACTCTTAGCAGATTTTTTATCTAGAGTTGGATCAGGAACACAGTTAAAATCACCCAGTACTATTAAGGTGCCTTGTTTAACTCTTTCTGTTTTTTTAAAAACGTTATTTATAAATTGTAATGGAGATTTATTAGGAGCATAAAGGTTGGTCAGTGTGTATAGATCTCCATTTAATTTACACACCATAATTATGTACCTGCCTTCTGGATCTATATCGAGGTGGATCATTTCTAAGTCGATTGAGTATGAGAGCATAATAGCTACACCTCTTTTCTTTTTATACGGTAAGGCAGCACTTATTATAGTTGGATATTTCTTAGATATTTGTATCATATCCAAACAAGGAAGAGCTAGACCACACCTGAAACCATATGTTACAAACTACATATAAAAAAACATAAACCCTCCCATCCCTGCTCCCATAAATAGAGCACATGTCTCTATAGGAGCACAGCCGTTGCTCAAATCTGAGCTGAGACTGTATTAAGGACACTCGCAACCCATTTGCAAAGGGCCTGGCAGGAGTCACTTTGATGGAAGTGTGCAAATTGAGGGGGAATAAAAATAAAGAAAGAAAATAAATAAATAAATAAATAAAAAAAGGAAGAAAGAAAGAAAGAAAGAAAAAAAAAAGAAATGTAGGAGAAAGAAGTGAGTCTCTAGTACCCTTGTTTCACAACCTATGCTGAGATAGTGTTCCTTTAAGTCTTCACTTATGTCCCCTCAATATAGAAAGAAGAAGAGAAATAAATAAAATAGGTAAATAGATAATACATTAGAAAAATTATAATAATAATAAAAAGTATAACTAGAGTGAAACTTCTTTATACATAGGGCAGATGTGATATCCGGGAAAGCTCTATTGAGTAATTAGTATTCGGTTATTATTTTGTGAGCTCCATAATAGATAAAAGAAAAAACTACTAATTGTAAAGAAAGAAGAAATAGAGAAGAAGAGAGAGAGAAAAAAAAAGAGAACATCTGCTAATACAGATATTAGTGTAGTAAGAAGGTGTCTATAGGGAATTGTGCTAGTTAAGTGTATAATTTGAAAAAATAAATAAATAAATAAATAAATAAATAGTAAAATACACTAAAAATATACCAATACAGGTGTTAGTGTAGTAACAAAGTGTCTGTGGCAAGTTGTGAAAGTATGATGTATAAGTTAAGATCTATAAATATACTATAGATAGCTGGTGTAAGAATATTGTGCAGAGGGACATTTTTCCCTTACTTAATGGTGCGTACTAATATTCGTGTGGAGTGACTACGATAGATTTGTGGGGAGGAAAATAAAATAAAAAATTAAACTCTTTGCTTGTCCCTTTTATCTCAGTGTCCTATTTGTAACAATGAGGGTATCACAAAAGACTTAATCTTCCTCTATACGTTTACACTAAATAAAAAAAAATAATAAAAAAAAAAGCAGTCCAGACGTTGAAAAATTATAACTTCTCCTCTATCCATTCCGATAACTGTTGTGGAGATGAAAATGAAAGTCTTTTTCCTTCTTGTATCAAAAGTTGTTGTTGATTTTTTTGTCTTATTTTGGTGTTACTTTTAATAAAGTATTTTAAAGTTTTTTTTTTGTTTTTTTTTTCAGTTTTGGCCAAGCGAATGCTGAATTTTTAGTTTCAGTCCAGAATTTTCATTTCGGTGCATCCCTACTATATACTATGCCAGTCACTAAAGTGGTAAGCCTACACCACATCAATGTTTGGCTTAGTATATAGTGATAGGGGTTGTCAGTGTCTGGCTCAATGTATTGGCACACATTGACGGTGGTGCTGCGTAATCCCTAAGTATATAATGATAACAATTTTGCTGTACCCCTGTCAATGTTTGCCTAACCATAGAAACTATGCAGTTTTAAAGTGTGTGTGTGTGTGTGTGGGGGGATGCCACATACAGGGTCTGCCACAGGTACAGCTGAGGCATGGCCGTTGGGTCTGACAGCCGCATGATGCAGGGGCGTACCTAGAGTATTTACTCTAGGTACGCCCCTGCATCATGCGGCTGTCAGACCCAACGACCATGCCTCAGCTCCTCTTCCCACGTCTTAAAAGGGGTGTGATGAAGAGCTGAGGCATGCGGTGCATGCACGCCGGCCACTTTAATTTCATTAGGCGCTGGTGGAGTGACTGCCGCACGACAGCCACTTTCAATGTCGCTCGCAGCCGCTTTGATGGTTCAATGGGCCAGTTGACTAGACTTGCCCCCAGGCCTTAGGCTGCCATCCCTCCCCTGTTCAGCGATGACATCATCCTGGGGCGGGGTTTGGTTCTGGCGCCAGATTTAAAAATCCGGAAATGCTCTAGCCAGTTACCCTGTTGTGGTCTATGCGTTCTGCAGTGTTCCAAGTTGTTTCCAGTTATTTTGACCCTTTGCTTGCCTGACATCTCTTTGCCTGCCGATTTTGTACTGTTACTTTGCTGATCCTGTTTCCGAATTGTGCTTGTCTGACTACCCTCTCTGGATTTTAACCTCGGCTTGCCTGACTACCCTCTCTGGATTTTGACCTCGGCGTGCCCGACTACCCTCTCTGGATTTTGACCACGGCTTGTATGACTACCCTCTCTGGATCTGGGGCTTCTCCTTTGCCAGGGGCTTCTCCTTTGGTTGTAGTATTCCAGGTGGAAAAACCGCGGTGAGTGCCAGTGTAAGGGTGGTCGTGACAGCCATGCTATGCAGCTATGCATCACTCTTCCTGGACACCAGGCCCAGACTGGCCATCGGGCACACCGGATTGACAGCTCCAGTCCCCTACCTTAAAATAGGCCCAGTCAGGACCGGACTGACTGGGCCTATGCGGCCTCTACGGCTGCATTAACGCAGGGCATAAGGAGCACCTGCCCCTTATGCCCGCAGCAACTGCCACCAAGCCCGCCACTCTAGGGGGCCAGGCATCCCCCACCAGGGCCGACCTTAGGGATGTGCAGCCGCACAGGGCTTAAATTAAAACATCAGGGTTTTTTTGTTTGCCGGCATCGCAGCTGAGCGTGAGACGGATGCCTTGCGATCCCACCGCAGGACTCCGGCAGCAAGGTAAGTGAGGATAGTGAGAAGTAGGGAGGGGGGTAGATAGTGAGCAGGGGCAGGGGGGGTAGATAGTGAGCAGGGGCAATGAATTAATGTGTGGATGAATTGCTTGAATGATTTGTGAGACTGCATTAATGAATATGTGTAAATGATTTGTGTGAATGAGTAAGTAACTGTGTAAGTGTTTATGTCTGTCATGGATGTTTAAGTGATTTGGGGAAATGCAAAGATGGCACATGAAGGGTGGGCTGTTTGCCGACAAAGATGTCTTACACTGGGCTGTTAGGGGACAAAGTTGGCTCAGGCTGGGCTGTAATATGCGTGTAATCCGGGTGCTGATCAGTTTCTGGGTGGGCAGTGCGGACACCAGGGCTGGCTTTGGGGTGTGCAACCTGTGATCTATGCTGTAATTTAGGGGGTTATTTATACATTTAATGCTTAGTTTATATGTGAATTACAATTGATTTATAGCCGCAAAGCTGGGTGTGTGTTGTTTTGTTGATCTGTATCTGGTACGCCCTGTTTCCATACATTATTATTGTATACCTACAAAAAGAGGGTTTGTATGTCTCATTCTGTTTATTTGTGTTTGATCTATAGTTCACAGGGAGGGAGGAAAGGAGAGATATGGCTTAGTGAATGAGGGACAAAGGGACTGGGAATGATTTCAGGGGAGAGGACCTCTCAAGGTCAGGGTGAGAAGGGGGAAGACTGCACTGACTCTCACAGTCTTCCCCTAATCTGCAGTCAGTGTGGCAATTTTTTTTGGTGTGGTAGCGGAGGGAGTAATTGCATGCTAGGGCGTGTGGAGCAGGGCCCAAGGGAAGGTCGGTGTGGCAGAACCTGTCCTGGTGTGTGTTTGGGTGTCGGTGTGGCAGAGGCTGTCCTATTGCGTGTGTCTGAGTGGCACAGCCTGTCCTGGTGTGTGTTTGGGTGTCGGTGTGGCAGAGTCTGTCCTTGTGTGTGTGTCTGGGTAGCAGAGCCTGACCTGCTGTGTACTTAGTCATCTGTTTTCTGGCCCTTTACTTTCTGTAGGAGTAAATTGAACTATTTATTTTTGACTTATTATTGTGTTATTTACTCTACTAAATTGTGGCTTCAGGGGTCCCGTGTATGATGACTTTAGTCACGTTGCTCAGCCTAGAGGATTGGCTGAGCGCTGCAATTCAGTTGGGGTGGTCTGAGGTCTGAGTTTCTTCCCTGCTGTGCTGTGAGACTGTGACTGACAAACTCACTCGTCGTGAGGGTGATCTGACCAGCCAAGGTCCAATGAGTGCCACACTGACACTATTGGTCAAAGATTAGTTACTGTTTTGAATCTTTCATTAAAGATATAGCGCTTTATAAATTGCATGACGTTATGATTCATTTATTAAATATTTATGTAATGCTAATTGATTACAGTGACGTTAGCATGCTGAAATATAACTAATAGACAACAAGAAATGGTATATTACATTTGTCAGAATTTGGTTTAACAATAAATAAATAAAAATGGGCTGCTCAGTCTTAAATGCCCGGGCTTATTTTTTGTCCCAGTCCGGGCCTGCTGGACACACAAGTTATTTTTTCGTTCTGTAACACGTGGTAAATAGTAAACCAGCAACAAATACATTTAACACCTCCTTTCTATCTCTATCACTCTCTCACTCCCCTCTATAGGGAAGAAGTCAAGGGCAACGGTTTCTTCAATGTTGAACAAATTAAAAGGTGTACAGCAAAACTCATCAGAGGCCTACATACTATTTCCCTGGGGTGTTCTACTGGTTATTAAAATAAAAATCAAATAGAGGCCTGACTATGAGACTAAGATCCAGATCCCCAGCACCGCTGCAGGGGACACCTGGATCCTTCTGTCTCCCTCCCATTTAACACTCCCCCACCACACACACACTTACCGGTGCTTCCAATTTCCTGCTGTATACCAGGGCAGCGGGTTGACGTCCACGCGATCCGCATAGACAACTTACGCTGCAGCCGGAAGAAGCTGTGGCTAGCAGCGGGGGTTGTCTGCGTCCATCACGCAGACCTTCCCCGGCTGTCAGAGATCAGAGTTCCCCGCACCGGTGCCCAGGTATACAGCAGGAAATTGGAAGCACCGGTAAGTGTGTGTGTGTGGGGTGGGGTGTTAAATGGGGGGGAGAGAGAAGGAAGACTGCTGCCCCGGTATACAGCAGGAAATTGGAAGAACCGGTAAGTGTGTGTGGGGTGGGGTGGGGGGGCAGTGTTAAATGGGGGGGAGACAGAAGGAAGACTGCTGCCCCGGTATACAGCAGGAAATTGGAAGCACCGGTAAGTGTGTGTGTGTGGGGGGGGAGTGTTAAATGGGGGCATAGGGCATTTCTGGAGGCAGAGTGCTTTATGAAATGCCTTTTAACCCCCTTAACGCCACTCTGCCTCCTGAAATGCCTTATACCTCCCTATATGCCACTCTGCCCCATAATATGCCTTTTAACCCCCTAAATGCCAGAGTGGCATATAGGGGTATAAGGCATTTCTGGAGGCAGAGTGGCACATAGGGGGTTAAAAGGCATATCATGGGGCACAGTGGCACATAGGGGGTTAAAAGGCATATCATGGGGCACAGTGGCATATAGAGGGTTAAAAGGCATATCATGGACCACAGTGCCATATTGGAGTGGCAAGCCTGGGGGCAGATGTGCATAACTGGGGGGGCAGGTTTGAAAATACAAGGAAATAAAAACAAAAAAATATTTTTCTCAATCATAGCTCTTATTAAAAAATGTATTAGTTTAAATGAATTAACATTTACTGGTAAAACTCTTTTCCTATAGGGTCGTCTTATATTCAGGCTTTTTCTTTTTTTCCTAAATTAATATTCAGATTTTGGGGGGTCGTCTTATAATCGAGAAAATACGGTACTCTCCCTACTTGGAAGTAAGGGAAGGAACCATTGTAAGAATAGAACAGCAGAAATGTTCTGTTTTACCACAGTTTGTTTCTGAATCATTTTATTGGGCAACAATCTCCTAAACTATTTTTTTTAAAAAAAAAACATAAAGTGTATCAGTGTAGATAAGCAAATATAAAATAAGTTTGGTTATATATATTTTATATGTGTTATATAGTCTGGTTAAGGTATCATAAGTATTGTTTCTAGGTAATTATTTTTAATTAAAATTCATACCGATATTTTGTTGTTGTACATTCTTTATTACTAATATTTACCTTTTTCTGTTTTTTTCCTCTTTACTTTTCTCGCCTACCATAGAAGTGGAACAAAGAGGTAATTGTATTTATTTTTTCATATAATTTTGATTATTTTTAACCTTATACCTTATAGTAAACACATTTTAGTCTTATAATTCATTAAATTGTCAATTCACAAAAAAATCTTATTAATTTATTATTAGAACTATAATTATTAGTATTTTTTACATTTTGTACAGATAAGGTCTTTTAAGGGGTTATTGAGGCAAATGCATTTTATTAATGTATCTAGAGAAATGTTATATCCCAGCATTCAATACTGAAGCTGTGCATACCACTATAGAGCACTGAGACAACGAACTATATGAACAGACCTTGTCCTTCCACCATAGAACTTGAGGAAGGTAAGAGATGGAGAGAAAGATGAGAGATACATAGTATAGAATAAATAGTAAGAAAATGAAGATATGAAGTGTGACGGGACCGACCTGTACCCCGACTGGGTACTCCCGCCAAACGTTGCTTCCTCCTGCCGGGACACCAACAATTAACCCCTTCAGCGCCAGGCAGAACCAGCGTTGTAGATAGAAGGGGGGACTTCGCTGCACCGGAGCTGCATTGGCACTGCGGCTATCGGAAGCTTAGCTACACAGCGTGGCTACAGGACTCCTTTATTAAAACCAAAGACAGATCTGTATATACACAAGTAAGAAAAGGGGCAAGACACATATCACATGATCTAATTACCATTTCAGGAAGGAAGTAATTAGATCAAATCCTGCAACATAATATCCGGGGGAAGGACAGAGTGACATGAGACATAAATAATTACATTAATTGGGGATGTAGACGTGGAATGACGATAGACATATAATTGGCTTGAGACAGACAATGGTCAGGACACAAGGATAACAGGAGCTCACAGGATTAACAGCTACCTGTTATGTAATTGATAATTAGGTATGCAGCAGTGACACCTAGTCATACCTACAGGGGGTCTTAAAACAAGGGCTAACTCACACAATAACAGGGGAAACACTTCACACCTAAACAATTAACAATGCTAAAACCATCAGCCTTCTTCCTACCACAGGATGTCCAGCTGACGTTACAGTTTTGAGACTCTGAGTGCGAAAACATGGGGAACATCAGCAGAAACTCAACCCCTGTATCCACAAACAGAAGTCTCTACAAGGCCTGGCCCATAGTCGATAGGGAGGAGGCTGGCTCTCAGGCCTCTCCAGGAGCTCCAGTGATGGAGGGTTCTGTTACATGAAGTGATATAGGGGAGAGATAATAAGGAGGAGAGAGAAAGGAGGAGAAAGAGGAGGGGAAATAAAGGGTTGGAATAAGGGAAAAAGGTGAAATAAAAAAAGGAGGGGGAGATAAAGAGAAATGGGAAAAACGACAGATAACGAGAAAGGGGAGAGAGAAAGAATAGATAAGGAGGAAGAAAGATAATAAGAGTGATCAAATAGAAAGGAAGCGCTGAACATGACTTAACAAGGTGTATATAACGTATCAATTAGTGTAAGGAGAGCCCTACTCAAACAACTTTACAATCTGGAAGGTAAAGAGAAATGGAAGAGATAATGAGAAAGGGTAGGACCAAAGAGAAGGACAGAGATAAAGACGAAGGGGTAATGATAAAGTGGAAAAAGATACAAAGAATCAAGAGAAATAATGAAATAGGGGAGAAAAGGGAAAAAGAGAGCATTTTGAATGTATGTTAGGGCAGATATGTCTAAATGCAAGCATGTGCTGTAGATGCAATCCGGATGCAAGTATATCAGTACCTTAGCATTTTCTCTGTTTTACGAATTTGTTTACATCGTGTACCTGAACTCCAGCTATCCCTTTTGGACTACGTGACTTCTGTAGCCCTGGAGCCTCTAGTTTGCTCCCTGATTTCATTTTTGGATCTAACCTGGTTGTTTATAGTACAGACCATTCGATCCTTTGGGCTCAACCCTGGGTGGTATTGGCTGATCCTGCTTTTACACAATATAGCCATTGCTTTTAGGAAACCCCGGACTCTGACTGGCCATGTGTTTCCTTTATGGCGCGTGATCTGGGTGTTGGGCAAGTTCTATGTGTGCAATATGGGTCCCAAGGATCGTCATTAGGTTGTGCAACCTGTGATCTATGCCTACAATTTTAGGTTTCTGTGTTTATTGTTTATTTTTTGTTTGTTTATTGTTTATTGTTTATTTAATCTATACCTTTAATGCTGAGTTTGCATGTATTTTTACAGATATATACATGCAATGTTGGGTTTATGTACAATTCAGTTGCTCTAAGCCAGAAATGCTATGTTTCACAATGTGATTAGTAAAAAAAATGTAAAAATAATAATAATAATAATAATAATAATTTTTAAAAAATAAAAGTTTAAAAAAAAATTATAACATGTAAAAATAATTCCCCACTGATGTCACCTTCCAGTTCCAAAAAATGTTTTAAAAAAGCCCCAAAAATATATATATATTTATGAGCAAGTCCCAAAATTAGCGCTTTATTTTAAAACAATTCTCGCATGGAACAAGTTAAAATACTGGCATGTTAAATGCCCATGGGGTGTCTACTTTGAAAAAATGTATGATTTGATGGGGTAAATTGAATTGGCCGGGTTCAACAATGTCCCAATTAACACACGGGGAAGGATGACCATATGTCTAATTTCCAATTTTAAAAATGCACATGTCCCATTTGTGGCCTTTTAGCCCCAAACAACAAAAGGAGATGTTGCTGAACACATATTAGGGTGTTGTGTGACAGTGACATATACCAGGAGCTGTAAATTCATACCTAAAATACAACTTGTGTAGGAAAAATACACACAAAAAAATACTACTGCATGCTTTGAGAAAGGCTGGTGGTAAAATGCGTGTGTGACGGGACACCCTGTACCCTGACTGGGTACTCCCGCCAAATGTTGCTTCCTCCTGCTGGGACACCAGTGATTAACCCCTTCAGCGCCAGACAGAACAAGCATTGTAGAGAGAAGGGGGATGCCGCTGCACCAGAGATGCGCTGGCACTGTGGCTAACAGAAGCTGATCCTTGTCCTAAAAAGGACAATTAAGGATCATAGCAGCCCACTACAAGCCACTCAGACACCACTCAAGCCACTCAGACACCACTCATGTTAAGGTGAAAACAGGACAGGTTTATTTGGAAACACAGGGGTATATAAACAGTACAAGGGGGTAATGTACATACAATAGACACAGCAAACCACACAAAGTTCTTAATCAGGTCCTCCTTTGCACACAGCTCAGTATTTGCATTAAGCCCACATCAGCCCAGTAGGGGGTCGCTATTGTAGTCTGATAAACACGGGTGTTTCCCTGACTTCTGGCTCAAAACCTGCTGGGTATCACATCCAGGTGAAAATACTGGCCATGGAGTTCTCTCTCCTGTAAGTCATGACCCGATGGAGAGTAAGACCACACATAAACCCCCTACCAATATGCAGGCACCCCAAATCTGTTTCTGAGCTCCAAATCTGTTTCCTAGCTCCACAGGAGCCCATGGCAGGGAGGGTTCTGCGACAGTGTGCATGCAAAGAGTTAAAATACCAGCATTTGAAATACCATGGAGTCTCTAGTTTTCAAAAACATATGGTTTTATAGGGCACATTGAATTGGTCAGGCTCAAAGATCTTCCAAATGTGGCCCTTTTGCCTCAAAACAGCCAGGCAACAATTGTACTTCCCAAATGTGGCATTTTACCTCCCCAACAACCCGACAAACCCCTGCATGGGGGTATCACTGTACTCAGGAGATGTTACTGAACACATATTGCTGTGTTGTGACGGTGACATATACCAGGACCTTTTAATTCATACATGAAGTAAAATGCGTGTGAAAAAAACCCCACCAAAAAATGACTACCAGAAACTTTGTTAAAGACTGGTGGTAGAATTAGTGCATGGAAAAAGTGAAAATACTACCATTTGAAATACCCTGGGTTGTCTAGTTTTCAAAAACATTTGGTGTGATGGGGTAAATTGCATTGGCCACCTTCAAAGATACCCAAGATGGCACATGGGGGAAGACTTGCCAGATTGGGAACAAATGGTTTTGAAAAAGCAGAATACTACTTGTACTTATTGCAGAAAAAAACATTGGGTATTTCCAAACTCAGAAAAGTCTTTTTTTTTCTAAATGTTTCACCATATTTTATACTGTTTAATTGATACTAAATAATGACATCTAACGAAAGCCCTTCTTGTGCTGAAAGAAAACAATATATAACTTGTGTGGGTTCAGTAAACGGGAAAGAAGAAAACTACAGCTAAACATGAGCACCACTGTGAATTAATCCTGAAGCGCACAGGCAGCCAGTGAAGAGACTGACAGAGGAGAGAGACATTAGTAAAGCGATGTGAGAGGAAGATAAGTCTGGCAGCAGCATTCATGGTGGATTGTAGAGGGGTGAGACGGTTAAAAGGGAGACCAGCTAAGACAGTTACAGTAATTAAAACGGGAGATAATCAGGGTATGGACAAGAACCTTAGTGGGATGCTGTATTAGGAAGGGACGGATGCAGGCAATGTTTTTAAGATGGAGCCAACAGTTTTTAGAGACAGACTGAATATGGGGTGTGAACGCAAGGTCGGAGTCAAGGGTGACACCAAGACAGCGTGCATGAGTAGATGGGGAGATGATAGCACCATTAACATTGAGGGAGATTGATGGGGGAATCTTAGCATTGGAGGGAGGGAAGATGAGAAGTTCAATTTTGGAGAGGTTAAGTTTCAAGAAACGTGCAGACATCCAGGTAGAGACAGATGCAAGGCAGTTAGTTACATGATCTAAGACAGAGGGAGAGAGATCAGGGGAGGATAGATAGATCTGGGTGTCATCAGTGTACAGGTGGTATTGAAAGCCAAAGAATGAGATCAGTTTGCCAAGGGAGGAAGTGTAAAGAGAGAAAAGAATGGTTCCTAAAACAGCCTTGGGGTTCCCCAACTGAGAGAGGGAGGGGAGAGGAAGTGTACTGGAGACAGAGATGCTAAAGGTACGATCAGAGAGGTAGGATGTGAGCCAGAAGAGAGCAGTGTCACAGAGGCCAAGATCAAGAAACATTTGAAGGAGAAGAGGGTGGTCCACAGTGTCAAAAGTAGCAGAAAGCTCCAGTAGGGTTAGCATGGAGTAGTGGCCCTTGGATTTAGCAGTGAGTAAGTCATTAGTAACTTTAGTTAGGGCGGTCTCAGTAGGGTGACAAGGGCAGGAAATTGGAACCTAGAAACTTAGTTAATTGGATATAAACAATTCTTTCAAGAAGCTTGGAGGTGAAAGGAAGCAGAGAGATGGGACGGTAATTGGAGAGATCAGTCGGGTCAAGGGAGGACTTTTTCAAGATAGGAGTAAAGGTAGCATGCTTGGAGGAGGATGGGACAGATCCAGTAGTGAGGGAGAGGTTGAAGATATGAGTTAGAGTAGTGACAAGGGTAAATGAAAGAGACTGGGTGAGATGGGAAGGGATGGGGTCAAGGGGGCAGGTGGTTGGACAAGAGGAAAGAAGAAGAGCATGTACATCCTCTTCAGTGACAGCAGAGAAATGAGTTAATGTAGTGAAGGGAGAAGAGGTCAATGGTGTTTGGGCCACCCTCAGCAGAACACAAAAAATTGGCTTTATCCTCTTGCCAAATGTCAAGTTGAAGTCCCTGGATTCTAATATCGAGGAACTTTCAATAAAAAATTGGTTGACTCAATCAAAAAAACTTTTTCGAGGTAAGGAATGAATTTGAAATCCCTGCTGGTGAAGTATTTACTTATCTAAGGGTCAGAGGCTACATCATGAAAACCATAGGATTGATTGCTTGATTATAAGTCGACCTCCTATTTTTTTTATTCATTTAGAAAAAAAAGAAAAAGCCTGCATATAAGACTACCCTATAGGAAAAATGTTTTACTAGTAAATATTCATGTAATAAACATGTAAACTATTTTTTCATATTAAATAAAAACTATGATTGAGAAAAATGCATTTTTAGTGTTTATTTCCTTTTATTTGCCAACCAGTTATGCACATCTGCCCCATGGCTTGCTACTCTGTCCCCAGTTATGCCTTATACCCCCTATATGCCACATCATATGATGAAAAATTGAACCCCCCACTTTTTCTCACTTTTATTTGAAAAATCTTACCCATCCAAAAAAGCTAATAAAAACCTGCTAAATAAATTCTATTTTTTTTGCTTTTTTCTGCAAGTTATTGAGCAATAAGTACAAGTAGCATTTTGCTAGTTCAAAACCAAATCTGGTCATTCTGCCCCATGTGCTATGCCGGCCAATGCAATTTACCTCATCAAACCAAATATTTTTGAAAATACCTCAAGGTATTTCAAACGCTGGTATTTTAAGCCTTTCCATGCACTAATTCTACTACCTCAGTTTGTAGTAATTTATTTTGTCTTTTTTAATCACAAAAATTGCACTTCAGGTATTGATTTACAGCTCCTTGTGTATGTCACTTTGAAACAAGACCCCATTATGTGTTCATCCCGAGTACAGTGATAACCCCCATGCAAGGTTTGTCAGGTTGTTGGGGCGGTACAATGCCACGTTTGGGAAGTGCAACACTTTTTAACTTGGAACTTTAACATCTGGTGCTACTGCCCTCATGTCCTAATTGGGCCATCGTTGAAGCAGGCTAATTCAATTTACCCCAAACCTAGACACCTCAAGGTATTTCAAATGCTGGTATTTTAAGCCTTTCCATTCACTAATTTTACCACCAGCCTTTTTTTTAATATTATTATTTATCACACAAATTGTACTCCGGGTGTGAATTTACAGCTCCTGGTACTATGTCACTGTCAAACACACCAATATATGGTCAGCAACATCTTTTGATGACAGTGATACCACCCATGCATGGGTTTGTCTGGTGTTTGGGGGCTAAAGGCCACATTTAAGAAGTGTGCTTTTTTCCATTTTGGTCAGTCTGTGCCTATGTCCTATCTTTGAACCTGGCCGCTCCAATTTACTCCATCAAACCATTATTTTTTTTCTAAATTAAACACCCCTTGCATGGGAGGACTGGCAGCCTAAGGCCTGGGGGGCAAGTCTAGTCAAGTGGCCCATTTCGCCACCAAAGTGGCTGTGAGCGACATTGAAAGCGGCCGTCATGCGGCAGCCACTCCACCAGCTCTTCGTCCGACGTCTTAAAAGGGGTGAGGCACGGCCATTGGGCCTGACTGCCGCACGACGCAGGGGAGTACCTAGAGTATTTGGCACCTGTGGCAGATCATGTATGTGGCACCCCCCACACACACTCTTTAAAACTGTATAGTTTCTATGGTTAGGGAAACATTGACAGGGGTACAGCATAACTGTTATTATATACTTGGGGATCACGCTGTACCAATGTGCCTATACATTGAGCCAAACACTGACAATACTGCAGTACAACCCCTATAACTATATACTAAGCCAAACATTGATTTGGTTGGTGTAAGGCTACCACTTCAGTCACTGGCTTAGTGGGGATGTACCGAAATGAAAATTCTGTACCGAAACTGAAAATTTCACTTGGCCAAAACCGAAAAAAAAAACAACCAAAATTAGACAAAAAAAATAAATCAATAACAATATTAATATATATATATATATATATATATATATATATATAATTAACAGCAATCACAATCCTATCATGCCCAGGTTCTAGCATGTGCTGGCTGACTTAGCATGATAGGAGTGTGATTGTTGTTTGCAATCATATATATATATATATTAATACTGTTATTGAATTTTTCTGTCCAGTTTTGTTGTGTAATTTACTTTTAATAAAAGTGTTAACACACCAAAGTTGGAGAACAAAATTATTGATAACAGCAATCACACTTCTATCATGCCTAGGCAGCCAGTACATGCTGGAATCTGGGCATGATAGGAATGTGATTACATTCTATGCCATGCTATCCCCCCACAATTACACATCCATGCTATCTGAAACCCTCAATCACAAGCATTCAGCATAAACTACAGCATAACACCCATCACTCTCACACACTTACTAATCCACTCTCCCTAAAAATTTTCCTACCTTTCCTCTGCCACTGTCACTTTTCCTCCTCCTCTTCGTTCTTCCTCTTTTTCTTCTGTATCCTGTCCTTCCGGTGCAAAGAGCACGGAAGACGGTGGGCGTGGCTTCAGTGTTGTGCGCCCGGATTTGACATCAAGTCCCGACGCACAGTCAAAGTTGCCGCGTGCATCATTTTTGGAGGCGTGCCAGTGTGGTGATCCGTGCCAGTGTGGTGATCCGACAGGATGGCCAGTCCCGCTCGCAGCCGCTTGGTTTTGAACTTTGCGGCTGCCTTAAATGTTTGTCTGCCGGCCTGGATGGCAATTGCCCCCCAGCCCCGCCCGTCCCTGACCCCTTGGGTATTTGAAATGGTTTTATTTTAACTCTTTCCAAAAAAAGATTTTTGGGAAGAAACAGCTCTAATTCTAGCTCTTGCTCATAATAATAAACTTTATTTTTGTTTTTACATTTTGCTGGAACTGAATGGTTTCTCTGATGGTGACATCACTGCCTTATTATTTTTAAATGTTACCACATTTTTTAATTTTTTTCCGTTTAAAAAACTATATATTTTACTAATCACATTGTTATTAGAAAGCTGTGCTCCATTGACTTCCATGGTTGAATGCAGAACCTGTATTCAACATGCAAGGCAGAGAGACCCTCTGTCTTGTCCCCAACGTTGTTATTTTTTTAACGGACGCGCTGTCATCTTGTGATTCTCACTGGAGGGGTCACAACGCGTCCTAGGGTGGGTGTTAGGTGTCGCTGTATGCCTTGCTATCGAATTTCAATGACACCATTGAAGTTCTCCTTCTAACTCCTTTTAAAACGGAAATCCGCCACCATACAGCGTATGGCGGACGTTAACACCCTGGGGAAGGGCCAGATATGGCTCCTGATGCTGATCTCGGTGGCATCAACATCGAGGCATTACAGCAACACCATTTAAGCGAAGAAAGTGATCATATATCACTTTCTAAAATTGTTTAATGAAATGACGTGCCATGCATGTTGTTGGTCGTTACCTGACCGTTTGTGTCTGACGTGCCTGGCCCATCATCGGACGTTAAGGGGTTAAGTAAAATCCATCCTTGCTACACAAATGCATGTTGGAGATGTGGATCAGATAAGCATACATTTGACCACATTTGGTGGAATTGTATTAATCTTCTGGGACATGGTTAACAGTATTTTAGAGCAATTGGTATTAGGAAAGATAGATACATATTTACATAATCTAAATTGGCCAAAATTGGATAAAATGAAGACATATTTACTTTCATACATTTTAATTCCAGACACTGGAAAAGCAAAAATATTGCCACCTGGATAGAGCTTAAAGCTCAAATTGAATATCAACTGCATATGGAAATAGGTCTCCTCATGGGAAAAGTTAATGCCTTAACTGATAAAGCTTTAAGAGAATGGGAACTATATCTGTAAGAATTTTTTATGTATTTATAACTAACTCCCCTAAATCATTTAGACTCAGCCCCTGCTGATAAAATCTGCTTTGATGGAGTCTCCTAACTCAATCCCTAAAATCTAGCCTACTATACTTGATAAGAGAGCATTCTGCGACAACACTAGTTTAATTGTATACGCCCGTCTCTATTGTTTTGTATACTTATATATCAACAATTATTAAGAATCTTTATTATGGGATCTTATAGCTACAAGCTTGATATTATATTCTTGTTGTCATGTTTTTTTATATTGTGAAAAAAAATGAAATTTTACTGCAATGTTTGGACAGACTAGCACTAAAATGGTTAAATCAAAAGTGTTAAAATGTCCCTAGTAAAATTTCTCCCCAGGACAAATATTAGAATTTATTTAGCAAGATTTTATTTAGCTTTTGTAGATGAGTTAAGAATGTTTCAAGTAAAAGTAAGTAAAGTCTAAACCCCTTCTTGTCATGAAACAAAAAAATAATATAGAATTTGTGTGGGTACAATAAGAGAGAGAAAAAAATTACAGATAAACTGGAGGTCTGTAGAAATGTTGAAACCAAGTATGTCCTTAAGGGGTTAAACGATGACATGTGCTGTGCTCAAATAAAAACTTTACTTACACTGTAATGAAATAAAGACTGACCATCACATACACTCGGGTATAGACACAGTATACCTTTATACACACTTATCATCTATACACAATCATATTTGTACATTTACACACTTCTAATGACACACAGAGGGCTCATAAATAAACTAAACCACTTTTGTTAAATGCCCTCTTAAACCACCTCAGCCCCTATCTTTTGCCTCACTGACCCCTCAAAATTGCCACCCACCGGGACCCATGTAAAGGCTGACTCTGCCTGGGCTCTGTGCCAAGAAAGAAATAGTGAATTGTCTGGAACCCAATCCTTCCCATTTTCCTTATTCCTTGGATTCCATACTTTTTTCGGCTCTTCCCTATTGAGCACCTTCCTAGTCAGCAATATGGACCTAGATCAATAGGCAAGGTCTATAAACCTATCAGTCCCTGGATCACCCATTTTTTTCAACAGCATGGCTGCCAGATCTAACACCTACTCGCACATGTTATGCTTCACAATCAATTTGCTCATTTTGTCTTTCAGCAAACCTTCAGGTGATAATGCATCCCATTGTCAGATTTAATTTTCTGCTGCAAACCATAGTATTTGGTAAGCAACTCTAGCAGTTTGAGAAGAGTGATGGTTTGATCAGCATGCATTGTTGGACATACAGTACCATCAACACCCCTGAATATACAATACAATACAATATATATATATATATATATTGTATTGTATATATTATTTACAATATAATCCCCATTCCACACTTGATCCACAGTTGCCCCTATAAATACGTCCAGGGATGTTGCTGTCTTTCCTTTGTTCACGTCATGAAACACTGGACAATTGAGGACAATGCCCTTGGCTTAATTCGGGGTTATTGGAATCACCACAATGTCCACTTTGTGTGTGAGCCCACACACTTAAAATAACTCACCAGAGAATTTTTGTTAACGCATCTGCCATTTAACCCCTTCAATCCCAGAGGTGTCGGGACATGTAAACTATATATTGTTTTTCAAGGAGAGATAGAGCTTTTGATACCATAGTTAGATGATTAGCTAAAAATTAGCTAAAAATTGAATGAGAAATTTAGTAAAAACTAGCAAAAATTAGAAAAAAAACACCTATTTTTTTTAACATTTTCCCACTGAATCCTCACAAAATTAGGTAAAGCAATGGAAAATCCCCTCTAAATTTATAAATTCAGGTGTCCAGATTTCAGAAATACCTAATTTATATAGATTTTCCATACTTTCCCAGCACTTTTATGATTATGGCTTAACAGGGCAGGAGGGTTATACTGGGTAGATGTTGTGTTAGGGTAATGGGATGTAAGATTTTTTTATTTTATTTTTTGTATTTTTTTATATAATCCCCCCCCCCCCAAATGGTTAGATGTCCTCTTAGGGACCTCTTGAACATGTTATTAATGCCAGTGATGTCACAATGATATCACTTAGCTCACTATTTTTCTTTATTATTATTTATTGTATTAGTTTAGTGATTTTTTTTATTTTTATAAATCACTAACCTTTTTTCCCTCTGTTTTTCAGCAGTGGAGGAGGGTGAGAGACATGGTTTCTCACTCTCCTCCTTGCGATCCCCCTGCACCGATCATAGTGTGATCTCAATGCAAGTCCCCACAGACTTGCATAGAGATCACAGTGTCTGTGCCTCATTGGAGTGACCAGATATCCCTGCCTATCTGTTTTTGGACAACTGCTGTAAGGGCCACAAGGCCTTCTTGATGTACGTAGTTCCTTATTGGCAAATCAGTCTGTACAGTGACTGGCTTCACACCCATGCAGCTCGTGGTTGTTTCTCTAGAGGGCTATACTTCCATTGTGTAAATTGTTAGATTATTCTTTGTCTTGAATATCTAAACTTTTCCAGTGACCAAACAGCAATCAAGACCACAGCTTCTAAGTCTCCTTAAGCAGGTTTATTTAGTAACAAAGTAATATACATACAGTACTGACTGATGAGCAGATGGTGGTCACAGGCACTGTAGGCTCAGTATTCTTGGTGAGATGAAGGTGAAAGAGAGAAAGAAAGAGAGAGACCTTGCCCTTGGAGCCATGTGTATTCATATCCTTTTACATTCAGTTAGGGTATAAGTTCTTTACTATATATAAATACACGATATATGAATTTAAGGAATCCTATTGGCACAGTCATAGGATACATCGGCATTCCACAGAAGACCCTCTAAGCTACGTCACATAATTGATGGCATATGTTCCTAGCACTAAAGTTGCATTCAGGCCTAAAGTGTGTAGAACAGAATGAAAGCATAACAATGATTTTACATTTCCCCCTGTTTATGGTTATGTACCATTAATAAATATGTTTGCTGTCCATTCACACAACATCCGTATCACATTCGTATCACATTCAGTGAGTACAGGAAGATATGTACATGAGAATATTATAAAAAAGGAAGGGGGCGTGGCTAGCGCTTAAACGGGATGCACGCGTAGAGACAGAGCTCCGGGGACATTCAACTATTTTACTGCATTTTGGGTGAAACATCGAGAAGATGGTCAAAAATTCTGAAGCCCCAATCATCTTCCAGAACCCCTGGCATGAAGGAAAAACCATCCAGCAACTCAGTTCGGGAGTTTTTTAAACATATCCCTGAGTCAGATAACAGAGACAGAGATGGCGTCGGCTCCTTCAAGCCCGCATAGTGCTTGCTCTGGATCGCCGTCAATCGAAGATTCTGCAGCCCCATGACTCTCCCAGTCTGATCCTGCTTGGCAAGAAGTGGTAAAATCAGAGATGTCAACATTGTTCCACTCGGCACTCTCCGGTATAAGGGACGATCTGCATGACATTAAAGAGAACTTACACCAACTGGGGGACCGTGTGATGAGGCTAGAAGAAAGTGGAGAAAAACTACACTCTGAGATGGGAACAATTTCGGACTGTGTCTCACTACAACAAGACACGATTGTGCGCCTTTACAAACAGGTGGAAGACCTGGATAACAGAGGTAGGCGTTCCAACCTCCGTGTGTGTGGCATTCCTGAATCAATACTTAACCCTGATATTGTCCCCATGCTGACTTCATTTTTCAGTACAATCTCGGATCGACCGGAGGACACCCCTATAGTCCTAGACCGCGCTCACTGAGCCCTGCGTCCCAGGGGTCCTGATCTGTTGCCTACAAGATTACCGTACAAAAGAACTGATTCTCAAGAAATGCAGAACCAAGACACCACTCCTATTCGAGGGTTCCATGATCAGCATTTTTCAAGTCCTTTCCCCTATCACGCTGCAAAATCTGAGATGCTTGCGCCCGCTGACCATTGCCCTAATAGAATCCTCAATTCCCTACCAGTGAGGGTTCCCCTTCTCTCTGATAGCAAGGAAAGGCACGCAGGCAGTGATCCTCCGCCAACCATCAGACCTACCAGCCTTTCGGCTCTGGATTTGCCCACTCTACAGGTTCCGGACTGGACATCACCGCAGTTGAACGCACCCAGACCGGCGGAACAGACGTCCCTTCCCGCATCGCTACCTCAGCGGCGTTCCCGCCGTCGATGACCTGGAAGACACACTGACGCTGTGCATTGATGTCCATGCTGGAGGCTTGTGTACACTCCACCACTTCTTCCGACCCGGATCCTACAAGAGTGACTGTACATTTGGACATTGCCTCACTCTGTCTTACACTGCTCCGTGTGAGGAGTCATTATGTTGGTACAGTATCCCTTACAATGCTTTTTGTTTTATTTATCTTTACCTTTCCTAGTAATGTGCCAGTAAAGGGCTCTTTCTACATAGCCCTTTCTGCATTTACTCGAGCTTATTTACACCTACATACCCACACTACACTTTTTTTTTCTTTCACATGTGATGGTCTTCACTCTGTCTTTGCCGTGCATTTAGAACAGAAATTTTCTTTTTCTTATTTCATTTTATTCACGTTTCTAATTTTCATGATGTCACCTGCTCCCCGCAGAGCTTACCATGTAGGGTACCTCGGTCTCGACATGTGGTTTTTGCCAGTTTACTGGTCCTGGAGCTCGATGCCTTGGAATTTTGCTCTTATTTTGGTAATAGGAGTACAGTTCTGTTTGATGTTCTGGTTTTTGGGTTCTTCTGTTTCTGTTTTTATATGCCCAGATTCAATTTTTTCCTTATTGCCATGCCAACCCTCCTTCCAGGTCTTGCCAGTCATCCACCTATGGCTCTCGAGCCTCTTAAATTGATTTCCCTGAATATCAGGGGTTTAAACAAACCCGAGGAGAGAACTAAACTGTTCGCTGAATTTCAGCGTACTAAAGTTAAGGTTGCATTTATCCAAGAAACACACTTCCGGGCCAACAAGGAGCCCAAACTTACTAATAAAAAATTTCTCACCTCCTTTACCTCAAGTAACCTAGAGGCAAAAACGAGTAGCGATCCTTATCCACAAACACTTACCTTTTCAGACCCTGGACACCTGGCGGGACTTTGAGGGCAGGTACCTTTTTGTTAAAGGGTTTGTGGATTCGCATAAGATTACCCTTTGCTACCGTGTATGCCCCTTATGACAGCTTAAAAAAATTAATGGACTTCCAGGAAGGTCTCACGATCCTGGGGAACGACTTTAATATAACCTGGAACCCCTCTCTTGACAACTCCTCTGTTTTATCTCTTTTTTTCATATGCCCAAATAAACCGTATAAAGAAACTGTTCCATGTAGCTCAACTCATTGATGTATCGAGAACCCAACACCCCCCTGACAAAGACTATACATATCACTCCTCCGTACACAATAGTTACACTCGCATTGACTCATTTTTTATTTCCCTTCACCATCTCCCCACGCTACATCTCTCTAGTATTAGGCTGAATCTCCTAAGTGACCATGCCCCTATTTACATGCCCATCAAGCTTTACTCCTTACCCAGTAGGTCGTGGATGTGCCACACTATTCTCAAATACTTGAAACATATCTAGATAAACATCTTCCCCACCATTTTAGGACTAGAGAAGCGGACTCCCTTAATGCCCCTATTACACTGCAAGAGGTAGAAGCAGCCGTCAAATCCACACAACAGGGCAAAAGCCCAGGACCGGATGGCTTTACAATAGCCTACTACAAAAAAATTCTTTACATCTTAGACCCTCGATTAGTTGACGTATTTATTTCATTAACTTCCGGATCTTACCTGGATGCTCAATCCAATCTAGCCCATATCTCAGTTATTCTAAAACCTAATAAGCCTCCTGAGGCCTGTGGAAGCTATCAACCTATCTCTTTATTAAACACAGATATTAAAATATTAGCAAAGATATTAGCCACGAGACTCAAACCATTTATTCCCCAGATTATACATAGAGACCAAGTGGGATTTGTACCGGGAAGAGAGGCGAGGGACAGCACAACTAGGATTATAAACCTCCTTAATTATTCGGCCCACTTGCACCTCCCGATAACCTTGACTTCATTAGATGCAGAAAAGGCATTTCACAGGGTGGCCTGGCCTTTTCTCTTTAGAGTACTTGAATAACTGGGACTTGGTCTCCATTTTCTAATTTGGACCAGAGCTTTATACCACAATCCTACAGCATTAATAAAAGTAAATGGATCCCTTTCCAGCCGGGTCACCCTGTTGAATGGAACACGTCAGGGATGCCCCCTCTCCCCGCTCCTCTTTATTTTAAGTATAGAACCTCTTGCAATGGCCATCGGAGCCAATCCTCTCATTTCTGGCATTTCAGTCTCGGGCATTCAGCACAAATTGGCGATATATGCTGATGACATGCTCTGTATTAACTCTAATCATATCACGTCCTTTTCTCATATCCAAGAAGAATTACAGATTTTTGGCCAACTCTCCAATTATAAAATTAACCTACATAAATCTGAATTACTACACTCTAATCTCACACCTGACATTGTCCTTCAGCTATCTCGAACCTTTCCATTTAAACTCTGTGACCAATCCATGACGTACTTAGGTCTCCGAATACCGATCAATTAACTAATTGATCCCATGCACATCTCATCCGCCCTAAATTGAAAGGAGGCCTAGGTTTTCCTAATGCAGAGCGCTTTTGGCAGGCGGCCCACCTCCGCAGGGTGGTAGAGTGGTCGCTTGGTGTCTCGAAGCAATGGGTCCAGGTTGAGGAGGCCCTCATTGGTCTTCCCCTTCGATCTCTGCCTTGGTTGCCCGACTGCCATAGGCATTTGACCACGAAGAAATATGTGACGGTGGCTTTGACTCTTAGAGTCTTTAAGAAAATACTTACAGCAGGAGTCTTGTCTTCAGATCCTGATCCTCTGTACCCAATCATACCTAATCCGAAGTTTCCTCCTAGCATGACAGTATCGTGGTCTCAGATATTGCGCGCTGTTTGTTGGTGACACTTTCTCCTCGGCAACGGTTATGTATAATAAACAAACTCTTAACGCGACCGAACTTCTTTTTTTTCCTACAAGTCAAACACTTTGTTATGCCCTTCCCAGCAAATCCCCTGTTTAAGAGACCATTGACCAGCTTCGAAACGATGTGCACGTCAGCCACTGACTTTACTCTCTGTTCTATATGCTTTATTGATAGACCAGATCTCAATAACAAAGCCCTACTTCTTGAGTCTATTGGGACAAGGTTTTCTATGCGGTGCATAAGGTCTCAATCTCCAGTAGATTGCAGGAATGTTCCTATAAAGTTTTGACACAATGGTATAAGACACCTATGGCTTTACATAGATTCCTTCCCATGGTGTCAGATGTCTGCTGGAGATGTGGGATTGAACAGGGCACCCTGTACCACATTTGGTGGTCATGCTCCTTGATCACACCATATTGGACCGTGATCCTACAGGTTATTAAACATGTCGGTGATCTTGACTTCTTTTCCTCCGCAGCAGCGGCCCTTTTTCACTTCGACATTCTTCCACAAAGTGCATATAAAAAATCTTTCGCGATGCATCTCCTCAATGCCGCCAAAGCGGTTATTCCTCGATTCTCGCGCTCTCCCTCGGTACCCCCTTTACAAATGTGGCTGCAGAGCGTATCCTTTATTGAACATATGGAAAATTTGGTGTGGACCTCTAGAGGCATGGTGTTCCAACATAATAAGAGGTGGTTCTGGTGGCATACCTTTATTGCTTCCTCCGATTTTGCGAGACTTCTCGGTCCATCACTCCGGGTCCCCACCGACTCTCCCTAAACTCCCCCGAGGTCTACTACTACATCTGTCACGATTGCATCCACGAATGGTAGTCTTGCTGTTTCTAGATTGACATTCTCTGCTTAACTGTGTGACAACTGTGCTATTATTATTATACATCTCTACTTATGACTGCATGGCATTCCCCTTTTCTTTTTCATTTTTATTGTTTTCCCTTTTGTGGGCATTGTTTCTTACTGTTCTCCTAAATAACCGACAAATAAATCGACATGTATGCTCCATGTAACGACAGATGCCGATGCTCAGAGTACTCTGTATTTACCATGCAGGCTTTACCTTCTTACTGATATTCCGGTTTTCTGACGTGCGGGATATGTACACCTCTGATTTGTACTTTGTCATCGATCAACATTGAATGTAAACGCACGATGTATATATATCCTGTGTTGTAACATGTTGAATAAACAGAGATTTGAAAAAAAAAAGAATATTATAAAAAATGATCTGTGGAGACCTGAATACTCTTATCTTATTCTAAATAACAAACATATTTGAAAAATAATACATATAAAAGATAAATAAAACAATAATACATGGGTGTAATAAAACATTGGTGACAGCAGAGCCAACAGATGATTTTGCCATTTAGCAAAGTTTTTCAACCAAGATGTACCCGAAACTATTGGCCATTCATGTTCTATGTTTTTGAGTTTACCTTGCTCATGCTGAAATACAATCTGTGCTTCTTTAAATTGCTTTTGTAAGACATTTAAAAATCCTACATCTTTCCTAATCTTATTTACCCACTTTTGCCATGGAAATTCATTCACCTGTGACAGATTAAATTGCAATGGCAAAACACTTAATTTCTTAGAACTAATTTGAGAAATATTAACCTGAGTTCCATATATATTGATTGCTGTTGGATTGCCTTCAATACAGTATAAACCTTTTGATAATATTTCTGTATACATACACTTAGGAAACATCACTTTTACCAATTCCCTATTAGACATTATATGTGCACATACTCTACCTTTCTCTGTAGGCGTCAACAAGATCATTAGATGTTTTCAGATTGTACCTGAACATGAGCTCAGATTATGGAAACATGAATTATATATAGTTTTAGTTTACACAAAATGTAGACATGCTCAGGTTCTGACATATCTGTCGAGAAAACAAAACCAGGATACTCTAATTTGTAAAATAATAATTGTGTTCTACTGACAGGTACTCCCAAAACTCTCATAGGGAATAATGTTTCTTCTTTACCCGCCATGGGTATTAAAGATGTACCTGTACACACATCATTACTGCATCCTAACCATTTATTTACCCATAAATCAGTATGATTTCAAGCAAATGTAAGTTCTCCAGGAAAACTACGTAAAATTCCTAGAGGAATAATACCGCCTTGTAATGCGTGTGCCATTACTTTGAAATCAGTAGAATGTTCAATTTGGATTTCCAAGCAAGGTACTACTTCTGTCAACTCAACGTTAGTCATTAAAGCCATGGTTGCTTCCTGGAGATGTTGCACTGAGGGTCATATTACAGAAGCTGTTTTTACTATCATATCCTCCAAGGTTTTGTTTAAACCCTGTTGAATGTGTTTCTTTACTTCCTATTAACCCTGCAGTTTCCAAATAAGACTTTAGTGTCTTAATATCCATAGTATTAAGTACGTGTTCTACTTTATTTACACCTATCTCCATATTTAACAAATATTTTTTTCATTGTGGAAATCTAGATGAAATTTTCCACTCTAATATTTTAAATTCAAAATTATTGCTATAAATGTACCATCTTGAAGGAGAGGTTTGGAATGGAGATAGTTTACCTGCAATGGACTTGATTCTCTAAAGATTTTGTTTTCGCACACAGATATTGTTGGTGAGATAACAGTAACATTTACATCTACACATTTCCTTTAAAAATGTTTAAGTCTTAAACAACACCGGTAATTCCCATTGTTATTGAGAGTAGGCCAGTCTAGATAATATGTAAATCTCTTCTCAGACCATTCCACTCTAGTACTAGACCTCTGTGTATCATACTCGGATTTGCATGTCATTAACCCCTTCGTGACAAAGGCTGATTTTACTTTTTGTACCCTTCGTGACAATGGCCGTTTTAACATTTCTGCGCTGCTCGTGTTTAGCTGTAATTTTCTTCTTTCCCGTTTACTGAACCCACACACATTAGATATTGTTTTCTTCAGGACAAGAAGGGCTTTCTTTAGATGACATTGTTTTTATTGTATCATATTATTTACTATTAAAAAAAGTATAAAATATGGTGAAAAAATTAGAAAAAAATGACTGTTTCTAACTTTTAGTTGAAAAATCTTTTACTCATCTATAAAAGGTAATGAAAAAACCTGCTAAATAGATGCTACTATTTGTCCTGAGTTTAGAAATACCCAATGTTTTTATGTTTTTTTGCTTTTTTCTACACATTATGGGGCAATAAGTACAGGTAGCGTTTTGCTATTTCAAAGCCATTTTTTCCAAATCTGGTAATTCTTCCCCCCATGTGCCATTTCGGGTATATTTGAAGACGGCCAATGCAATTTACCCCTAGTGCCGATCGTGGTGTTGCTGAATGCCTCGAGGTCGAGGCATTACAGCAACGCCGTTTGGGTGCAGAAACCGGAAGTAGATCGCTTTCTGCACCCGTTTAAAGACGTGCCGGTCCTGGCACATCATTTGTCGTAAACGACATGTTTTTCCGTGACGTGCCCGGACCGGCAATTGTCATCAAAGACTCAGGAGGTAACACCGACTCAGTACTACATGTTAACACTAATTGATCCCTTCCTTCTTGGATCTCTATAAAATTAGGAAATACTATATTATATCAGAAATAATCAAATCTGTTACAGTTATTGCCATTTCCTCATTTATGAACTTTGAATCCCTAAATGCCTGTATTTTCCATACTATAGGTGTATATGATATATAATATTTTGTAGCACTGTTCCTGGTTGCCAAAATGTATACCGCACTTGTTCCGTGTATAGTACCCTGGTTCTAGTTTCTCCATCTTTTGCCAAGCCTGGAGTATTTGGTGTTAGATCTCCAGACCAATTCACTATCACATCACCATATATAACTATACTCAAATAAGCTACTCCCTTTATGATAAGGTCCCAAGACCCAAATTTATCATCATCTTGTGTGTAGGTCCCTTTAGTCCAACAAAATAAATGTTTAGGCCCTATTGTAACATTTAACCTCACATTACTTTGTCTAGTAAGTTCATTCTAATGTAACAAACTGATAAGCACCTTTTCATTGTACCGAAACACACATGACCATTGAAATCATCAATTTCTCTATTCTTCCTAATTATGTCTGGGAACCCTTGAGTATTGTTAAATTGGTTGTCGAATCTGTAGATCTTTCTTAGAACATTTCTTGGAGCATCAGTATCGTCACCATCAGAACTGCTAAAAACAAAGGATTGTGTCTTCTTGAATGTCAAGTCTTTCTGCCATAAGGAACTTTTTAATGATTTGCATTATCCATTCGACATACAACCTAAAAAACACAAAAGATATGCAGATATCAAAATCTTAGCTGATACAACACCTTTATTATTGTAGCAGCTCGCAATAAAAACATGATGCAATGTTCTAATATCATTCTTAAGAAATTGCTTAACATTATTATTTAACATTAGAGACTGCATCATTTTGTCAAATAACAATCATGATCATGAAGTGAATTTAAGAAAATGGAGAATAATAAATAATTAATACTTAGACTTTTGTGTCTAACTTTTACAAATTATGGATTTGCAAGACTTGTTTTCAATTGATTATGAAAAACATATTTGAGCAATACAATACAATACATAGTAATCTTTTTAGTCATGATGCAAAACCCTGTTTTTACGTGTACTTCTGCAAATGATGGACTCTATGTAATTGCAGTTTAACAGATACAACATATCACATTAAAGGTTTTTAACATCTGATGTTCATATATTTATGTCGATGGCATCATCAATATATTGTTTCTTATAAATAAATTAACTTGTTCCAGACATCTTCATAGAAGTGCAGAGACACAGTACAGATTAGAGTTAATTACTGTACTAGCCCCCTGTGTCCTGAAACAACATATCTCTACATATTATAACTCTCACGACAAAACAATATTCTTGTGCATTTCCTGTATTAGGCAAATCTTCTTTATCAACTTCAATCTCCCTAATTTGCCCAATAATTGGAGTTTAACGTAAATCTCTTTGAGGTGTTACAGTCCTGTTAGTAATGTGAGACTGTGAACCCCAGGGAGATGATTAGCATGGCATCTGGGTACAGCTGCTATGCAGATTATACATATGGGTCCCTGGGGTTTAAGTGGTTAAAATAAAGTGCTGTTTTGTTCAAAGCTGGTGTTCCCAACTCTGATTGCCCTAGAGGACTGTGCTTAGGACCCCTAAATGTTACATGTATGGTCCTCATGCAACAGGGTTTGTCACAGTATATATATTTGGATCTGAACTGTAAACAAATCCATTTGATTTTCCTTGCTCTTTTAATTTTTTCTTATAGAGAAATGTGCGACATTGTTTTTTTTTTTAATGTCCCAGTTTCTTGCCATAGAAACAGTATAAAAACTGTTTATTCCAAAACCTGTGTCCCCTGGGATTCTGCATTTGCTTTTGTTCCTGTGGGGGACAAGGGGGGTGAATGAAATGTGATCTTATATCACATGTTAACTACAGACACATTCATTTTAACCCCTTCATGTCTGCATTCTCCCCTGATTTTTTTATTTTATTTCTTTATTAATCGGGAAGGTCATTTGAAATAACAGTAGCAATGTGCATTATGACATATCATTATTAGAAACCGATACAATTCATGGATTGAAAGTGAGCATATGACATTGAAATCACATCAGACACAAATAAATAATGGAACACCGCTGAATAATAATGAAAAACAGCAGAATTTGTGTCAGGAGGTAAGGGGAAAGAACAAATAGGAAAAAATGAAACAAACCTCCCAACCTCTGGAGTTGGACTCCCCTGGGCCGTCAGAGAATGCCCTGTCTCAGCTAAATCATCCCTGGAACCCTGGAATGGGGCGTTGACCCTTCAGGACTTGAAGGCAATATCATTGAGTAGCGTTGAAAGCTAGAAAAAATGGAGCTCTGTGTGGATCTATCTAGAGTCGCTATGTAAGGTGACCACCTGTTAAAAAATGCTTAACCTTGTGTAGAATGGATTCATTCAAGTATCCCACGCCATTGTGAGTCTAAAGATATTATAAATTGTTGCCATATGGAGCTATTGTAGAGGAGATAATAATGTGAAAGAATCCAGAACATTGTTAAAGTTTCTACCCAAGAAACTGGGAAAGATGGTATGGACATAATTGCAGAGCTGTAAGTAATGAATAGGATGGACTACTATATGGGAGAATTTTGTCTGTAATTGTGTAAAAAATAATTTACCAAACGACCACCACATCTAGCTAGGTGCCTAAAGATAACAACCTCCTTGCTAAGTTTGGCGAGTTGACATCACCGTTATGGACTGGTTGCTGGAGCTTGACCGTTGCAATTCTAGCCTTTTTGTTTTGCCATAAAAATTGTCGCAGAATCTTATTATGGAACAAAACATCCTTTTTCTTTAAAGTAACTGGCAACATTTGAAGTGGATAGTGCAGTTTCGGGAAGATAATTTTATATAAGTGGCAGTGCCCCAGAAAGGAAAGATAAAATTTAGACCAAGTTTTAAGGGAGCACTCCATGTGACGTAGCAATGGAACAAAATGTAATTGATAAAGGTGTGATAAATTAGTCAGGATATTAAGCCCCAAATATTTCAAAGTAGGGGAGGGAGTCCACCTAAATGGGAAGTCACTTCCTGTCAGGGTTCCACCCTACTAGCCCGGACCATGGATGATTTATTTTGCTGTAATGTCCTGCTGCTTCCACTAGTGGCCACCCTCCCCCTCCCTTTGGAGTACTCAGGATCAGATTACCAGGTCAGCTGAGTCTGATCACCTGAGCGAAGCCCTGCCTTTATTAACCTGCCCTGCCCTTTAGTCAGGGCCTTTGCATTGAAGTGCATGGACCGCTCTGCTTTGGCCCTGTACCGTGAGCTACCCGTGTCTTGTTCCTGAGCTACCTGCCTGTACCTGAGCTAACCGCCTGCCCTGCCAGTGGGCTTCCTGCCGTCAGCCCACCCAGTGGGCCTCCGTACCCGTCAGCCCACCCAGTGGGCCTCCGTACCCGTCAGCCCACCCAGTGGGCCTCCGTACCCGTCAGCCCTGCCAGTGGGCCTCCATACCCGTCAGCCCACCCAGTGGGCCTCCGTACCCGTCAGCCCTGCCAGTGGGCTTCCTGCCGTCAGCCCACCCAGTGGGCCTCCGTACCAGTCAGCCCACCCAGTGGGCCTCCGTACCCGTCAGCCCTGCCAGTGGGCTTCCTGCCGTCAGCTCACCCAGTGGGTCACCGTACCAGTCAGCCCTGCCAGTGGGCTTCCTGCCGTCAGCCCACCCAGTGGGCCTCTGTACCCGTCAGCCCACCCAGTGGGCCTCCGTACCCGTCAGCCCTGCCAGTGGGCTTCCTGCCGTCAGCCCACCCATTGGGCCTCCGTACCAGTCAGCCCACCCAGTGGGCCTCCGTACCCATCAGCCCTGCCAGTGGGCATCCTGCCGTCAGCCCACCCAGTGGGCCTCCGTACCCGTCAGCCCACCCAGTGGGCCTCCATAACCGTCAGCCCTGCCAGGGGGCTTCCTGCTGTCAGCCCACCCAGTGGGCCTCCGTACCAGTCAGCCCTGCCAGTGGGCATCCTGCCTAGAGACTTACTGCCTTACTTGCTGGTCATATCACCTGTTACAATACAGTACCTTTCCTCGTATTCTGTTGTGCTGTGTGTTATTTCGCCTGTCCGTACCACATCACTTCCGTCATGCATCGTGGGGTGCAAACAGAACCCCTTGTATCCCCTGCTACTGGGCTCCTACCCGACCTGCTTACCAGGGTCCTGACAGAATGCAAAGGCCAATACAAGGAGTCCGCGGGGATACCTGCAGTACTGGAATTGCTGGCGGAATGTCTTCTCCAGATATGTATATCTGTACGGACTGTTTTAAAACCCGACCATGGTGATACCAAGACCAAGACAGAGACCAAAAGCAAGAAGGCTCCTAAGAAGAGCTACAAGCGTGAGCCACTCACCAAGGAGGAAAAACAAAGAAGGCAAGTAGATAACCTATGTTATTATTGTGGAGAGACTGGTCATAGTATTTCATATTGTCCATTGAAACCAGCCAAACCGTCTGCTACCCACATCGAGAAACCCCATGCCCAGGAACCTGCATATGACGCCAGCAATGTCACAAAGCAGGAGCATTCCCTGTCGCGATCACAGACAGGTAATGCAGGGGTTAACCAGTCCTCAGCACCTGAGAATCCTACGCCCTCCATCGTAATGTCAGATGACCTCCAGACCTTGTCTGACGCCCCCGAGGGGTCTGATATGGACAGTGTGTCATCTGAGGCAGAGGTAACAGACACATCAATGGATATGAACCCCCCGGCCGTTTGTGCGGTCAGGAACACCACTCCTACCACTCACAGGAGTAGGAACGGGAGACTCCAAACCGCAAGACACTCCCTTGGGGCTCCTGGTTATGTCCTAGCAACCAACGGGACAATCGTGCACAGAAAGGAGCTGGAATATTATGAGCAACATCTGCGTGATCAAACGGCTGGTAGGCGTTCCTCCATTCCTGTCTCCACCCAGTCCAGTCCCGGTATTGGTCAACACCACTCAGAGGGATACAGTGTACAGGGGGTATTCCTATCCCCTGGCGAATGCTTGCCTGGTCCGACTTCTGTACTTACCACGACGTTCGCATCTGTGCCACCAGTGGCTAAGGTCCGGAACACCCAGGCCAGCACACCTGAGGCGCTGCCACCAGACCGTGTAGTGGCTTCCAATGGAACTGTCATACGCCGTGAAGATCAGCATGTTTTTGAGGAAGCGCTACGTGCCAGAACTAGGTTGTCCCGCCACAGACGGTGACACTACTGCCATACGCAGTCCTTCGAGCACCCAGAGGTTGCTCCTAGCGGTGTGGATATGTCAGGGTTCTACCCTACTAGCCCGGACCATGGATGATTTATTTTGCTGTAATGTCCTGCTGCTTCCACTAGTGGCCACCCTCCCCCTCCCTTTGGAGTGCTCAGGATCAGATTACCAGGTCAGCTGAGTCTGATCACCTGAGTGAAGCCCTGCCTTTATTAACCTGCCCTGCCCTTTAGTCAGGGCCTTTGCATTGAAGTGCATGGACCGCTCTGCTTTGGCCCTGTACCGTGAGCTACCCGTGTCTTGTTCCTGAGCTACCTGCCTGTACCTGAGCTAACCGCCTGCCCTGCCAGTGGGCTTCCTGCCGTCAGCCCACCCAGTGGGCCTCCGTACCCGTCAGCCCTGCCAGTGGGCTTCCTGCCGTCAGCCCACCCAGTGGGCTTCCTGCCGTCAGCCCACCCAGTGGGCCTCCGTACCAGTCAGCCCACCCAGTGGGCCTCCGTACCCGTCAGCCCTGCCAGTGGGCTTCCTGCCGTCAGCTCACCCAGTGGGTCACTGTACCAGTCAGCCCTGCCAGTGGGCTTCCTGCCGTCAGCCCACCCAGTGGGCCTCCGTACCCGTCAGCCCACCCAGTGGGCCTCCGTACCCGTCAGCCCTGCCAGTGGGCTTCCTGCCGTCAGCCCACCCAGTGGGCCTCCGTACCAGTCAGCCCACCCAGTGGGCCTCCGTACCCATCAGCCCTGCCAGTGGGCTTCCTGCCGTCAGACCACCCAGTGGGCCTCCGTACCCGTCAGCCCACCCAGTGGGCCTCCATAACCGTCAGCCCTGCCAGGGGGCTTCCTGCTGTCAGCCCACCCAGTGGGCCTCCGTACCAGTCAGCCCTGCCAGTGGGCATCCTGCCTAGAGACTTACTGCCTTACTTGCTGGTCATATCACCTGTTACAATACAGTACCTTTCCTCGTATTCTGTTGTGCTGTGTGTTATTTCGCCTGTCCGTACCACATCACTTCCGTCATGCATCGTGGGGTGCAAACAGAACCCCTTGTATCCCCTGCTACTGGGCTCCTACCCGACCTGCTTACCAGGTCCTGACACTTCCCCAGTTCTGCCTAGATGGGAAAGATGGGAAGCACTTCTGTTTTCCCACACTTTTAATAAAAGTAAGTTACACACCAAAATTGTACAAAAATGTAATAACAATGTTTATATATATATATATTACGATTGTTAACAGCAATCTCAGGCATACCCATATTCCAGCATGTACTAGTTGGCTGGGCATGAAAGGAGTGTGATTGCTGCCAACAATCATATATAAATTAATATTTTAATATATTTTTTGTCCAATTTTTGTGTGTTAACCACACTTTTATTAAAAGTAAGTAACACACCACAATTGGACAAAAAATTTCAACAATATGATTTGGCATGTGATTGCTAACAGCAATCACACTCCTATCATAGACAGCCAGTACATGCTGAAACCTGGCTAGCTGCCCCCATTGTGTATTGATGCTGCCAGCAGTGTGGGGTTTGCACATCACTTATAGCCACCCTGTACCATGCCCCCCCACTTACACATCCATGCTATCACACACACTCATTCATTCACAGATTCATTCCCTCAATCACGCATACTCATTCAAACACTCTCCCCCACCCCCTTACCTGCACTGCGGCTCTCTCGATGCCGCTCACAGACTTTAGCAGGGGGCGTGGCCTCCCTCTGCGTTCTCTTGCACTGCACAGAGGAAGCAGGACTGGAACAGAGTCATGTGATGTCACGTACATTCACGTGACTCTGCTGGGTTCCGCTTCCTCTGTGCAGTACAAAAGACCCTCCCACAGGTAAGCAGCAGGGCTCTTGTGATCCCGGTTGCCCTGGCTGCCGATCTTACGCGGGCCGCACCTCGAGGTCACGCGGGCCGCATGTTAGACACCCCTGCTATATGAAAACGCTCCAACAGTTGGAGGAGGTGAGGCATCGTTGCTTTGGGATCAGATAGGAACAGTAAGATCATCGGCAAAGGCAGCAACTTTCAAGTTGGCCGACCCAAACGAGACACCCTGAAAATCTGCAGAAGCTTCCATAATACGTATTAGGGGCTCGATTGCTAGGTAAAAAAAGAGCGGGGACAGTGGACAACCTTGCCACGTACCCTTACCAAACCAATTGGAATTAATATTATTTACTGTTACTTGAGCCATGGGGGGTGATATAGAATAAATCTGGATTGTCCAGGTGGACGTGATTTTCGTCTACATAATCATTCCACTTTGCAATCAAAAATGCTCTGAATGCTTCGGAGTGATAGAGATAGGAGGGAAACCGCCAGTTACAAGAAGCATAAAGGGAGACGTTCGAACATCCAACCAAATGGGAGCATGGTCTAAAAACACAATTTGGCCCACCGTTGCATCTAACAGACGATGTAAGAGCAAGTCTGGAATAAATAGGTAGTCAATTCTGGAGAATGAGTCATGTGGGTGGGAATAAAAAGTATACTGTCAATTTGGTTAAGATATCTCCAACCATCCCTCAAAGAGAAGTGTTCCAACATAGGCAGGGAAGATAAGAACGCTGAACGTTCAGATCTCCCTGAAACATCTAAGGTAGAGTTTGCCACCGAATTAAAGTCACCCCCTAGGATAACATTAGGAGCAGACATTCCCAGTAGGAGCTCATAGATTTTATTCAAAAAAATGGTATGTCCAAAAGAGTGGGCATAGACATTAACCAACGTAAATGTTTCAGTATATATTTTAACAGTGAGGATAATGTACCTTCCATCTGGGTCCCTAGTCACAGACTCAACCACAAAAGGCAGCCTTTTGGAAAATAAAATGAACCCCCCCCTAGATTTTTTGACAAGGCATTATGAGCAGGGTCACACCAGTGTGTCTCCTGAAGATATAGAATGTCTGGATGTAAACGTTTGAGATGACTTAGAACCTTCTTTCTCTTAATCGAGGTATTCAAGCCTTCTACATTCCAGGACAATAGGCGCAAGTAGGATAACGAACTGTTACTACAACTAGATTGTGTCATGAGTACAAGTTGATTCAGGATGGGCCCTCAACAGATGCCTTGCGATACACAAGAAGCCAGCAACCAGCCTAAAACAATTGACCCAGGGGAGTCCCAGCGAGCCCCCCATGGTGACCAAAAACCAATGCACATACATAGTACATATTGTAATAGAAAATGACACTTTTCCCATTTAGTTTTTTGAACCAAAACATGGCGTTTTGTCTACACCAGACAACAAAACAGAACACATAAACACAAAAAGAGAACAATAGGAGATAAATCAGCAAGAGAACAAGCTTGGATGAAAACATAAAATTTGAGTCCAGAAATTAGATTTGTGTTGTGGAAAATCTTAAGCCTTGCGGGAAAAAGAAGAGCAAAATCTTTCTTATTGTACAGCTCAGAGCAGATCCCAAGGAATTGGCGCCTTTTGGCCGCTACCGCAGCCGAAAAGTCTTGAAAAAGAAGAGCTTATGGTTGTTATAATGAAAGGAAGAGGTCTTTCGGTACGCCTCCAGTATCTTCACCTTGTCGGTATAATTCGACACACGAAAGATCACAGCTCTGGCATGTACAGTGGAAGAGACTGGTTCTTGCCCCACATGATGGACTTGCTCAATTATCAGTTGGCCTTGAGGACAAACAACTCCCAAGGTCTTGGGGAGCCAACCCACAACCAAACCATGCAGCGCTGAGGTTTTGACCTCCTCCGGTAGCCCTATGAGTCGAAGGTTGTTACGACGACTGCGGTTTTCTAGATCATCCAATCGATCCTGAAGACTTGTAATCAAAGCTTACTGAGACCGAATTGTTGTGGTTACTGAGAGTCTTTCATCTTCAATATCGTAGACCCGTGACTCCAGAGCTGTGACTCTTTGACCCTGACAACTAGTTCCGCCAAAACCGAAGAGATAGCCGATGATAATTTATCCAATTTGGAATCCAGAAGCAGAGAGATTATGCTGATGAGATCATGAGCTGTTAAAGAATCTTTGGATGTAAGTTCCGAAGCAGGGCTGAGATCTGAAGCTTCTGATGGAGCAACGTTTTTTGTACTCGTGGTAGATGTATCTCTAGCCTTGCTTTGTCTGGTGGATGACTTGGTCGGAGGATCCATGAATTTATCCATGAGTAAGATAAAATGAACCCTCCCCAACCACTTAAAGGAGGGGACACCGAAGGAAAAATACTTGAAAAGTCAGGTGATTACACTGAATTGGATAAACAACGTCTCAGGTAAATATAGCAAGTTGGATAAACAACGCGGCAGGCAGTTACACCAAAGCAGATAAACATTGCCGCAGGCAATGTAGCAATTTGGATAAACAGCGCCCCAGGCAGATACAGCGAAGTGGAGAAATGATGCCCTAGGCAGGTATTGTATATTGGATGAACAGTGCCACAGGCAAATAGTGCAGATTGAATAAACCTCACCTCAGGCAAATATGGTAACGTGGATAACAATGCCTCACGCAATAAAGCAAAATGGATAACAATGCTTCGAGCAAATACTGCAGAATGGATGAACAATGCCATGGGTAGATACAGCAATTTAGATAACCGTGACTTGAATACAGAAGATTGGAAAAATAATGCCTAAGGCAGAAACTGTAGATTGGATAAACAATGGTTCAGGCAAATATAGCAAGTTGGGTAAGCAACACCTAAGGCAACTTTAGCAGCGTGGATAACAATGCCTCAAGCAGACACAACAGAGTGGATAACGATGCTTCAGGCAAATAATTCCACAGGTGAATATAGCAAATTGAAAAATTAAGGCGATTTCAACAAAGTAGAGAAACAATGTCATAGATATATAACAAAACTTCAGGTAAATATGTCAGATATTGACAAATAAGAATATAACAAAAAAAGAAAAACAGAATCCTGATCCCAGCCCCACCACCCAACCTAACTATATCCCACCCTTACCTCAGATACAACTAATGACAAAGTCCAGCAAAGTACAGGTGGCATAAAATCCTGTTGCCAAAAAAGTATGGAGAAATGAGTAATCTGTGGATGATAAAGCACGAATCCCAAACCCCCTGCCCAACCTAACTAATACCCTCCCACACCCTTTTATCTAACTAATGTCTGAAGTCAGACTGTACCATACAAAAAATAAATAAAACCAAAAACAAACAAAAAAGGAAGCCCGCCAAACACGCTGGTGGGCCTTACCTCAGTGCCCGTTAGAGTCGCTCAGGGCTGAAGTAGCGGCGAGGGTTACAGCATGTCTCGGTAGCAGCCTGATGCAGAAAGCTGATGAAGAGTATGCTGAGTGGAGATGATGCAATCGATGGCCTCACCCACACGGCACTTCACAAGCAGATCAGCCTTCGGTCACATTATGGCGCACGTGGTCACCACCATGTAGAACCAGCCATTAGGAGTCTTGCCAGCCTTGTAGTCTCCAACACTACACCCCAAAAAGGGAGAGCAGGATCAGGCACCAGATGGTTGACCTCCAACCAGGACCGCCACTTGTGTTTCTCATTCTCCTAGAGATATCGCCGACTGCACGGCAGCCCGACAAGGCCACTGTAGCAGAACAGCGGAACCAAGTGGTGTAGGTATCAAGCTTTGCCAGTCTATACCAGACCAGAGCAAGCAGGTAAGTGAGTCCCGGTGGATAGGTGATGCTGGTGTGTCAGTAGAAACATGGCGACGAAATAGGGCAATCCCCACAGCAGGTCGACCGCCTCAAAAGAGGCCTCAACTCCCGGGCCACAGCACAATGTGCGAAATTTGCAGCTCCGAAATAAAAAAAAAGTAAAAAAAATAACAGCCAGGTCTTGTAGTAGGTGGTTAGCTGTCAAGAAAATGGCAAGTAACATCTGGAAATTCACATCTAGATGATTATAGATGTAAGCTGAAGTTGAGGAGCATGATTAAAAAGCGGCCATCTCAAGGGCCTCCCGCAAGCACCTCCCGGAAGTCCTCTCTCCCGGTTTTATCAATAAACGCAGCAGCATCCTCAAGTGTCTGCATATCCGAAGCAATTGCTGTAATAGTAGGATCCAGATATTTAAACTTTTTAACAAACACTTGGATCATAGAGGCAGCACATTTATCATTAGAAATGTTAAAACCTAATCAGTACGCCTGCTCAAATCTCAATGAGAAAGCAAATGGATCCTCTGATATAGTAGGTTTCAGGTTTTCTAATATTTCAATGGTTGGATTGGCATTCCTTGTTGTAACTTTAATCAACTGCTGAAGTCTATCCTTAACTGTTCCATGAATGATTTCATCATCCTCCACTATGGGATAACTTATTGGAGCTATTAATCTTCTGCTCATATATGTAGGCAACCATATCTTAAACAACCTATTCTTTTGTTCATCAGACAAAATATGTTTATCTGTATTTGATTCGGATACATCGTTATTAACAAATGCATTCAAAATAGAGTTATATGGTAGTATTTCTTTAATTTCATTAATTCACTTTGTATCTGCAATTTTAATTTTGTTGCGTTATTTTCTTTCTTCTTAATTCCTGTTCTGAACTGACCTCTGGTTCATCCTCTACATTTTCTGGTATTATACTATGTCTTTGTTTTTCTTTCATGGTGATTACACAAGCTTGCTTTAAGTCTTTCTGCAACTTTGAAGTTAACACATTCTTAATTTCTAAACAATCTGACAAATCATATGTTATATGGTGGTATTTCTTTAATTAGTTTCATCAATTCACTTTGTATCTGTAATTTTATTTTTCCTGCTTAATTTTTAAGATTCTGTTCTGAACTGACCTCTGGCTCATCCTCTACATTTTCTGGTATTAGACTTTCCTTGTAATTACACAAGCTTGTTTCAAATTCTTCTGCAACTTTGAAATGAACAAATTCTTAATTTCCAAACAATAAGACAAATCAGAAATCTCTTCTGTTAATAACTCACATTTACGACATTCGTTTTCTATTGCACGCACATTGTGCATCTCATTTTTAACAATGTCATTACTTTGACTAATTTTATTAGTCAGATTCTCACCACCTGCAATTAATGTATTGAAAATCTTTATCATTTTCATAATATTTTCAAACTTTTGTTTATCCTTATTCACAGAAAATATCTTTTTGTCTATCTTATTATTTGCATCTTCACACTGATGCCATAAATCATGCCACAAAGTTGAGTCACTAGCAGTATAAGAAACAAACTTATATTCAAGTTTACTTGCAGAGGAAACTGTATCAATAAAATCCATACTTACTGTAGATCAGCTGCTTAACCTCAATCTGATAACAGCTCGGCACAGGGTTGCTTCCAGGAATGCTCTTTCCTTCTCACCACGTGGTCTGGTAGTATCGAATCACTCTCTCTTGTGATCACTGCTAGGTTATTTTCCTCTTCCCTTTGTTGGAAGAGGAAAATTCAAAAAGAAACGTGCAGTAAAGGCTTGCCATGGAAAACACTGACTGAAGACTGGCTGGCTCATCAATTTGTTAGACTATTCTTTGTCTTGAATATCTAAACTTTTACAGTGACCAAACAGCAATCATGACCGTAGCTTCTAAGTCTTCTTAAGCAGGTTTATTTAGTAACAAATGAATATACATACAGTACTGATTGATGAACAGATGGTGGTCACAGGTACTGTAGGCTCAGAATTCTCGGTGAGATGAAGGTGAAAGAGAGAAAGAAAGAGCGAGAGAGAAAGAGACCTCTTGGAGTCATAGATATTTATACCCTTTTACATTCAGTTAGGGTATATTTTACTAAATATAGACGATATTTGAATTTAAGGAATCTTATTGGCACAGTCAAAGGATACACCAGCATTCGACAGAAGACCCTCTAATAGCTACATTACGTTTTTAAGAACATATGTTCCTAGCACTCAAGTTGCATTCAAGCCTAAAGTGTGTTGAACAGAATAAAAGCATAACAATTATTTCTTACACAAGTGTAAATTGCTTGGACCAGAACCCTGGCCCCTGGTGTTGGAGACTTTTGGCACAGTCCCCTTGGCATTCCATGCTTAGTAAAAGACGCATCCAAAATAAAACATTGATTTGGAAAGATTGGGGCATGGACAATTATTTTTTCAAACTGCTTCCATGGTGTGTACCAATGCATCAACTTGTTCCGCTCCCCATACAAATGCAGATCTCTTGCCACATGCAAGGTGATCCCACATTTATTGGTTCATTCAGATTTGCTATGGTGTCCAAAACAGGCTGGTAGGTTTTTTTTTATGGTCTATGCCATACCATGCCTAGAAATTTTACTTGCTGCACAGGACCTTGTGTTTTGTTTTCAGTTATGGCCCACTCTTGACTTTCCATACATTAAATCAATGTTTGTAAGTCTCTCTCAACTACTTAACTTGTTTCATGTGTTACGTTGGGACCTGGATAACACGGATAATGTACCCACTATGCAGAGACATATTCACAGCACGGAGAGTACAGGCAGAAAGTCCAAGGCAGACGAACAATACAAGGCCAGAGGCAGACAATTGTGGTCAGTAGATTCCGAGGTTGGGGCAGGAATGGGAGCGAGGTCAAAACACAATCAAAGGTCTGGTACACAATGTAGGCGAACAGGAGAATTAACATAGAGCACCCAGAGTAACATACAGTGACTCTTTGAACGGGCACTGTGTGTAAATGGGAGTACGTTTAAATAAAGGACAAGGGCGGGAAAACGGACATTCAACCAATAGGAAAAGACGTGACGTAATCGCGACCGGCGCCATAGAATGGCGTCGGTGCGATATACAAAAGAGCACAACGTGTGCTAAACCCGCGAGCGTCGCGGACGTGTTGCAGCACCTTATAAATCTGCGAATGCTGCCGACATAATGGCTGAGAAGACCCTCATGTGTTCTGGTGTTTTGACAGACCGTTGTATGCATCTGTATATGAATACGTCTTGGGTATGGGCTCTTGTCTAAGGTGAATTTACCTTGAGTCTCCTACTCATCATCGCCTACATCATCATCACTAGTCGACACCCTCTTGCGTCTGGCAGTCTGTGATTTTATACAACTCTGCACCAATACATTAGTATCTTCCTTACTGGTACCACACTAGCTACTAGATCATTAAACAAATGTTTGCAAAGCTTCATTTGTGCCCCTCCACCGGTCCTCTCCTCTCTCTCCTAGTTTGTAACTACACATTTTGGACTGACTAGTCTTCTCTAAGGACTGTCTAGTTGTCTCCAAAGTACCCAGTTGCCCCAGTAGGGTACAAGTCCCGTATACTGTAGTCCAACTGAGGGCACTAAACATGGTAAATAAACTAACTCTGAAACCTAGTGGTTCCCCCCTAACAATTTATTTATCTTCTATGGAGTAAAATGACCCTTTCCAATCTTCCTTCACTGAACAATAGCCTGATGCAGATAAGGGTTGCCAGTTAACCACTTTTTTTTTCTTCTCATTAACCCTTTGTTCACTATTAGTGCGTGTTATTTAGGCTGGTCACATGATTTGTATATATATCTATATTTGTTGCTTTGGTCGCCTCCAAAGCATTTACAGACGGGACAGCCACCTCATGTTCTGTTATTTCCTCTGTCACTGTTATTGCTAATTGAGGAACTGTATGTTGCCCTCGGCCGCTTCTTCTGGCAGGCTGCTCCACGTATCAACCACTCCTCCTCAAATTTTCTTCACGTTACTCTACACTATCCAGCTTGGCCATGGGATAAGTCTTGTATGTTCTTATGTATTCTCTGTGCTGGTTTTTGTATGTGCAGGTTACATTTGTTGTGTATTTCTGGTAGTAGGTGCTTGGCCCCCGAACTCTCGCTGGTCCCCGAACACTCGCTGGCCCCTCTTTTATTCATTATTGGTGCTTGTTATTTAGGACAAGTGCCCAGGTCACGTGGTCTGTTTATGGATATTTGTCGCGTTTGGTCTTCAAGTACTTTCTGTTACACGTCTTCTTAACTAGTCGTCTAGTCAGGTACGGTTATTTCCTTTAGTTGCTAATTCAGATACTCATTGTTGGCCTCTACCGCTTCTGCTGGGATGCAGTTCCACGTATCAACCGTCCCGCTCAGATTTTTTCTTCACGTTACTCTACACAGTTACAGCTTTGCTGTGTGATAACTCATGTAGGTTGTTTATGTTTTCACTGTGCTGCGTGTTATTTAGGATAAGTGTCCAGGTCACGTGGTTTGTTGCTTTTGGTCTTCCAGTACTCTACCTTCTCTACCTAGTCGCCGCTTAAGCAGTTTCCGAGTGGACTGCCACCTTAGGTACTGCTATTTGCCTCTTGTTGCTAATTCATGGTTGGCTTCTGCTGGGAGGCGGTTCCACGCATCAACCGTCCCGCCCAAAATATTTTCCTCACGTTGCTTTACACGATTACAGCTTGGCTGTGTGATAAGTCGTGTAGGTTTTTTATGTTTTCACTGTGCTGCGTGTTATTTAGGATAAGTGTCCAGGTCACGTGATTATTGAGGTACTGTTTTATCTCACTGTCTGGTTTCCCATTCCTATAATTAGATTACCGGCAATTTGCACTGATGCCATTGGGGCCTACCAAAGCGGGGCATTATTTCTCAAGCAATGTCTATCTCCTATTAGGTTGGAATCCGGTTCTTTCTTTCCAGTTGCAGTTCTGGGAGCCTTGTTTTTTTGACTGGGAAACCTTCCCCAGGGAGCCGTTGTCAGTCATGTTTATCAGATATGTTAGGTTATTACGTACCAGGATTGGCCTTAACCCACTCGCATAATCGGGGCAGCCTCGGCGGCGTCTAAGAATAAATTCCAGCCCAGGTGATTAAAAGCTAGGAAGATGGAACTCCTCGTGTTTCCTTCTTTATATCTCACAACCAATCTCGGGAATGCGTAATGCCTTCACATCACTCGCTCTATAAGCTTGGTCATTCATATTGTCATGTTATGGTATGACTAACTTTGTGTCTTCTTCTTTTTGCCATCTATAGGCCTACCTGGTACGTCGGTCATGGCACACCTCAGACCGAATGGACCCTCTCTGGGTCTTTGGTTCCCCATTCCACTAATCCTATTCGTTTGCCCCTAACACAATGTTTTTTTCTCCCTTCTCATGTACACTGTACAATATATAAGAAAGCAAATTGAAGGGAAGATTTTGGTAAACAAATATAAAGCAATGAGGTGATAATAAACACTGTACATTATATAAAAAAGTGGACCGAATGGGAGATCCGTGCACTAGATATATTTTATCTCAACATATTACGTTATAAAATAACTAATTATATTTTAAGAAGGTTTGCACAATTTTTATTGAGACATGCGGCACTACTGTTTTTATTAGATAACTAGGTGGTCTAATTATGGATGGGATATTTGGATATTTTTTAATACTGCAAATATTAGACATGGTTTGTGGCTGTTTTTTTTCAATAATGATTGAACATATCGTGCCACCTAATTTATTTATTTTAGGTTGGTTCATATAATTCGTATAAGTTCATTATTGCTAGTATTAGGCAAAGAGGTGTCTTTAGTACTTATGGATGAGACAATGCTATTGATGTAAAAAAGAGGAGAGGGCGAATTTTATTTTATTTTTTATTTCTATTGAGACACGTTGCACTACTGTTATTATTAGAGAACGAGGTGGTCTATTTAATTTTTTTCCCCTCTCCTTTCCTGTCTATAAAGATAAAGCTAGGAGGTTCTTTTGTAGATATATCTCATCACGTTAAAATAATTATTCATATTTTAAGAAGGTTTATATAATCCTGTCATTTGTGTTATTGTTACCATTTGATAAAGATGTGATTTGATCAACTATGAATGGGATAGTTCTATTTTTAAAAATACTAGATACGGTTAGATGCCAGCTTTTTTTTTTTTTTTTTTTTTCGGGTGAGGGATTAGCAGCTCAATTACTCACCGTTCATCCTTTTTTTACTTTTTTTGGAGGATGGTGTTTTTTATCCGTGGGAGGGGTTTATTACCACAGACTTTAGAGGACGATAAGGATTTGGATTTTTAATGTAAAGATCGAGAGAACTCTTCTTTACCAAGAGTTATGTATTATGTTTGTTTTAAATGTATGTTTGTTAGTCGGGATGTGTGGAGAAGGGAACCCAAAAGCTCGGAGACCCCAGAATTATGGTTAAGATTATATCAATTAATACCAAGGGTTTGAACTAAGCGTTTGATTGTGTTTGATTATATTAGAAAAGAAAGGGCCCAGATTGTTTTTTACAAGAGACTCATTGGAAAAAATCAAATATGAGGTTTATCCTTGAGAGGTATACCCAGACGATATGTTCTTCGTTAGAGAGTAATAGAAAAGGAGTGGCAATGCTTATCAGCAATAAAGTAGACTCTAAAACCATTTACCAAGAGACAGATGAGGAAGCAAGGGTTCTGAAAGCGATAATTGAAATTCAAGGGGAAACTTATACTTTGATCAATGTATATGCACCTAATGGTTCTTCTAATAGTTTCTTTATGGGGTTACTTTAAAAAGTTAGTAGAATAAAACAAGGTAAACTATTATTCGCAGGAATAAAATGGATAGAAATATAAAAGCACAGGCGCTCCAATTTAAGGAAACTATAAGGAAATATGGTCTTTCGGACTTATGGCGAATATACCACCCAGAAGAAAGGGACTTGTTTCTCTAAAACATTTTTTTTCATATTCTAGAATTGATTTATTTCTGGGAGATGATGAAATGATACAAGATATTACCTGGTCAGATCATAACGCAGTAGTTCTTGATATTTTACCAGAAGACCCCAAAAAGAGAACAAACTGGCGATTAAATGAAAACATACTACCGTATTGGCCCGAATATAGGCTGCACTTTTTCCCCCCACCTTAAGTCTTTAAAGTGGGGGTGCAGCCTATATTCGGGGTCTAGCGCCCAACGCCCCGGACATGCAGTTCTGGGTGCCGGGCAGGCAGCAGGGTTAGGATACAGATCCCCCCCAGCGGTGCAGGGGACCTGCATCCTACTCTCTGATGTGCTCAGACAGCCTCCCCTGCCAGACGTTCACCGGCTGCAGTGATACGCACGTAAACAGCCTCAGCTGCCGGCACGTCTGCACGATGTGCCTTAACAATCTCCCTTGCCGGGAATTCCCGGACATGCAGACGTGCCGGCAGCGGAGGTTGTTTATGCGCATCGCCGCAGCCGGTGAACGTCCGCACGATGCATTTTACCTCTGCACCCAAGACTTACCAGAGCAGACTCCTGGGTGTCTTGCGGGGCTGGGGGGGGGACATCTACGCAATACGCATATGCAACTTCCAGTGCCGGCGCTTCCGCTGAGAGTTGTATACGCGTATTGCGTAAATGTCCCCCCCTGTCCCCCCCTGGCCCTGCAAGACACCCAGGAGTCTGGTTTGGTAAGTCGGGGGGGGGCAGAGTGGCAGCATATCTCGAGGGGGGGGACAGAGTGGCAGCATATCTATTACAAAACTTTTTCTTTAAAAAAGCACCAAACTTTTAGGGTGCGGCCTATATTCGGGTGCGGCCTATATCCGAGCCAATACGGTATTTAAGAAGGAAAATAGGGACTATATAATAGACATTACAAAGAAATGAGAGCAAGGAAGTCCCTTCCCCAATAATTTGGAGCGCATACAAATGCGTGATCATTTTATTAAACTGGGTACCATAATGGAGAAAACCAATGGAGACTCCCTTGCCGAGTTATATCCAAAATTCTATAGACTTTCACAGGAAAATAAATATTCTCCAACTGAATCTAAGACTAAAGATTTAAATGAGATACAAAATAAAATAAATGATTTATTATTGAGGAAAAGACTAAAAATTTACAATCCTTAAAAAATTTATTGGTATTATGAGAGCAATCAAGTGGATACATTTTTGTCTAATAAATTAAAAAGGTAAGAAACAAATCAGGAGAATTCATAGAATTAGATCTAATGGAGAACTATGTCTCACGCCAGAGAAAATTGGAGTCGCCTTTAATGATTATTATAAACTCGTATATAATTTAAAGATTAAAGACCAAGAACAACCCTAAGAATATTTCTTCAGTAGAAAGACCCCCAGATTATCAGAAGAACAATTGATGGCTATAAATAAACCTGTAGACCTAGAAGAAGGTAAAACGGCTATTAATGAAATGCAAACAAATAAGGCACCAGGGCCCAATGGCTTTGGCAATAAATTCTATAACATTTTTAAAGATCTGTTAGCTCATAAACTTACTAAGACTTTCAATGATGTAATCAGAATTCGCTCTTTTGCCCTGTTATGCTAAGGGCCAGTATAGTCCCTATATTAAAGCCCAACAAAGATCCAGAGATCCTATCTAACTACCGCCCAATCTTGCTCCTAAATGGGGATGTTAAAATCTGGGGTGTGGTTAGCCTAGTGAAGAAGATGGCCACTTCATTTGAGAGCTCCGCACCACCCACTCCTGGAAATCACCATACATACCTGCTAAATCCGATATGGGCAGGAAAAAAAGGTCACGCTGGGGACCAGCAGCAAGCCTTAAACGGTACCTCTGAGGGACTATTTTAACACCCCAGCCCTGCTACAGTCACAGATAGAGGAACCCAACATGGCGCCGTCCCCGGTGTGCTTCCAGGCCTCGGAAGAGACCCCGTCTTAACAGCACTTGGGTGGCTCCCCGGAGCCTTCTTCGCGAGACTGGTGCCGCATCTTTTCCTTGCTACCTACCAAGGACGACTTCAGTCTCCTTGTAACGTGAAACAGGCGGTTCGCGCCGGGGTCGCGGCCATGCAGGCAGATATTTTGCGCCTGGACGCAAGGGTCTCGACCGGTGAGACCAGGACATGTGAAGTAGACCATCAACTTATGATATTTAAACGGTCCTGTTCCTCCCAACTTGCCAACCTGTTTTATCACTTGGAAGATCTGGACAATCGAGGCCAGAGATCCAACATCAGACTAAGGGGCATGCCGGAAGGTGAATGCCCTGAGGACCTCAAACGCCCAGACAAATTGTTCTCCATGATCCTGGATTGGCCAGAGGATTCTGGCAGAAAACCCATCAAATTTGACTGGGTTCACAGAGCCCTGAGGTATGGAGGTGGCCCTGGGGACCTCCCCATAGATATTGTTTGTCTACATAGCTTCACCCTAAAGGAGGAGATCATGCAGAAGGCAAGGGCCCAAAGATTCTGGACTTTCGAGGGGCACAAGATCTCCCTCTTTCAGGATCTCTCCCACTACACACTTCAGGCCAGATGAGCGCTTCGCCCAGTCACAGTGATTCTACAGGAACACAAGATCACCTATAGATGGGGTCACCCTTTTGCTCTAACAGCGCACAAGGGTACCACTACAGCGAACTCCTGCGGGTGTGAGACCATTACTGCTGGCACCTAAGGATTGTCTCAACTGGGATCCGGAACCTGGGCCGCAACGCTCTAACAGGCCGCATGGAGACCAGCGTGCAAGATCCTACCGACGAGCTGCAGTGGTGGATGCCCGGGACCTGCCTCAGGAGGAGTGACAGATGCATACCGACACGTCTCTGCAGGACGACCCAGACGGCGGGCCGTGCGCTGCAGTACCCGCACCCTTTCCCCACGCTTTAGCTGTCTTCATGGGGACTGCACAGTTGGGACTTGCAGAGACTTGGACACTTCCCGCCATGTCGTGCACATGGCCCACGTGAGCCACTATTTTATTTTGTTTATTTTTTGTTTCTTAATGTTCTCATGATATGATTTTCGACGGGTTATTGCCCGCTACTCTCAGCGGTGTAATTTCTATGTAGGTTTCTGCTAAAAGCCAGGGTTACCCTACATGAGGTGCTTAATATACTAGGTGCTGGTTTACCCCACACCTCCTGCCATTGTAGATTACCCTGTCTGGGTGTTATTTATATGTCCCTATCTATGCGTTGATGGCTCGTGCTACGGTCAGTCTGCTTACCGTATGCAGGTATGGAGCCTGTATCGCTGATTCCACTACACCTCTACACACACAAACCTTTTTTTTTTTTCCCTACACACGATTACAGTCTTAAGCACTAATTATGCTTCATGAATGCCCCTGTAACATGTGTCTCGAGGGAGGTTTCAGATGTTTTTACTATGACTTCCTTTCTATGGGGTGCAGGTTATGTTTTTTTCCTGCGTATAGCGGCAGTACGTATGGGTTGTTCTTTCCCCTCAGGACAAGCTTCTGAAAGACCAATCAAAAAGTAAACTCCTCCCCTCTTACCCATAAAGGCCGGCAAACTGGAAGAGTCCTCAGTTCTTTCTTGTCCCTCGTAGGGTGAACAGCTTTGTGGATTCTTCTGATGGTGCGGCACACGGGTTGTTGCCGGGGAGGGTGAGTGTTTGGCTGCAGTTTAAACATCCCGTGTGGAAGTTCCGTGCTGCGCGCCTTGTAACTGGCTTACAGAGGCAGCGTTCACTCTATCCTTTTTGGTTAAGGAGCATGTGCAGCTGTGTGGAACGAACGCCCGTGTGGCTATCAGACAATGCGACTGTAGTAGCTTACCCCAACAGACAAGGAGGCACAAGGGCTTGGAAGCTTCAATGTCTTTGTTCGGAGATTTTTTGTTATGGGCCAAAAATCAGCTGACAGATCTATCGGCATGTCATATCAGGCAGACGATCCGAGCAGGGGAATATGTTTTCAGACAGAGTGGTCTCTGAGCCCAGTTATTTTTTGACAGGTTGGTTGTCAAGTTTGGGCGTACAGAAGTAGATCTCATGGCTACAAGGCAAAACAGAAACCCCTCTTTTTGCGGACTATCCTCATTTTCTAGACGGACTAACAGTGATCTGGCAATTCAAGCTAGCCTTTGTGTTTCCGCGGTAGCTCTGACCCGGCGTATCCAGAAGATCAAGAAGGACAAAGCCAGGGTGCCTGCAATATTTCCCGTTTGGCCAAACCGGGGCTGGTTCTCCGACCTGCTCCAGATGACGATTTGTTCTTGGGAACTTCCAGAATCTCCAGATCTACTGGGAAACCACAATGTCCATATACACTTCATCCAGATGTTTCGCTTAACGGCATGGATGCTGCAAGGCTAAATCTACAGGATTAAGGTAGTCACGGTGCTATGGCTGGCCAGAAATTTACCTCAGAACTTGGAGCAAGTATTTGGAATGGTGCCAGGATCAAGATTTCCTGACCTATCCTCCATCTATTTCAGTCATCTTGCAGTTTCTCGAGAGGGGGTTCAGTGCAGGTCTCCAGGTGGCTACCCTGAAGGGACAAGTGTCCGCCCTTGGCCACTTCTTGCTTTGGACTTGGCCTCGGATCCCTTTTTATTAGGCTTTTTTTGCAAGGCTATTACTCTACAAGGGCCTCTGTCCAGGTCGTCCGTTCCTTCCGGGGATTTATCTCTAGTTCTTCAAGCTTTATGTTCTGCGTCATTTGACCCTCTACATTTTTAAAACTCCTCTCCTTAAAAACTGCATTTTTGGTCGGCATCACGTCAGCTAGAAGAGGGGGTGAAATTCAGGAGTTCATTGTCTTTCATCAGGATAAAGTAGTTCTGCATCTCCGACCGTCTTTCCTCCCTAAAGTCTTGTCGCGGACTAACATTAACCAGCCTATAGTGTTACCCACCTTTTTTCCTAGTCCTTCTTCTCCAGAAGAGATCATGTGGCATTCTTTGGATGTTGAAAGAGCTCTTCAATGTCTATTTACAACGTACTGCTCGTTGCACCAGACCACCTGTTTCTTCAGTTTCATGAGAAAACCGCGGGTTAGGAGGTGTCCAAATCTACTCTGGCTAGATGGCTTGCTGATGCTATTCGTTTAGCCAATGTATCCTGTAAAGTGGATGTATCATCTCATATTAGGGCGCACTCTACTAGAGCTATGTCTGTTTCCTGGGCAGCTAAGGCCTTAGCTTCCCCAGAAGAAATTTTCAAAACGGCAACCTGGTCTTCATGGAATACTTATGTTAGCCATTATAGGCTAGACCTTTCTGCAGCTTTGGAAGCTGCCTTGGGCCGTCATGTTCTTCTAGCGGTCAATGCCTCTATCCCACCCATCTAAGGGATCTTTCTATATCCCATACGTACTGCCACTATACGCAGGAATAAAACATTTCTTACTGTAAATTTTCTTTTTCCTAGTATAGTGGCAGTACGTAGTTCCCTCCCTTATATGTTGGAGTGAGTAGTATTTCTTGCTATTACTGAGGACTCTACCAGTTTGCCGGCCTTTATGGGTAAGAGGGGAGGAGTTTACTTTTTGATTGGTCTTTCAGAAGCTTGTCCTGAGGGGAAAGAGCAACCCATACGTACTGCCACTATACTAGGAAAAAGAAAGTTTACGGTAAGAAATTGTTTTCTGTGCCTAGTAACCTCTCCGTGAGCGACATGCAGTCGCATCTCTCTATATCTCATGAAGCTGTTTCTATCTATGGTAATGTTTGGTCCGGGTGCACATCACACCCATCACTATGACACATGTATATACAAGGGGCTGGGGGGAAGGGAGTTCTGTTTTGCGGGGGATTCTTACGGCTCTTTGCGTGGTACTTGATTTGTCCTGTGCAGCGACTTCTGTGAGATTGGATTCCTATTTGATATACATGACATATTTGATTGTCTATTTGTCTGGCCTGCCTCTTGATATTTTTGATCGAATTATATTGCCCGTTTTCTACTACTTTTTATTGGTGGTGTTTCTCTGGTGGTTGCTTGGCGGGGCGGGTGACATTGCTTTATTCTAGAAACAGGCTGCTACTTTGTTGCCACCACACAACAATCTTCTTTGGCTGCTATACTCACTACCCCACGGGGCTCAGGTGTCACTACACTCTCTTACTGGAGGTCCTGTTTCTTTCTTTGGGGGTATGGGCTCTCAACCGACTTCGTTTCCCTTTCCACCCATTCTAGACAGTACCTTCCCTCCCCCACTCTCTCTCCCATCTCCCTCCAACTCATTGCCCTGGGATATCGGGTTCATTGCCCCTTCTGATGGCTTACCACTCAGCCCCGTTGACATTTTATTCCACGAATGCTAAGGGCCTCAATATCCCCGAAAAGCGATCAAGGACTCTTAGGGAATTTCAATTACATAAGGCATCTGTGGTATTACTACAGGAAACACACTTTAAAGAAGGTCAGACCCCCAGCTTCAAGGATTCACACTTTCCCATAGGATACTTCAGCAATAACCCAGAGGCTAAAACTAAGAGGACGGCTATTTTGATTGCCAAATCGGTACCGTTTGTGATTAAGGAGACTCTACTCGACAAATTGGGTAGATATACCTTTATAAAGGCCTCATTGCAGAGGTCATGTACACTTTCGCAAGCATCTATCTCCCCAATAGGTGCCAACATGCCGCCTTACACTATTACTGCGTCTCTCTCTGATTTCCGTGAGGGTTTGCTGGTCTCGGGTGGAGATGTGAGCGCCCCACTGTGCCACGGTGTGGACACCTCCACCAGGACCTGTTGTACCCTGGATAGTCAGTTACGCTCTATGCGCAAATCCTTAGTGGGGTTACACTTGGTTGACTGCTTGCGGTCTCTACAGCCCACAGATCGCGCCTTCACGTTCTACTTCCCGCCACATAACATTCTTGAGGAATTCCGCTCTTATGGTGAGCTTTCGAACCTCAAGATAAACTACTTCAAATCGGAGAAAACATCTCCATACCTCCACAACAGATCCCAGCGCTTACTTCCAGCTTCCATTTCCAGTGGTGCACAGGGAAGATGAAGTATTTGGGGGTAAGGCTGACGACTGATATTGACCAACTATATCGGGAAAATTTTGCCTCCTTGCTTTCGACACTGTCGGCAGACCTTCAGAGGTGGTTGGTTGCCCTTATATCTCTCCTGGATTGGCGGGGTAAATCTCGTAAAAATGAATTCACTTCAACGGGTATTATACCTATTTCAAACGCTCCCGATTTGAGTCTCCCGCAAATTGTTTACTTCCTTTCTATCTGCTGTGACTAGATTTATTTGGGGCAATAAGAGCCCTAGACAGAAGTTCTCTCAGCTTACCGGGCCCAAGTCCACGGGCAGACTGGCTTTACCAGACTTCTACAAATATTATCAAGCCGCACACTTGTTGCGGGATATTGAGTGGAACATGTTAGGTCCAAATTCAAAACCTTGGGTCGCATTGGAGCTGGGTGACTTGAGGGGCAGTGTGTTACATGCCGTATGGGGCCCGAGGGTGGGGATTGGGGTGGAGTCCCATCTCTTCCTCTCGGCCACTTTGACAGTGTGGAGCGCCACGGGGCTGAGCGCCCTACTTGTCGTTGCCGGCCCGGGCCCTGCTGAGAGATGGAGGGGTTGCGCCAATTGAGGCTGTGCCTGGTTGGAGCGTTTGACATACCACCAAGTTACACATTACATTTCCACACTCCCAAACCAACACTGTTTAAAAACTGGTGCATTGGAGCGCGCCCGCCGGAGAGGGCCATATCCTTGCTTTATTCTTTAATCCTCCCTTCTTTCCTTCTATATCCCTCCTTACCTCCCCCCTCCAGTGAAAGTCGCAATAAACCAGTAGCGTACCTAGTCCGCACCGGGTGCCGCTCATCAGGGGGGTGCCAACTTGCCGGCACCCGGCACCCCTCCAGAGACGGACAGTAATGTCGGCCTCTGGAGGAGCAGGCTCACAAGGGAGCGGTATCGGAGGTCTTTAACAGACCACTGGCTCCCTTGAGTGATTTTAAGCCGGTTCAAGGATCTCCCTTGAACCCGGCTTAAAATCACTCAACGGAGACCTCCGATACCGCTCCCTTGCGATCCGCGCGGCAACAGCTGTTGTGCGCCGGGGTTTGTTGTCAGATCCGGGCGCACAACACTGAAGCTGCGCCCACCGCTGTCCATGCCCTCTGAACCCCGTGCCCTCGGAAGAAGACAGAAGAACTGAAGAAGAAGAGGAGCGAAGAGCAGGAAAAGGAGCTGTAAGGAGAAAAGAGGAAAGGTAGGAAAGCATACAGTGAGAGTGGATTGGTGTATGTGTGTGGATTGGTGTATGTGTGTGGATTGGTGTATGTGTGTGGATTGGTGTATGTGTGTGGATTGGTGTATGTGTGTGGATTGGTATATGTGTGTGGATTGGTATGTGTGTGTGGATTGGTATGTGTGGATTGGTAAATGTGGATTGGTAAGTGCGGATTGGTAAATGTGAGAGTGATGGGTGTTATGCTGTACCATTTCATATGCTGGTACATATGCTGTATTAATTAAACAATGGAGTTCCTGCCTGTTTGGCAGCCAGGCTGGAGCCATCTCTGACTACCTTGGGGCCTTGTATGACAGGTCATTCTGTCACATATCTCCCCTTTTAAAAAGACTGAACTGGGGCCAGACCCCAACCGGGTCTGCATCCAGTTCAGTCGGACAGCACAGCTCCGTCGCTCCTGGAGTTGTGGATGCAGGGGGCTGGCAAAAGGCACCTGTCCCACTAACCAGTCCTGGGGTGCACTTAGAGCCTAGGGAGTTCGGGTCCTAGACGAGGACAACAGTCCCACTCGCCAGGGCAGAGAGACAGGGTCCATAATCTGTAGGTAGCAGGCTTGCTTTCAGTCCTCTCCAGGGGCCCCAGTGATGGACAGTTTCGTCACACACTCCATCACATATCTCCTTTTTCTGGGGGAGACTGGCGTCTGATAAGACCCCACACTGTTTGACTCTGAAGTCAGTCTGTATATCTGGACCACCACTGCCAGCCACAAATTGGTACTCCCCAAAACAATTAAATAAAAGAGCAGTACTCACCCGCCTGCCCTCTGCCTCTCCCGAAAAATATAACTGCCGCTGGAGAGAATTGACAATTGCACCTTCTCTCTGGAGTCTTCTCAGCCGCTGGGGAGATGACAGGGTGGCAGGGGCCACTTCAATCAAGGGTTGGGGATCCGAGTCAGCTGCCCAGCAATTCTGGGGACCACAGTTGGCAACCACAGTCTCATCCACCTGTATGGGATACGTGTCCCCCAGTGCTGGTTTTGTACCATCGTCTAGTGGAGGGACGTCTGATGAGGGAGGGCAGAGGCCAGCTGCACTCTGACCTGGAGAAAGCTCTTCTATAGGGTTTGCGGGCACCTCCAGTGCTGGTAGAGAGGGGCCGTCCTGCCTCTCTCCTGTTGCCAGTATTTCAGCTGCGGTGGTCTGAGTGGGCATTGCGGGAGAGTCATTGTCAGACTCCGGAACAGGGGGAGGGGTGGCCAGAGACCAGCATCACTCTGCCCTGTTGCCAGCGCTTCTGCTGGGGAGTGTGGATCTGGGCCAACTGCCCAACATTCCGGGGACCCAGGTGTGGAGACCGCAGTCCCATCAACTACCACAGTCTCTGGGGCTGCCTGACTGGACCCTACAAGGTTGCTGTGGTCAGGCTAGGGAAACAGGGAAAGGAGTAGGCAGAGGTCAGCGGTACTCTTCCCCGATGGCAGCTCTTCTGCTGGGTGGGTGCTTGTGGAGACCGCAGTGCCATCTACTACACCCAAAAAACTTTCTTCCTTTCTCTGGGAAGGGAAGTCAATTGCAAGCCCTCCTGGACCAACATCCTCAGATGTAAAATCAATTAAATCCACAATCTCTGGATCTGGTTGTGGTGTACAGTCACATAATTCCGCTATCGGATCTGGGTTAGCTGTCCAGTATCCCTGTGACTCAGTCCCATCCACCCCTTCTGGGTCAACATCCTCAGGTGACCACGCAGTAAAATCAATGAAATCCATGGTCACTGGGGCATACTGTTGCACATGGTCAAATAACTCTTGATATGCCTGTTGCAGTTCCCATTCTTGTGTGACCAAATAATCCAGGTCAGCCCACAGTTTAGGCACGTATGGGATATCCTCCTCCCTTCGCTCCTGGATGTCTTCCTCCCGACACTCCGATGCACTACCGAAGGCGGGATCCTTTACTATAATTTCCAATAATAATAGCCCTCTGTGGGACCTTTATCCTCCAGCCCCAGGCACAGCTGTGCTGCGTACCATCGCAGAGCCCGATATCCATCGTCCAACCTCAGCTCTGTCTGGACCAGCACCTCCAGTTCAGCCACCCATTCCTCTTTGGGCTGCTTCCCCAAGAACGGCATCCGCAACTTCCGCTGGAGCCAAAACCTTTCCCTCAAGAGCTTCAGACGGGTACAATTCCTCTTGATCAGCTTTGCGTAGCTGACTTCCATTCTCTTTCCTGGAGATAGATCCCGGTGCAAAGGAAGTGTCCCTCTAGGGGCAATCCCGCCGCTTGCCACCAATGTAACGAGTTCACCAAGAGAGCTGTAGTAACTCCCAGAGATCACCCACATGTATCCTCCTGTTGTCCCCGGAATCACTTCCAGCACCAGTCAGCATGCGCACCTTGGAACCCTGCTATGTGTACCCAATAAGTAGACACAACTACCTTGAACTGAGTACAGCAGGAATGAACAGTTTATTGTAGTAAAACATAGACTGATATAGCCACAGAACTTCATTAACATAAATTAACAGATACATGTATTCAACCCAACCTTTAATCCCCAATCAGCAATCCTATTGATGGGATTAATTAAACAATGGAGTTCCTGCTTGTTTGCCAGCCAGGCTGGAGCCATCTCTGACTACCTTGGGGCCTTGTATGACAGGTCATTCTGTCACAGGGAACATCTTTGATGCTGTTATGGCCCTATACACCTGTCCAGCAGTAGGCCTGGGATTACATGCGGATGGTTCCCGATTACTAATGGTACACGACAGGGGTGTCCATTATCACCCCTGCTGTATGTTTTAACAATTGAGCCCCTCGCTACCGATCTCTATCTGAGAAAATCAGGATATACATGGCTTCAGAATTAATACATTAGAAAGCAAGATTAGTATATATTTAGACGATATTCTTATTTTATTAGAACAACCTAAGTCATCATTACCGGAATTAATGCGAGTAATAGAAGTTAATTCCAAATATTCAAACTATAAACTCAATGTTAATAAAACTGTCCTTTTGGCAAGTAATCTGAGCCATGAAGATTCAAGATACATAAAAGTTTGATTTTATTTGGGCTAAGGACAGATAGATATAGATTACTTAAGGACAGTAGAGGTGAATTTCCTACTGTTGTTAAAGTCTACAAATAAAACTTTAAGAGACTGGAAAAGAAAAATTTCCTGGATCGGTAGAATAAATATTAGATCATATATTTTACCTAAGTGGACTTACTTATTCCAAATGTTACCTATACAAGTTCCTATGATATGGCTACGCATGATCCAGACAGCTTTTAATATGTTTATTTGACAAATTAAGAAACCAAGAATAAGTCTAACACTTTTAACCAGGAAAACTAGAGAAGGGAGTCTCGGAGCACCAAATATAATGGAGTACCATGATGCATGTATGTTATCACATGTAATGGCATCCCGGACAAAGGAAGCTATAGAAGAAACATGGTATCACATAGAAGGGAAAATCACTGGATGTGCAAATTTGGCATCCTTCCCATGGAGCAGGGGGTAGGGATTGGGCTAGTGAGGAAGGATCTCTGGTTCTAAAACGCATTCTGGACATATGGGATAAGGTTAGAAAAAAGTTAGGCCTATATAATAGGTTAGGTGACTTTCTCCCTTTAGATGTAATTCCAGTCAATATAGAAAATTTAAATTGAAATGCCTGGAAACAGGCGGGTATTCAAATTATACAAGATCTTTGCCTTGATAAGGAACTTAAAGCTTTTTCCCAGTTGCAGAAAGTTGAGGAATTCTTACTCCCTCCTAAAGAGATATTCTCTTATTAAAGAATTAAATGGTTTATATCTAAATTTCAACTATTGAATAAAGGGGAGGATACTACTAATACTAAGGGTATGATTGCTAGATGTTTAACCTTTATTAGAATCAATCAAAACCATACGCCTTTGCAGGCAATTAAGACATGGGAAAAGGACTTAAACAGGAGTATCTCTTGGGAAACCTAGACAGTAGAGGACTGCATTGGGATGCGGGTCCCGCGGACTGTCTACCAAACTATCGATAGCTAAGTATTGGAAAAGTAAAAAAAGGCCCCAGTGGGAAGAGATAAGATTATGCACATTATATCATTGTAAAATGGAACTGGGTATAACAAAATCAATTGGATATAGTATAACTAACCTAACAAAATGGGAGAAGATTATACAGATTCTGGAAATTGAGGTTTAAAAGGTATAATGGTTGCCCATCTCCACTTGCATCCCGCATTATCCGTCTGTTTGATTCCGTTTCTGTTTAATTTAAGTACCGTATTTGCTCGATTATAAGACGACCTTGATTATAAGACGACCCCCCAAAATCAAAATATTAATTTAGGGAAAAAAACTAAAAGCCTGAATATAAGACTACCCTATAGGAAAAACGTTTTACTAGTAAATATTAATTAATGTAAACTATTTTTTCATATTTAATAAAAGCTATGATTGAGAAAATATATATTTTTTATTTCCTTTTATTTGCCAACCTGCCCCCCAGTTATGAACATCTGCCCCCAGGCTTGCTACTCTGCCTCCAGAAATGTCTTCTACCCTCCTATATGCCACTGTGCCCCATGATATGCCTTTTAACCCCCTATATGCCCCTCTGCCCCATGATATGCCTTATACCCCTATATGCCACTCTGGCATATAGGGGGTTAAAAGGCACATCATGGGGATGAGTGGCATATAGGGGGTTAAAATGCATATCATGGATATATATATATATATATATATATATATATATATATATATCTGCTAACAACAATCACACTCCTATCAAGCCAAGGCAGCCAGTACATGCTAGAACCTGGGGATGATAGTAGTGTGATTACAGCCTCCCTATGCCATGCTACCACCCCCCCCCCTTACACATCCATGCTATCACACACACACACACACACTCATTCACAAACATTTAAATACTCATTCATTCCATTAATCACACATACTTCACACATTAATCACAAAAACCCTCCCCCACCCCCTTACCTGAACTGCAGATCCCCCACTCGCAGACTTCTGCTGGGGCCCGGCTGTGTGAGCAACTTCTCTGGCCCCGCCCCCAGAGGAAGGAAGGGGGAGGCAGAGTTATGTGAGGACTGTGCTAGCTTCCTGTTCTCCTGCGATGCTGCTCACGACCAAAGCCCGGTAAGCAGCATGGCCCCAGCAGAATGAGGTCTGATTAGAAGACGCATTTGCTCTGGAAAAAACCTCGTCTTATAATCGAGCAAATATGGTATGTTGAATTCTTTTCCTTTTTTTGTATTTTTTTTTACATGTAAAAAATTGGCAAAATTAATACAAATTTTGATATGAAAAAAAAAACTTTGTTGATCTTCACACATAGGACTAAATATATAAATGAATGATGTCAAGTAATAATAATGTCTAATATAGATCAATGAATTATATTTAGTCTGTGTAATATGTGAATAATTCTATTTTTGTAGCACTAGAGTCTATATTTTTTCATGTATCACAAATGGAAATGGTTATTGACCTGACCTGTTTGAATATTTTAGTTTAGTGGGTAAGAAATGTATTAATATGTTGTTTCTACAGGTCAAAGAGAAAAATATCTACACAAATGTTTGTAGTATAATGCTATTCATACCAGTACCATTTCCATAGGTTTGTCCAAATGAGAAAAAAAACATTGTTTTGCATATTCTAACTGTTTGTAAATATTTGTTTCCAACAGTTTTTCTCTGTCCTGGGTTACTTAAAGGAGTTTACCAGAGTGAACATTTATTTGAGTCTGATCATCAGTCTGGAGCTTGGTGCAAGGATCCGCTGCAGGCATCTGATAAAATATACTATATGCCTTGGACACCTTATAGAACCGATACCTTAACAGAGTATTCTTCAAAAGATGACTTCATTGCTGGACGACCAACTACGACATATAAACTTCCTCACAGAGTAGATGGCACAGGATTTGTTGTTTATGATGGTGCTCTATTTTTTAACAAAGAAAGAACAAGGAACATTGTAAAATTTGACCTTAGGACAAGAATAAAAAGTGGAGAGGCTATTATTGCTAATGCCAATTACCATGATACATCTCCTTATAGATGGGGTGGTAAATCTGACATCGATCTTGCAGTTGATGAGAATGGATTGTGGGTAATCTATGCAACTGAGCAAAATAATGGTAAAATTGTTGTCAGTCAGCTGAACCCTTACACTTTGAGAATTGAAGGAACCTGGGACACAGCGTATGATAAGAGATCAGCATCTAATGCATTCATGATTTGTGGAATACTGTATGTTGTAAAATCTGTTTACGAAGATGATGACAATGAAGCAACAGGAAACAAGATTGACTATGTTTATCACACTGACCAAAACAGAGATGGTTATGTTGATATACCTTTTCCAAATTCATATCAATATATTGCAGCAGTGGATTATAATCCTCGGGATAATTTGCTGTATGTTTGGAATAACTATCATGTGGTAAAGTATTCTTTGGATTTTGGAACACTGGACGGTAAATCTGGTATGTAATTTTGGCTATATTTTTCAATTTATCGTATTTGCCCGAATATAGGCCGTACTTTTTTAAAAGTGGGGGTGCGGCTTATAATCGGGGTTTAGCTCAGGAATTCGCAATTCATATCGCCCGACGCCCGGGACATGCAGTTCCGGGCGCCGGGCAGGCAGCAGGGTTAGGATAGTGATCCCCCCCCCAGAACTGCAGGGGACCTGGATCCTACTCTCCGGCAGCTGTGGATGTTTACGTGATGCGCTGAGACAGTCTCCCCTGTCACCACTTTCCACGGGGGGAGTGTTGGCAAGAGAGATTGTTAAAGCACATCACGCAGACGTGCCGGCACCGGAAGTTGTCTATGCGTATTGTGCAAATGTCCCCTGCCGGCCCCGCTAGACACCAGGGAGTCTGCATTGGTAAGTCTAGGGGGGGGCATATCTAGGGAGCAGAGTGGCAGCATATCTCGGGGGGGGCAGAGTGGCAGCATATCTCGAGGGGCAGAGTGGCAGCATATCTTGGGTATATCTTTAAGTAAGGTGCATTAAAATGGCTATTGGTTTTCTGTTTTTATGTAATATATGTTGACTAACTGCATAATAGATATCAAAAATGTTAAAATACAGTGTCTTAGAATACTGTTTTACTATTCCACTAAGTTGTTTTTTTTCTAAGAATCTAAATTTGTCTTAAAAAAAAAAAAAGCACCTTACTTTTAGGGTGCAGCCTATAATTCGGTGCGACCTATAATCGAGCCAATACGGTATCTCTTCAAATTACTGTTTTGAAGCAATCACAGATATTTGCAGGATTCTTGGCTTCTATTTATGGCCATGTGTACAAAAGACAGGAAAAGGGAATGTGCAGTGTATAGAAGAGGATCACCTGGTTACCTCCACAACCAGGATCATGTTATATTTTTGTAGGTGAATAGTGAAATAGGCAAATAACTGGTTACTAGGAAACTTTCCAAAACATGGCCCATTAAAAAGGCATTTTATGGTCTCATCATTCTAATCTACAGCCACAGTGGAAATAAAATAACTATCATTGTTAACATTTTTTAGCCTTATACTGTAGAAATACAAAAAAATATTACTACTGGAAATTTGATGTTTTCCAATCAACACTTTTTGTGGTCCGATATCAATTATTCAATACACATAAATACTATGTGAGTCTCTATTCGTCCTACTTCTCAATGAGGGACTACCCCTCCACCAAAACAGTAATAAATGGACATAGGAACCTTCCCCAAGATTAAAACTTAACATTTATCCAATATCTAAACTAACTCCAAACTTAATAATAATAATAAAAAAAAAATATCTGCAATCACCTAATACCTCCTTCTCTTCCATGTGGTGGGAAACCGAAGACTCCCAATCAAAAAAATCAATGAGATTTGTTTGGCATGATCTTCCTGAGGTAAACCCATGTAGTTTTTGATCTTGAAACCCATGTGACCCATGTTCAACAATCCTATCCTTTAACATAGTTTCCATTAATTTCCCCACTACAGATGTAAGACTTACTGGCTTGTAGTTGCCCGACTCCTCCCTACTGCCTTTTTGTGAATGGGCACAACATTCGTTAATTTCCAATCCCCTGGGACGACTCCCGTTACCAATGATTCGTTAAATAAATCCATTAACGGTTTTGCTAGTACACCACAAAACTCTTTTAATAACTTGCGGTGTATCCCATCAGGCCCCATCAATTTATTTGTCTTTACCTTAGACAACTGAAGTAGAACCTCCACCTTGATAAACCCACTGTCACGGCTAGCTTTCGGATAACCGTACACATAGGGTGTGGGTGTGCAAGGGTTAACAATACCAGCCCTGTGGTCACTCTTAACCCTTAAACGCACCACAAAAATCCACACGAGCCTGGTAATAGGCTACCACCACCAAGCTTATGGAGGCTTCGGTAACGCCCGGTGCTACACTGTACCGATCAAAAATTTATAAGACCCAATTAAGTAACGTGGTTTATTTCGATTTTCTCGTTAGGTAGAGTTCGGTTAGCGCAAAACCCTTGCGTTAGCCTAACATAGGCTCTACATGACTGTCACATGTATCAAATGACTCTTTTTCCTAACTGAGGTCCCTTTCCCTCATTTTCATTTGTAAAAACTGAACAGAAATATTCAGGCAGTCAGCTAGAACTTTATCCTCTTCTACATACCTTCCTTCTTTTATTTTTAATCTAACATATCCTTATTTTACTTTCCTTTACTGATTTACATATCTAAAAAAAATTATCTTCCTTTTTTACTGACAGGGCAATTCTCTCTTCTGAGTGCATTTGGCAGCTCTTATAACTTGCTTTGCTTATTTTTGCCTAATCTTATATAACTGTCTATCTTCCTCACTTTGGGTATTTTTGTATTTACTAAAGGCTAACTTCTTGTTTTTTTACGATTTTGGCCACTTCTGCAGAGTTTTCTTTAATTGTTTACTCTTACTGACCAGCCTAATACAATTTTCAATAATTATCTTCAATAATTCAACTTTTAAATAATCCCATTTCTCCTGGACTCCATTTAAATGGCCTTATTCTGACTCGTTTAAGAAAAGTTCTAAAATCTAAAACTTTTGTTTTTGTGTGGTGTGACACTCAGTCACTGTTAGTATATTAAACCTCACAGACTGATGATTCTAGATTCCAAACTTTCACCTACAGAAATATCCGTTAACAAATCTCCATTTGTGAACACTAAATCCAATATGGCCTCCTTACGAGTTGGCTCCTCAACAACTTGATTTAAAGAAAATCCCAGTAGGGGCACAACCAGCTACTTTTTCCAGTTCACATCAGAGAGATTATAGTCACCCATGATTATAACCTCCCCAGAGGTTTGTAGGTTCAACTCCTTGACTTCATTATATATTTTGAAGGTCCAACCACAGTAAGCATCTGTTGCAGAGAGAGTTTGTTTGACCCCGTACAACATAGAGTTACATCTGTAAGAGTTATTCAGTTTCCATTAAAATATGCATTTTGCATTGCAAGCTAAACCCTTTCCCATACTGACCCTTCATAGTTTATAGATATGCGAGGAAGCTGAAACCACCACTCCCCTGCTGACTCTCCCGCTGATTCTCCTTCTGGTGATAAAACCCCAAGACTTTCATAGTTAGTGCTTTCTAAATGTTCTCTGCTCAGAATTATTAATTGTCAGCAATCGGCTAATTGGTGCCATAATGTGGTCTTGAACTGGTAAATGCTAGAACGCTAATCACTCACCCCAAAACATTCACCACCATTTTTTTTATTTTAAGCTTCATGGCTTGTCAGGAACACCCTTAACTATACTCCACTGTATAAATTTTAAAAAATTTAGGTAAAAGGCTAGCCATGTCTAACAGGAACTAAACTGTAAAAACAAGGTAATGTGATGACCACATGTCCCGGATTGCCTGAGACAGTCCCAAAAGTCTGAGTGAGGGAGGTCTCAACTGACTGTGTTTGTAATGTCTGATAATAGAGGAGTTAATTCTCTGAATCTGTTCATGCCTGGTAATAGAGGGGTTAACACTCTGAATCTACTCATGTCTGCAATGATTGTACGTATATTATTAAATCAGATAATTAATATATAATAGTATATGTGAATCAGTGTGTATGTGACACACACACACATATATTTCATATATATATATATATATATATATTCATTTATGTGTATGTGACTGTGTGTGTATATGTGAATCAGTGTATGCAAGATATACAGTATGTAATATAATGTATTTTATGTGTATGTGTGTATTATATATATAAAATACATTATATTACATACTGTATATATATATATATATATTGTGACACAATACCGCTTAACTTGGTACTTTGTCCAGGAATCTTTACTCACACAGTCTTCCAGGTTGCAGAGACAGATCAGACATGAGGAGGGTTAAATAAAAGGCTGTTAAAAGGGCCTGTTTTTATTTTTTCACGACAGGCATAACATAAAAAAGAAAAAAAAAAACAAAAGCCTTGCTCTTATGAGCACTAACTAAACAAGGTTCTCCAACCTAACTGCGGTTGGACGGCTTATCCGTTACCAACAAAACAAAATAGCAGCATTCAGTAACTTAGCTCCTCTCTCCCCTCGCCCTTCCCTTAGTGGAAACAGGTGAGTTTTGCTGAATCCTGTGATACTGTGAGTATCCGTGAATCTCCGGCCTGGATTAGTGATGTCCGGATCATGAATGAATTGTTCTTTTGATCTGATTGTTTTCAGTGATCCGGATGAATCGGTTCAGTAGACTGAACAATTCATTTGTAACAGTTCAGTCTGTGAATCATGGAGTTATAACTAGACTTGGGCAACAGGGGGGAGTCTTCGTGTTTGTCTTTGGGAAAAAAAAAATCTTCGTGTAACGCGAATATTCGCCCCCGTTCCTGTCTTCTGTTAAGGCGAATATTCGTGGACATTCTTCGTGCTCGTTTTATCTTCGTTATTCTCCCGGTTTCCTAGCAGGGGTTAATCTGGGGTTAAGAAACACATTGGAGGAGCAGCAGCAGCAGCAGCTTTGGCGCCGGCAGGGGTCTGGCATCAACGAAGTGCAGAACTGCAGATGCACTTCATTCGTTGATGTCAGGCGAACCCCCTGCTGACAATGAATACAGTCGCATACACGGACCTTTAAATCATGGTGGAATGCGAACTGTACACATTGCCTTAAACTCAAATCCCCCTTCCTCCCAGGCCAAGGTGCTCAGAGCAGCGGCGCTTATTTATTTATTTATCTATCATACACACACATCCATAGATGTTTAATAAACGAATAGGGATTTTAATTCGATTTTAGGCCCCTTTTAATACTTGCCTAACATTTGCTACTTATTTACAATGGCATACTTTCCAACAACCCAACTTTTACAGGACAGGACTGGAAAAAAGCAGGACTGCCCTGAAAAAGTTGGGTCTATTGGCAGGTATGCGGATGGAAAAATGTGGGACAAGAACTAAAAATAGCTTAGAGTTAATGTACGGTTATGTTTAAGAGTAGTAGTAGTGCACTGAGTTGGTAAAATATGTATTATGTCTAAATAATCTAATTTTTAATTTAATGGGTGTTGGCTGGTATGCGGATGGAAAAATGTGGTTATAGGGTGAAGTGTGAGTTATAGTGTTAAATTAATTGTAGGCTAGTGAGTGTAGAAGTGAAGGTCAGGGCAAATAACAGGAATGGTCCTTGTGAATTGTGCATATGTGTGTGTTATATATGCATGTGTGTATGTTATGTATGTGTGTGTATGTTATGTATGTGTGTGTATGTTTTGTATGTGTGTGTTATGTTTGGTTGATTGTGTATCAGACGGAACAAAATTAATTAAAGATTTGCTGAGAAAAAGTAGATGATTGAAAAATGGAAAAGGTGAATGAGTGGGCAATTGGCGACCCACTCACCTGTTTCACCCCAGAGCAAAGCATTCAAACACTGTCAGTCCATGACATTTGGCAGCGGGCTTCCAGAGCTCAGACACAAGGCCCTAGCGTAAGCTGGCTACTCCGGGGGAGGTAGCAGGCGTTGCCACACCGCAAACACACCCAGCTAAGGGGGAGAAACTACTCTTACCATTAAGGACATTTTGGGCATGACTCTAGCCAGGAAGAAAAATGGCAGAGAATAGACGCTGGCACCACCACCAGCGGCATTGGGAATGGAAAAGATGAATGAGTGGGCAATTGGCGACCCACTCACCTGTTTCACCCCAGAGCAAAGCATCCAATCACTGTCAGTCCTTGACATTTGGGAGCGGACTTTCAGAGTTCAGACACTAAGCCCCAGCGTAAGCTGGCTACGCCGGCGGAGGTAGCAGGCGTTCCCACACTGCCAACAGATGCAGCAAGGGGGGAGAAACTACCTTGACCATTAGGGACATTTGAGGCATGACTTGAGCCAGGAAGCGAACTGGCAAAAGAAGCTGGCACCACCACCAGCAGAAGCAGGAAACGGAAAAGGCGAATGAGTGGGCAGTTGACGACCCGCTCACCTGTTTCACCCCAGGTCAAAGCATCCAAACACTTTCAGTCCTTGACGTTTGGGAGCAGACTTCCAGAGCTCAAACACTAGGCCCTAGCGTAAGTTGGCTACACCGGCGGAGGCAGCAGGCGTTGCCACACCGCAAACAAGCGCAACCAGGGGGAGAAACTACCTTGACAATTAGGGAAAATTAACTTTCCAAGCTAAGAGCTGGGTACCCCAACTTGGGCAGATTGAATTTAAGAAAGGGAATCTGCTCCATCAGATCAGGTGCCATGTGTGAGCGCTGTGGATTCAGTATGTTTCATAGAAAAAGCGCGCTCACTTTGAGCAGTGGTTGGCGGACATGATAGAAGCTGCTGTGCAACCCATGAGAGTTCACGCCACACACTCTTCTTTTCATCCCAGTAGCTAAGAGGATCAACATTAGGCGCAGAAGGAATTTCACTGAGGTAAAGTTTGACCATTTCAGCAGCACTATTCTCCTTTCTGCTGCTAGCACTGTCAGATGGTCCAACTATACTCCCAAGTGCCTCTTCCCAAAACTCATCTGCTCCACTCAACTGTGTTGTGCTGCTTGTGGCGCTGATGCTGATGCTGATGCTAGGAATAGCAGACATCATCATCTCTTCCTCCTCCTGCAACTTTCCCTCCTCGGACAGCATTCCCCTTTTACGCTGCCAGTCACGCACCTTTAGAACCAATTGCTCCCTGTAGCTACTGAGAACATTGCATTTCATTGCTAGCTTTCCCTTAATCCTTGGATCACAAAGGCACACTAGCATCATTTCGGGACTTTCTTCCATGCGTTTGCGAAAGCGTACTTTTAGAAAATCCTTCAGCTTCCTGATTATGGCTGCTACGTCAGGATGTAGAGTGCCACCTTGAACAGCCTCACAGTTTTCAAGGAACACATCCATCTTGCTGCCTAGATAGGAGAACACTTGTATTACCTGGGCCAGACTGGCAGTGTTTGAGCTTAAATTTTCTGTGGTTTAAGGACTGCCACTAGCTGGGCGATCACTATCCAATCCTCCCTATTCAATGGAGATGTAATCCCAATATTGTGCTCTGAGGCAAGATTATGGATTGCCCTCTGCTGCTCCAAAACCTCTCCAGCATCTCTAAAGTGGAATTCCACCGCGTACTGACATTGTCGTAGGCAGTGTACGGTAAGACCCGCCCTCTCTTGCTCTTCCCTCAAAAGTTGGCTAGCCTTAACGCTTTGGTGGAAGTGCCCAGCGATCTTTCTGCAGCGGGACAGAACTACTGCTGCTACATTAGTTCCTTCTGACATTGCTGCCTTGACTACAAGATGGATGATGTGGGCAGCGCAGCGCACACCAACAATATGACCATGTCGCAGCGCTTTCACCATATTGCCACTCCAGTCAGTTACCCCAAAACCAATTTCAACATTGCTCCCACATCTGCTCTCACCCAAAGGCAAAATATTTTCCTTATTGCATGCAGAATATTTTCGGAAGTGTGCTTTTCATTCATCACGTCTGCACGGAGAAGGAATGATCGGTAGCCTGCTGCAGCAGCTTCCTTAGACACACCGGGCTGCCACCAATGTGCTGTCAAGGAAAGAAAGGCATGCTGCCCTCTAGGTGCACTCCACAAATCCGTTGTGAAGTGTACGCATTGACCAGCAGCCTTGGAAAGCTCCTCTTTCACTGCTGAAACACAGGAACGATACGATGAGGGGACAATGTTCCTACTGAAAGTGGAACGTGACGGAACTGTATATTGTGGAGCCACAGCCGCCATCAATTGTTTGAAATGCTCCCCTTCAATCATGGAGAAGGATGCCCCTCCAACAGCAATTAACTGACCAATAAGTCGGATTACTTTATTGGCCTGCTGTTTGGACATTGACCTCTTGGAGTGGAATGCCCCAAATTCTTCCAGGGTGGGCTAGACATGCAGTGCTCCAACCTGCCTTGGTCTCTGGTTGCCAGCACTAGCTGTAGCTGCTATTGGCTTAGAAGCAGCTGTTGGGGTTTTTCCACTCTCTCTGGAGATGGTACTAGTTGTTGTAGTACCACGGCCACCAGCTATGCTGCCTGCACTACGTTTTTCTGCATCTTTCCCCAATAGCACGGTGTTGTGTTGAGTGCTGAGGTGATGCTTCATGCTAGCACTGGTGAAATGCCCAGACACTTTCCCTCTGCTCATTAGCTTCCCACAATGTTTCCATAGCGCCCTTTTTCTATGCGGAGAGCCTTGGACTGTGCCTTGGGTTCTGCTTCTACTGCTCTGGGTGGATGAACAGCGGCAGAACTAGTGGTTGGTCTTATTGGCACAGTTACAGTACTGGTGATGGAACTGGTGGTACCAATACTGGCCATAATGGGAGTGCTAATTGCTTTAACTCTACCAGATTTGGTAGGTTTTGCTACTGGTGGTGGTGGTGATCGTATCGGAGAAGGTGGAGGCTCAGGGGAAAATTGTGCGCTAGTCATTTGTACACTGCTCCCTGAGGGATCTGATTCCTGACCACTATTCTCCTCTACTTCCTCTGGCTCATAGTCAAGTTCTTCATTAGCCAGATCAAATGGAATTCCTGCTAGACTGATATCATGACTAGTAGTAGTGCGAGCAGGAAGAACAGACTCTGCACTTGGCCTCTCAGTCTCATGCTCCTCTGGTACCTTGCTAGGTGGAGTTCCACTATGTGTAGCCCTCTCTCTAACTATCTTTACAAAAATATTGTAAGGACTTGGTGGCTTGCTAGAGATGGTGCTAGGAGACCATGGCGTGGCGGTACCAATGGGAACAGTAGGCGCAGCACTAGTGGTGGTAGAGGTGGTGGTTTTCCCTACGAAGGAATGAGATCGCTTTGGTTTGGGAACACCCCGCTCAGTCTTGCTGCTAATTTTGCTCTGCTTGGTACCTTGCATGCTGCTCGTCGATGGGGAAGATGCTGCTTTGGGCATAAGGCACTTCTTTTTACTAACTGGGCTAGTAGAAGTACTAGTTGTGCTACCCTTTAACTTTAAACGTGCTTCTGGTTCTTTAGGCTTTCCGTAAAAAAAACATAGAGCTTGTGGGCTTAGCAGCACTACTACTGCCTGCTTTTGGTGCCTTTCCTTTACTTGTTGATCCTTCAAGCAATGCTTCCCCAAACGATAAGCGAGAGCTTGGCCTACTTGGCCGACCAGACTGACGCAAGGGCTGCATCGTAGAAGAACTGGTGGTGGTGGTGGTGGTAGATGGAGCTTGTCCCTCCTTGGTCCCAAAAGGAGGATCAATTTCCATGTGTTGTGTGTGTAGTGTAGTGTTTAAAACTAGGGGGACAGGGAAAATACATTTATTAAGAAAAATAGGATTTAAAAAAACACAAAACAATTAGAGGAGTTTTCTCTACTATTCACAATTGCACTGTGCTGTTGTGTGCAATCTGCCAAAGTGCTCAAGTTATTTAAATTATTAACTCAAGATTAACTATTAACGAGCAGTATTTTTTTTTATTTTTTAAATTTACATGGGCCTAAGAGCCTACTACTATGCTAAAGCAATATTTCCTTACTATTCTAAGTCTGCCTCTAGGGAAACGCAAACACGCTCAAGCCCACAAAGCTAAAGTGAGGTTACATCGGTATAATATTCATTAACTAATATTAATTTATCTAATATTAATAGCTTATAAATTACAATTACTTATTATATTATGGGGTTAAACAACTTTTACTTTAAATCAGATACAGAAGTTGTCCTACTTTTGCTTATTCTACAAAAATGTTCTAAAATTATTTTCTTTTTTAATATTACTACAGCTACCTTGAAGCTTTGCTTAGTACACTTGTGGTCAATCTTTCTTGAAAAGAAATTAGAAAATAAAATTTAACAGCAAAATTTAATTTAGGGGCAGTTATGGTTGATGGGGTCTTAAGGGTTAATTTAGGGGCAATTATGGTTAATGGGATCTTTAGGGTTAATTTAATGCTGAGGGTTAGTTTAATTAATTTACTAAAGTTAACTTAAGGTGCAGTTAGAGGTAAAAGTGGGCAAACTAAGGGAATCCAAATCCTGGGAGCAGTGAAGATTAATCCTGTATTTATTTATAAAAGTATGGTGTCAGTGAGATTCTCTGAATGATTAGAATCTCTGAATGATTCTCTGAACATCACTGGCAGGCAGGAGGGTTCATAGACCCGATTGGGGCCAATCGTCAGTGTGACTGCAGGGAGGGACTGGGAAATACCGTATTTGCTCGATTATAAGACGACCCTGATTATAAGACGACCCCCCAAAATCAAAATATTAATTTAGGAAAAAAACAAAAAGCCTGAATATAAGACTACCCTATAGGAAAAAAATTTTACTAGTAAATATTAATTCATGTAAACTAATTTTCATATTTAATAAAAGCTATGATTGAGAAAAATATATATTTTTTATTTCCTTTTATTTGCCAACCTGCCCCCCCAGTTATGCACATCTGCCCCCAGGCTTGCCACTCTGCCCCCAGAAATGCCTTATACCCCCCTATTTGCCACTCTGCCCCATTATGTGCTTTTAACCCTCTATATGCCACTCTGCCTCCAGAAATATCTTATACCCTCCTATATGCCACTGTGCCCCATGATATGCCTTTTAACCCCCTATATGCCCCTCTGCCCCATGATATGCCTTATACCCCTATATGCCACTCTGGCATATAGGGGGTTAAAAGGCATATCATGGGGCTGAGTGGCATATAGGGGGTTAAAATGCATATATATATATATATATATATATATATAACTGCTAACAGCAATCACACTCCTATCACGCCAAGGCAGCCAGTACATGCTGGAACCTGTGGATGATAGTAGTGTGATTACAGCCTCCCTATGCCATGCTACCACCCCCGCCCCCCTTACACATCCATGCTATCACACACACACACACACTCATTCACAAACATTTAAATATTCATTCCATACTTGTGCAAAAACCCTCCCCCACCCCCTTACCTGAACTGCAGATCTCCCACTCGCAGACTTCTGCAGGGGTCCGGCTGTGCGAGCAACTTCTCTGGCCCCGCCCTCAGAGGAAGGAGGGGGGAGGCAGCATTATGTGACACTCTACTAGCATCGTGTTCTGCTGCTGTAAGCAGCCTGGCCCCAGCAGAATGAGGTCTGATTAGAAGACGACCTCGATTATAAGACGAGGGGGATTTTTCAGAGCATTTGCTCTGGAAAAAACCTCGTCTTATAATCGAGCAAATACGGTAGTAACGCCTGTGAGTCACACTGAGTGATCCGAAGAATCGGATCATGAATCAGATCATTTCAATAAACGATTCGAAATGATCCGATTCGCTTTACTGATCCGAACGTCCCATCACTAGTCTGGATTCCCATCTGGCGTTCTTCGGCTGCTCACAAACTGTGGAGTGGAGTACTGGCCCGCCCTACTCTCCAAGTGCTCCACCCCAGGGACCCAAAATACATAATTAACAGACGTAATAATTCCAGACATCTCCCTGGGGCTGGTAAAAGACTACTGAGAGTAACCACCCTGCAAAATATAAAGGGATATATACACTCCCTCCATTATTATCCCCTGCTTTCTGTCACAATATATATATATATATATATATATATATATATATATATATATATATAAATATGCCTGTGTGTCTAAATAAAATGTGGTTATTTTAACCCCTTAACGACTTATGACGTGCCTGACACGTCATGAGTCTTAAACAAGCTTAGAAAGTGATCAACGATCACTTTCTTTGCTTAAACGGTGTTGCAACACAGAGATCGCCATCATGGGCCATGTCTGTCCCCTCCTCGTTGGCGTCAACATCCGCCATACACTATATGGCGGCGGACACCCGTTTTAAAAATTTAGGAGGCGATCAATGATCACCTCCTAAACTTCAATGGCGTTGCTGAAATGCCTCGATCACGAGGCATTCAGTGACACCAAACACTTACCCAGGATGTGCTGTGACCGCTCCGGAGAGCGGTCACAACTGCCACTGCGTGTGACTTCGCCAACCGCAAGATGGCGGCCGCCCTGTAAAACAATAATAAAGTTGAAAAAGTTTGCTAGTCAATGGAGCCCTGCTTTCTAATCACTACATCTAAACACGAGCGCCGCAAAAGTGTTAAAACAGCCTCGGTCCCAATGGTACAAAAGGTAAAGCACAGTCTGGTCCTTAAGGGGTTAAAGAATGGTGTTAAACAATAATCAGTGTAAAACACAGATCAGTGTATAAAACTTCAAAAAATAATGCCAGTACCATGGCAATAGGTTGGAACCTCAAGTGCCTGGGTTTCTAAGTGTCCTATGAGGATGTCCTTTTTTATTTCTTGGTGTTAAGTCCATACCCTCAAATGCCCTGTCCTACAGCTGCATTCCAAGCTGTCAATGATATTGTTAGAATATTCTTTGTCTTGAATATCTAAACTTCTCCAGTGATCAAACAGCAATCAAGACCACAGCTTTTTTGTCTTATTAAGCAGGTTTATTCGATAACAAATTATCAATACATATAGTACCGATGCTGGAACAAATGGTGATAAAAGGTACTAGGCTCAATATTCTTGGTAAGATGAAGGTGAGAGCGTATAAAGAGACCTTGTCCTTGTAATCATGCCTATTTATACCCTTTTACATTTGGTTAGGGTATACGTTAAGGAATCCTATTGGAGCAGTCATATGATACACCGGCATTCCACAGAAGACCCTCTAAGCTAAGTAACATAATTGATAACATATGTTCCTAGCAGTGGCGACTCTAGAAACAATATATAGGGGGGGCACACAAGATACCACAGTCAAACTGGAGGGGCATTCATAATTTCCAAAAGTAATGTGCTATGGAATTATACTTTTGTTATTGGGCTAAAATAATACTTGATCATTCAACATGGGAAGCCTGAAGCCACAATTGAGTGCGACTAATCCTTGAAATAAATATTAAATAACTTTTCCACTAAATGATTTCAGGGCCTTGAACGTTTTGTCCCCTGAAGTCACTACAACTTCAGGAGGGCATTTTATCTCATCAGGACAGGCTCTGCCACACCGACAACCAAACACACACACACACACACCAGGACAGGCTCTGCCACACAGACACCCACACACATCAGGACAGGCTCTGCCACACCCACATCCAAACACACACACACCAGGACAGGCTCTGACACACTGACAACTGAACACACACACCAGGACAGGCTCTGCCACACCAACACCCAAACACACACCAGGACAGGCTCTGCCACACCAACACCTATACACACACACCCGAGGACAGGCTCTGCTACACTGATAACCAAAAACACACAAACAGCAGGACACAATCTACGTCACAGACGTCTACATCAGGATGGATTTTTCACACTGCATTGTCGTTTATACCCCCCTTAGTGTTTTGCCCCTTGTGTATTGATGCCCCTGCTGCCCATATATATATTAATATTAGCCCCAGTTGCCGATAGCAGGTATAGATCAACACATTAGCACACAAACCAAGCTTTACATGTATAGATCAACTGATATTCACTTGTGATCTCAGCACTGAAGGTATATATCAAATAAACAGAATCAGACATACAAATCCTGTATTTGCAGGTATACAATAGTATATGAAACGTAGCATTGCAGGTATAGATCAAATAAATACATGGAAACAGCATTGCAGGTATTAATCAACTGAATAAGACATACAAACACTGTATTTGCAGGTATACATAAATAATGTATGGAAATATATAGATATGGCTCTACAGAATAACGCAAAAACCCAGCTTTGCAGGTATAGATCAACTGGAATTCACATAAAAACACGTCATTAAAAGGTATATTTAAAACCCCCTAAATTACAGGCATAGATCACAGGTTGCGTCCACACTGCCCACACAGCAATCACACTCCTATCATACCAAGGCAACCAGTAAATGCTGGTACCTAGGCAAGATGGGACTGTGGTTGCTGTGATTGCTGTTAGCAATCACACTCCTATCATGCCAGGTCAGCCAGTACATGATGGTACAGGGTGGCTGTAAGTGATGTGCAGACCCCATACTGCTGGCAGCATCAATACACAAGGGGCAGCTAGCTAGGTTTCAGCATGTACTGGCTGACTTGGCACGATAGGAGTGTGATTGCTAACAGCAATCAAGTCCCATTATGCCTAGGTTCCAGCACTTACACATCCAACCAGTAAATGCTGGAACCTAGGCATGATGGGACTGTGATTGCTGTTAGCAATCACACTCCTATCATGCCAAGTCAGCCACTACATGCTGGTACAGGGTGGCTGTAAGTGATGTGCAGACCCCATACTGCTGGTAGCATCAATACACAAGGGGGCAGCTAGCTAGGTTTCAGCTTGTACTGGCTGACTTGGCATGATAGGAGTGTGATTGCTAACAGCAATCAAAGTCCCATCATGCCTAGGTTCCAGCCCTTACACATCCAACCAGTAAATGCTGGAACCTAGGCATGATGGGACTGTGATTGCTGTTAGCAATCACACTCCTATCATGCCAAGTCAGCCACTACAGGCTGGTACAGGGTGGCTGTATGTGATGTGCAGACCCCATACTGCTGGAAGCATCAATGCACAAGGGGGGCAGCTAGCTAGGTTTCAGCATGTACTGGCTGACTTGGCATGATAGGAGTGTGATTGCTAACAGCAATCAAAGTCCCATCATGCCAAGGTTCCAGCACTTACACATCCATGCTATCACACACACACACATTCATTCATATACTCATTCATTCACAGATTCATTCCCTCAATCACCCATACTCATTCAAACACCCTCCCCACCCCCTTACCTGCACTGCAGCTCCTCGATGCCGCTTACAGACTTCAGCAGGGGGCGCGGCCTCCCTCTGCGTTCACTGCTAGCTTCCGCTTCCTCTATGCAGTACAGAAGACCCTCCCACAGGTAAGTAGCAGGGCTCGAGGTGCGGCCCAAGTAAGATCGGTTGCCCTGGCTGCCGATCTTACGCGGGCCGCACCCTCTCTCTCCTCCACATTAAAAAAATAAATAAAAAAAAAAAGACGGGATTTAGAGTCGCATTGCGACTTTATTCCAATTTCGGCAGGGGGGCAACAGGGGGAGCAAGGATTAACCTAGGGGGGGCAATTGCCCCCCCTTGCCCCCCTGTAGCGACGCCACTGGTTCCTAGCACTCAAGTTGCATTCAGGCCTAACATGTGCAGAACAAAATAAAAGTATAAAAATGATTTCTTACAGATATTAATATAAAGTTATATATAATACTGTATTTTCGCGAATATAAGACCAGGTTTTTTTTGTCAAATGCTCTGAAAAATACCCCTTGTCTACATTCGACTACAAGACTAAGATCCAGATCCCCTGCAGCCTCCTCTCTGGCAGCCGGTGAACATCCGCTGCTCCATGGAACTTCTGCCAGAGCGCTAGCGTGACATGACCTTCAGGTGCTCCGCCATAGAAGCCCCTGCGGATAGAAGCCCCTGCGGATGTTCCGGCTAGCTGCGGAGGTTGTCAGTGCGCAGATGTTCACTGGATGCCAGAGAGGAGGATCGCCTGCAGTGCTACAGGGGACCTGGATCCTTCTCTCTGGCAGCCAGTGAACATCTGTGTAATGCGCATAGACAACCTCCGCATCTACCTAAACTTCCAGCGTAGAAGCCCCGGCGGAAGTGCCGGGCAGAAGCCGGGGTTGTCTATGCATAACGCGCAAAGTCCACCAGCTGCCCCCACTAGACACCAGGGAGTCTGAAGCAGGGGGACAAGTCGGGTGGAGTGGCGTATATGGGGGTAAAAGGCATATCAGGGATATGTGTGTGGTGTCCACTAAATGACCTGTATCATGCTATAACCATGAATTCAATATACAAGCAAAGTAAGCATAGGTTAATAAATATGGCCAACACAGACATATAGCAGGAAATCCCTTTCGCAGACCACCAATATTTCAAAAAGTACAGTACAGCCAGACTGTCTGATAGACATCTAGATAGGTTAACCTTTCCAGTGTCAGAGAGTCCCACAATAGCTAACATACACATATACTGCCTGTAGCACACATTTAATTATTCACTTTGCGCAGAGCCTGAGACTGTTTTCAGGTTACACCATGTGTCTTGTCTGCCGTGCTCCTACCTCAGATCAGCCAAGGCGGGCAATTGCCCCTATTTCGAGGGCCAGTAAGCCCCTAGTGCTTCAGCCAACAAATTATGTGCTGTGCAATTTAATAGAGGCAGTTAACATATACATAACAAATATACATTAATACGTACAGACACATTAGGAGTTGGAAACCCTGCGCATGAGCTTGCCATCTAACCTAATTGTACTTTTGTACAAGGTTTCTTGCAGGAATGACAGGCTTATGAGTGCCCTTCCTGTGAACTTACAATCTAAGGGATCTCTATAAGGGAGACCAAGCTGTTAGAATACAGCCTTATCCCTGTGAAATATGTCTTGCTCTAGAGCTGGTCAAGGCATGAAACTGGCTTAACATTTAAAAAATGGTCAAGCCAGTCAAATATGAGCCCCTGGGCAATCCAATGATCAAATCACTTTTCTTTAGTGTAAGGGCACTGTCCATCACCTACCCCCAGCCAAAGTCTTGTGTATTTAAATGCATACAAAATTCCTATTAAAGACAGATTCCACATGTCTACTTGGTAACTTCCTTGAAACTAATAATAATAAAACTAAATAATAACATGACAGATAAAGAGCTTTTATCTATAAAGTCCACCCTGGAAGAATGTAGCCATTTTTTGCAAGGTTCTTCTTATCTGATTACAGAAATTATTAATATCTTTGTTTTTCTTTTGTTTCCAACTACATACCCTTTGCCCACCTGCCCCCTATAAGGTTGATGCCCTTTCTCTGATTGATAACGAAGAAGTAGTCAAAATGTCTCATTTAGCTTTTGGTCTAGGGTTTTATTCTAAAGACAATAAAATATATGTTCCTCCCTCTGTCCGAACTGACATTCTTTCTTTATGGGTGACAGGAGTTTTTTTTTTTTTTTTTAAATCAAAAGATATAGTAGAATAATACTTCTGGTGGTCTGATCTTCTAAAGGATGTTAGACAATAAGTTATTTCTTGTACAGTTCGTGCCAGAGCTAATAGAGGTCATCTTGCAACCACAGGTCTATTAGACTCTCAAACTAATCCACCACAACCTTAGGAACACAAAACGATGGACTTTGTCTACCAACCTGTCTCCTGTAACTGCAATACTATCATGGTGGTACCATGTTCATGTTCCGGCTTTAGTCCTTGCCTTCCACCATGCCCATCCCTCTTGCCCTACATCTAGTGCAGTCATTGTAGGAGGGCACTGTCAGACGCAACACTTACCTGCTCCATGCAATCAACTGCCTCCTGCAACCTTCCATGATGCCCCTGGGTCCTCCATTATTCCGAGATGACTTCAGATAATACTCTGGTTGGTTGCTGTCTCCGGAAGTGATGCATAGAGTCTCTGAAACACATGCTCACTGTCACATCCTCAGGACCTGTCGGACGCGGGCGGGGGCCTGCTCGCAGATCACAGGGACCCGATACTACTATCTCCGGTCCTGTGGTCGGCGAGCGAACTACCGCTTGCAGTTCACGGGCACCCGAGAATCAGTTCCGTTCTTTCCGTGCCGGCAGTGGGCAGACTGATCGCCGACACAGGGGAAGGAAGATCAGTTCTGGGGACTCCTCGACGGGCAAATCAAGGGTTAACCGTCGATGCAGGAGTTCCCAAAAGAGTTCCCTTACCTGCCGTCCGGTCTCCTGGAGGTCGATGACCGTCGCAGGGGCCGTATTGTCACAACTCAAAGAACAAACCACAAAGTACCATCCCTGTGCTTTCTTTTCATAGGGCTTTTCCGCAGCCAAACGGAACTATGACGTTGGTAATCGTGAACTCCTAGCCATCAAAATGGCATTCGAGTAGTCATCTACTGGAAGGCACAGAACAACCCGTGATCGTACTGAGAGACCACAAAAATCTGTCATACATCGAAAGTGCCAAGAGATTACGTCCACGGCAAGCACGGTGGTCACTCTTCTTCAACCGGTTCAATTATTACATCACCTACAGACCAGGCACCAAAAACGTCAAAGCCGACGCCCTATCCCGACAGTTTGACAACCTACGAGACAAACACTGCGATGAACCCATCATACCCTCAACACGTCTTATCGCCGGCCTGTCTACGTACACGATGAGCAGAATCCGCATGTCCCAAGGGACCGTTCCTACTTCTGGACGTCCTCCTCCGTTCCGTCTCTACGTCCCTCCCAAGTATCGCGCGGTCGTCCTTCACTTGGGTCACAATTCCCTTCTCGCAGGACACTCAGGTTTTCGGAAGACGGAATACCACATCTGACAGTTGTTCTGGTGGCCATCCCTTATCAGGGACATACGGTCTTACCTTGCCGCCTGTCAGAAGTCCTCTCGGAAGCGCCCTCAAGGCCTCCTGCATCATCTTCCCGTTCCCACGGTTCCCTGGACACACGTGTCTCTGGACTTTGTTGTGGATCTACCCAAGTCGCAAGGGCACACCACAATCTTGGTGATTGTCGACCGATTCTCCAACCAAGCACATTTCGTCGCCTTACCATGCCTACCCTCCTCTATGCAACTGGCTGACGTCTTCCTCAATGACATCGTCTGCCATCACGACCTTCCTCTCCACATGGTGTCTGATCGTGACACGCAGTTCGTATCCCGCTACTGGAGACACCTCTGCCATAAACTCGCCATACAGCTCAATTTGTCGTCTGCTTATCACCCACAGACAAACGGACAAACAGAAAGAACAAACCAAACCCTCAAACAATATCTGAGGATGTACAGCAACGAACGCCAGAACAACTGGTCGTCTCTCCTCCCGCTCGCTGAGATGGCTTACAACGGGTCACTACATGAGTCCATCGGCTGTACCCCGTTCTTTGCTGCCCTGGGTTATTACCCTGTCATTTTACCACCTCCGTCTTCTCATTCCTCCTCTACAGTGCCGGCGGTCGACAGTTGTGTGGCGGACATGGACATTGGCAGTCTCTTCGAGACGTCCTCTGTAAAGCCCAACTCCGCTGTAAGCGGTTTGCTGACGCCAAGAGATCTCCTCCTCCGGATTACCATGTAGGGGATCGGGTGTGGTTGTCGACCTGCAACATCCGTTTACGCCAACCGTCCAAGGCTTTGGGACCCATTTCATAGGCCCTTTTCACAGGCCCTTTTCACATCCGCAAAAGGCTCAACGACGTGACTGTGTCCCTTGACCTCCCGCCTACCATGCAGATTTTACGGTCCTTCCACGTTTCTTTACTCAAGCCTTACGTGTCCAACCAATTTACTGTTCCGTTCCGGCCTCCTGCTCCGCTGGACATTCAGGGTCATGAGGAGTACGTTGTCGACCGGATCCTTGATTCCCGTAGGGTGCGGAACGGCCTGCAGTACCTCGTGGCGTGGAAGGGTTACGGTCCTGAGGAGCGGACGTGGGTGACTGCTCGGTTTGTTCACGCCCCTCGTTGCGTCACTCGTTTTCATGCGCTCTACCCCCTTCGGCCTGCTCCGTCGCGCTCAACCACGGCCGTGCACACGCGTCCGCGCTGCGGACCTAATGCCGCGTCCTCCACGCATGGCGTGGCCTGTGACGTGAGTACCTATCTCCTATTTAAACCCCATTTGTATTCCCTATCTTTGCCCGTTCTAAGCGTTATTAAGCTTTTGGGTGTGCTGTTTTCTTGAACTTCCTATATCTTTGCCTTGTGTACCGACCTCTTGCCTGTTAACTGACCTCGATTCTACTCTGCCTGCCTACGAACCCAGACCTGTTTACACGTTGTTGCACCTGATCTACCTGCCCTGACCTCGGAATAGTTTGACCTTGCTGCCTGTTATTTGCCCTCGAGTACGGACTCTTTACTGGACTTCCCTTAGCAGTGCTTATCTGCATAGTCGGATCCACCTCATCTACCTTACACCGTGACACCTGTGAACTGACCTGGCTTGTCTGACTACCTGCTCCTGCTGGGACCCCTGGCTTGTCTGACTACCTGCTTCGTTAACTGACTCGGCTTCCCTGACCATTCTGTTGGATTTAACCCCTCCTTGGATTGTGTTTGTAACGGGTTCAGCAAGAGAGCTGTAGTAACTCCCAGAGATCACCCACATGTATCCTCCTTTTGTCCCTGGAATCACTTCCAGCACCAGCCAGCATGCGCACCTTGGAACCCTGCTATGTGTACCCAATAAGTAGACACACAATTACCTTGAATTTAGTACAACAGGAATGAACAGTTTATTGTAGTAAAACATAGACTCATATAGCCACAGAACTTCATTAACATAAATTAACAGATACATGTATTCAACCCAACCTTTAATCCCCAATCAACAATCCTATTGATGGGATTAATTAAACAATGGAGTTCCTGCCTGTTTGGCAGCCAGGCTGGAGCCATCTCTGACTACCTTGGGGCCTTGTATGACAGGTCATTCTGTCACAGTGTTCATGCGGTCTGCAATTGTACCAACTATTGCCTACCTATATTCTGTCTTCACGGTGGCCCCCTCACTGTTGGGATTGTCTAAATCCTGGATTATCGCTGTTGGAGTTATTCTGCCCAGAAAACCTCATGTAGGTACTTGTGCTTTTGTTACATTATCCCTTCATATTCACCCAAGCACTAGCCAAGATCGAAGTGGTGGGACAACAGGGGTCCATACTGACAGTTCCAGTTGTCAGCGGGCATTGCCGCAATTCCTAGCCGCCGTACAATTCCATGAATTCATGGCTAGGTCCCGGTCAGCCGCCAAGCAGGAGGGAAGTGGAATCTGACCAGCACAAGGGGAACACCTAGTCTAGTCTCGGCTCATGTTTCTTGAGGGGAAGGTAGTAGCATGGCCGATAATAAAGCGTGAGGTTCACTGGTCAGAGTAATAGAAGAAGCCGACTTTAACAGATATACCCATTCAGGGTACCAAGAACCGTTAAAGAGGGAACACCAGAAAATGTCTGGATCCCGTTACATTGGGCCTTTGTGCAAAAGACATAATAATTCTAAGTAATCTTCCAGCTTTATTAAATATTTAAAGCTAAATCTTTCTAAAACCCAAATGTTAAACTTAGGGTTCGCTCAGAAGATCGTTATCTTGAATATCAGAAACTATGGCCGTGAGGTATGCATAGGCCATATGGTA